>NC_051863.1:115797287-116397287 GCF_015732765.1 Culex quinquefasciatus | reverse complement strand
AATCACCTGTAATGTTCAACATAAACCTTCCAACCCTAAACAGTTTCTCCCATCCGTGAAGGCACGGCCTGGTTTGGTGTGATACGAACACAGTCATCTACCTCCACCGTTTGCTTTCGATCATGAAAATTTAATTAAAGGTTATTGATTTATCTTTCTTCCTGGGCGCTGTTCCACCACAACAGGGGCAGAAACAGCAACAGAGCGGTCGGGAAAACACCTTTTCACGTGGTGGTGGTGGTTTCTCTATAAAAACACTCCCACTCCCAGGGGGCAATACCCATACAAACTCACGCTACTTTCACAGGAAGGATTCCTACACCGTATATACAGTACAAATCGGAAGGATTAACGAGCGGCCTGGAACAAATGGGACGGCTGATAGACGACCAAAGACGCCGAGTGATTTATATTTGATTTGAGCACCACAGGCGTCGTCGTTTGCAATATTGCATGCAAGCTAGGATATTTCCTTCAGTTTTTTTTCGAAGAAAAGTCGTTTTACCAACCATTATATTAATTTATTGTAGCAAAGAGAAAAGAAGGAAATGGGACGCCCATGATCATATCCCATTTGGGAAAACCATCCGTCAAAAATCTATTAGCCATAACCAAGGGCAAAGAAAGATACATGGAAACGAAAAAGTCATGATAAGGATTTTTTCATCCATTCCTTTCCAGTAGGGTGGAGTAGTCATCAATGAGACACGGGAAACAATGATAAAATGGCTCTCACAAGTTGTAGTTTTAACCAATCAGGCTCATATTTGAGGGAAAGGTGTGTCTACTGGATACACGTCTGCCATAATAGTGTCTTTGGTTATAGACGCTCCATTGAAAAGTTATTCATAAATGTTTGATTCTGGGGTCTAAAAGTAAACTATGGAAAATAATTCATTTGCGCTCGTAGGCTGTCATTTACCCCAAAACTAATATTTCTTCAAATTTCTTTCGACGTTCCATAGGGATTGAGTTGGGCTACAATTTCCTTTCATTAGGTTTGGCTAAAATTTAGAATATACCCAGAATCCAGGGCTGTCTCATTGTTCCCCACTCATTTCAGCCCATGGGTAACAATGAGACACTTAAATTTTTCTTCATTAAACTTTTCAAAATCTGTGGTGATCTTTCAAAACTTGACTTCATTTAACTTCATTTAACCAAAAATACAAAGTTATTTGGTATAAATATATGGATTTTACAACATTTAAATACTTTTTAGTATAACTTTTGTTAGTTAAATTTTCATGTTGGCAAAATTGTTCTAAAATGTTCAAGGCAAGTCACCTGCAATGAAACAATAAGAAAACATGATGTTTTACTAGAAAATTTTTGATTTTCGTAGAGTGTCTCATTGTTCCCCAGCTGTCTCATTGTTCCTGCCAAGTGCGTTTACAATGAGACAGTTGAATAACTCTCGCTGTAGAGGTCGGATCGATCTCATATTTTGATCAATGTTAGAACACACTAAAAGAAAGAAAATGCAACAAAAAGCTTATAAAACATGCTGATGAAAAAATAACAAAAATCGTTGAAAGTTGAAAACCAAAAGTGTCTCATTGATGACTACCCTACCCTAACTAAGCTTTGTGTAGCGTGACAAGAAAATTTGAAAATTTTGATATATCTCAAGAGGCTCGATTCTTTAGGCAAAAATAAATAACTGTGCCAATTTTGAGCCAAATCGAGTAAGGTTTAGGGGTTGATCGAAGATTTGGGAAAATTTGCAATTATGTATGAAGAGAAATATTGTTTCAGGATGTTGGAGGCAGATGGCGCAGGTCTCGCCTAAAATTGTTCAAGTGTGAGATTCTTGTGGTAAAATCAATTCCCTACAACTTTGTCGAAGGATGAAAGAAGATCCGAGTTGCCACACAGGTGAAGGTTTTATCAGTGGAGCAACTGTCAGACTTCGGCCATTCAATTTTTTTTATCCTACTAAAACTTTTTTGGTGCCTTCGGTATGCCCAAAGAAGCCTTTTTGCATCATTAGTTTGTCCTTATAATTTTCCTTACAAATTTGTCAGCTGTCCATACAAAAATTATGTATGAAAATTCAAAAATCTGTATCTTTTAAAGGAATTTTTCGATCGATTCGGCAAAGTTACAGGTATGGATAAGGACTAGACTAAAAAAATTAAACACTATTTTTTATATAAGTTTTAGGATTGATGTCTCCTCCTCCTGGCAGTGCGTGGCCGAATGGTTACGCTGTCCGCTTTGTAAGCGGATGATTCTGGGTTCGATTACCATCTGCTGCAACCTTCCATCGGATGAGGAAGCAAAATGTCGGTCCCGGCCTTGGTTGTTAGGCCGTTAAGTCATTCCAGGTGTAGGAGTCGTCTCCATGCCATAAGTACAAACAACACACCAAACCAAGCCTACTCCGGTGGAATCGCTGGCGGCGGTTGGACTCGCAATCCAAAGGTCGTCAGTTCAAACACTGGGGTGGAAGGTTCCTTGGAGTAAAAAGAGGTTTGGGTGCTCTCCCCATTCAAGCCTTCGGACTCCTAGGTTCGAGCAGAAACTTGCAATAGAGACCACAAAAGACCTGGGGGTCGTTAATGTGGTTGGTTTGATTTTGTCTCCTAAAAATTTCACCAGCTTTTAAGAAATTTCCAGGTTGTGCAAAAAATCTTTGACCGAGTTATGATTTTTTAATTGATACTGTTGGGATGCGACCCTATTCGCACCAGACTGCGAACTGTCTTCGTGACAACATCAACATCTATCAGCCGTGCAGAGTCTTCGATTCTCTCTTGCACCCGCGCCGGCTGAAGAAGTGCGATCATTCTGTAATTACTTATAACTTGATCTAATAAAATTTACTTGTTACGGTAAACACCTCGCATTACTCGGTATCGTAACAGATACTATTTTTTTTCAAAAAATCGAAATATTGGTCGCAAAATATTTCAACTTAATTTTTCGATGTAAAATCAAACATAAATTTAGTGAAATTTCGATAAAGTGCACCGTTTCCAAGTTAAAGCCATTTTGAGATAACTTTTTTGAAAATAGTCACATTTTTTTCATTTTTTTTTAATTAGTGCAGCAGCTAATGGTCCGATTTACAATGTCAAAATATGAAACATTTGTAAAATTTTCAGATATTTTCAAAAACAATATTTTTATTTTTTTTTAATCAAGACTAACATTTTAAAAGGACGTCATATTGAATGTTTTAGTAAGTTAGTTAGTTGTCTTTATTAACGAGCCTTTCAGCCATAGACGCTGGTTCGGTTCGGCATTGAATGTTTTATCGAATTCTAAAATTATTATTTTTTAAGCAAGAAAAAAGCCTCAGAAGTTTGAATTCAATAAATTTTAGTTTTGCACAAAGCAACCAATCGACTTGACCTTTGTACTCAGTTTCAACCCAAGAATTACAGGTGGTGCCATTTCCAGCACCCTTTGCCACAGAAACAAGTCGTAATTTGCGCAGACACGCAATTGAGCTGTTGGTTTTTAGTGCTAATTAGCTTGTCGGGAGCAGACCACAATTAGTTATGTAGAATTTGAAATTTATCGAGTGTAAGTGACAGCGGATGAAATGTTTTTATCAATGAGAAAGTATTGGTTGGATAAATTTAGTCAAGCATAGTTGATTTTATGGATGACTGTTTTTCATTACCAATTAAACCTCTCTTTTTAAATAAATATATACAGCAATTCCTCACGAAACAGCATGATTCGAAAAAAAAAGTTCTCCGATCGAGCTCAATTTTTTTCTGGGGGATCCTTGGCCGAAATAATTAGACCCGTATTTTTTTGTTTGGCCATTAGGGTGACCTACGCCGTTTTAGGGTGGTTCGAAAAATGGCAATTTTCGTCGATTTTCGCAAAAACCACTTTTTTCAAAAAATCCTATCTCCGCGCCAATTCATCCGATTTTAGCTGTCCTAGACACAAAAGAAAGGTGATTAGTTTGGCTATTTGGGAAAAATAGTAAGAAGTTTCAAAAATCTAGCTTAACATTTGAAAAGGTATTATGAAAACTTAAAATGCTGTTTTGAAGGTCTCGGGACCAAAGAGCCTATGTCTAAAAATATTTTTATCGGATTCCTCGGAAAATTTCACATTACATATCACAAAATGGTGAAGTTATGTCATCGATACTCTGAGATACGATTTTTTGAAAATAAAACTGGATTTTTCGTCGCGCCACGCGCAAAAATGGGAAAATGACGAAAACGGGAAAAAATCGACTTTTTTTCACTAAAACTGCGATAACTTTAAAATTTCAGCGATGACCTATACATGTTTTTCGAACCACCCTAACACGGCGTAGGTCACCCTAATGGCCAAACAAAAAAATACGAGCCTAATTATTTCGGTCAAGGATCCCCCAGAAAAATTTTGAGCCCGATCGGAGAACTTTTTTTTCGAATCATGCTGTTTTCGTGGGGAATTGCTGTATAATGGAAAAGATGAAAAGTCTAGGTTATACATGAAGCCTTCAAATACATGAAAACCAAAAGTTAAGATTTTTATATTTTGAAACAAGGATTTCACTCGCGATGCTTATGAACATTAACAAATATTTAAGCTTCTATAGACAATTAGCTTGGAAGAATTCTACCTCAATTACGGATGGAATTTTAGAGTTATTATGAATATGAAATCTGTTAGGCAAATTCAAGCGGTCTAAAAATCTTTATCAAAACAATCCAATATCCAAAGCCTCAAACAAGGCCTTCTCATTTCTCATGTATTGAAATCCACGATCCATTGACTCAATAGGCTATCGGAATGAATGGAGCCATTCACGAGGAACGATAACGATTCACCACCACTGTTGTAGCTATTCTTGGCAAGATGCAACCTCTCAATTGATTTCCCATTCCAAGCAATGGCTGCAATATGTTTTCGATTGTTGTCTGTTGATGTGGAAATAATGCGAGTTTTATTGCATTTGTGTTGAAGCTCTTCAGTTGGGAAAGGTGTTAGGGAAGGGGAAGGTGTCAACGTGGAATCGCGATAAACAACTTAACAAACAATCTATCTTTGAGAGTTTTTTGGTCTAGTTTTTCAACTAGACTTCTAAACAGTTGATCTGGCTGCTTTGAAATTGTGACAAAAAGCTGTATTTGAAGCAAAGGTGAGTTTTTTCCACTTGTTTGGCTATTTTGAAATGAAAGCTCATAGAAATTCCCACCTTTGTTCATCCCTCAATTATTGAACTAAGTTAACTAAGACAACTAAAACTTAATTGTTCATCCGAAAAAATAGGCGGCCGAAATTCTGCGCATTTAAAATAAATAACGTCATGATTCGAATTCCCGGACGCTTCGAAACCCGGACACTACATCTTGTTTTATCAATTATTTGAATATATGATCGCGTTATGAATGTCAAAACTGTGTTATTTGATGAATTTCAATATCAACTTTTATTTAAAGTTTGTTTGAACGCTGCTGCAGAAATTTATGGTTTCGATTTCCTTAAATTCTAGCAAATTTTTATATAAACTATCGATTGTTTTGATGTTAACAGTTTATTTGAGACCTAAAGAATGCCATTCACTAACATTTCAGTCCAAATTTGTGCGATTCATAAGTAAAATCGAGTGTCCGGAATTCGAATCAGCTTTTATCAGTGTCCGGGATTCGAAGCACAACAAATCATTTTAATTTTAAAATTCTGATGAAAAATTGTTAGAAAATACATATTTTGCATGCATTTTCGTGAAGCTGACTGTTTATACTACATCCTGATGATATTTCTACGTTTCCAACTTGTTATATGATTTTTTGCCAGCTATAACAAAAATGATATGCTACTAAGTGTCCGGATTTCGAATCATGACGTTATTCAATGTCAGTGTCAAAACAAATCAAAACTAACAACTTAAAACTTTCGACTAATTGGCAAACATTTGTGTCTGGTAACGAGAAGGTTCACCAAAGCCGCATAATTGAACAAAGTTTGGCGACGCAAGATAAACAAAATCTGTCATGCTGCCGGTTCACCGCTTTAATTACTTAGTCAAATTTAGCTTTGATATTCCACGTTCCACTAGTAGATACTCACCAGCAAGCCCTGCGTGTACAGCTAGCAAAGCGGCAAAAGCGAGCATCTTAAATCCAGCGATGCCCTTCTCAGAAGTGTTGTGCTCTGACGAAGGGTGCCCACATTGGATCTGCGATGCTGACGAGGTTTTCCAGCAGCTTTTGAATTCTACTTGTTGTTGCGATTTTCTTATTTTTTCCAGGGTGTTCTTGTTGACTTGATGAGCTTTTTTCTTTCTTCTGCTTCGCCAAGTACCTTGACGACACAAGTATTTTCTGCTAAAACGGGTTTAATCCTTTATCGTTGGACACTCAGGGGTTAACTTTTCACCTTTGTATACACTCTCATGAAGTGTTTCATTTTCACGACCGACAACTTTTTCTATCCTGTGCAAAGTAAAATCAACTTTTTTTCCCACACTTTTCCACTTCAAAAGCACTTTACATCAGCGGCAACTCTCTTGCAGCTTGGAAAAGCATTTTCCTCATTTCACTTATTTCCATTTCTGCGTAGAAATTACATTTTCCTTCATTCGATGTCACTCAGTCGCGCAATATCTATCAACGAGTGCGACGTTTTACAAATTCAACGGAACTTGCCTCATTCTCGCATTCATTTGTCGCAACTTTTCGTTTGAAGTTTGCCCCCCTTCAACTTTGATAGCATTTTTTTTTAAGCTGAAAACGATTAACGACGCTTCCGATGGACAGTGCTGCCTCTGGTGATGGAACTTTCAGCAACATTGTTCGTTCGCTCATTTCCTTGCAGGGTCCTTTCCTTCGATTTGAACCAACTTTTCATGGCGTTATTCGAGGAGAACTCTACAAAAAAGCTCTCACTTTGGTAATGAGTTTTGAACTTGCCAGTCACAGTTTTCTGAAATGGAAAGAAGAATAGACACAAATAATTAGATTTTGCTAAAGTTTAAATTCAATTCTAAAAACAAGCAACGGGGAAAGAAGGAGGGAAGCTTTTACATAAGAAGACTTTAATATATCTTGTCAAGTTTATTTTTGAAACAGCTGGAATGAAGAAAATATTTCAAAGCATTCATTGCGACAGAAATATTGCTCGGTTTTACTTTAGACCAGCCTTAAACACACTCTTTTTTGAGTAATTTTACATACAAAATGTGTGAAAATGTGAACCTGATGAAAATTCACCAGTTTCTGGAATATCACATTTTTTTTGACACGCAATCTTTCACTATGCATCGATGAATATTACCATCATATTTTTTTCTGTGTGCTGCGCGGTTCTTAAAATACTTTATGCACCAAAATCCACAACACTTGACCTGATAATTAACATTTTTATAAATTATGGGTACTAACAAAGCCTTAACAAACTGGTTCCAACTCCGAGCAGAAGGGATCTCTTGACCGAAACAAAAAAAAAAGTAACCCTTCTTAAGCCCAAATAGCTGGAAAAGGCAAATTTACGGCTTCTTGGAATTAATTTAAATTTGGACCGGGAGAAAAAAATATGACGGACAAGGTACCTCATTCAATGCCACAAGCTTCACATGAATTTTTAAACGATGGTTTATAGTACGTCCCAAGTAATGATTTGAGTTTCGCCGGGAATTGAATTTTCGACTAGCACCTCGGTAGTCCACAGAAAAAAAAATTATGGTAATATTCATCAGGAAATGATGAAAAATTTTGTGTCGAAAGAAAAGTAACATAACATCAGGATCTGGTGAATTTTCATCAGTGTTTTATAAATATTCATCAGGTTCACATTTTTAAACACTTTTAAAGCTAAACCATACAAAAAGGAGGTAATATTCAACCAACCAAATTTTCACAATTTATTTTTTTTCTGTGGTGTGAGGTGGGAATTTTTTATTGAATAGATCCGAAAATTTCGTAAAAGTAAACCAATAGTTTCCGAGACATCACCTGCTGGAAATTTAAGGCTAATTAGGTGACACTTTCATTGTCATCGATTCATTTTTTTGTGAGTCTGTATTTCAGAAACTAATTGCCCGGTTTTCAAAGTTCCAGAGAAAAAATTGCAGGAAATATTCTCAGCTTTTCAAAACTATTTGTTTCAGGGGCGCTTTTCTTTCAAAAAGTATTTTTAAAATGCAAAAAAACGAAGAGAAATCGGAAATGTATACTTAAAAGTAGCTTTAACTTGAAAGCGGTTCATTTTACAAAACAAATTGTAAGGAACTTTTTGATTGATAATTTGATTTAAAACATGATAAAATATCGTAAATTAAAAAAAAAATATTACGGGAATTTAACTTTAAGTAATAGAAAGCTACATAAAAAATCGAAAAAACCGTGTTTTCAGAAAAGTCCTACAAATACAAAATGATTTCTTTTGACAAAGTTTCATTCAAATCAAAGAAATAAAAATTTAAAAACTGCGAAAAAAATTGTGAAATCATAGAGACTATTCTTAGCTAATAAAAGTATTTAAAAGCTTTTCAATGCCCAAACATTCAGGGCTGCGGAGTCGGGTCATATTTCAAGCGACTCCGACTTCGACTCCGACTCCGACCCACCAACTCTAGCCGACTCCGACTCCGACTCCGACTCCAGCTTTCTAAAAATGGTTGGCTCCGACTCCGACTCCAAATATTTTTAAATATTTCAAAAGTTAGTTTACTATTATTTCGAAAACATTGATAAATAGTATTATTTAAAAACTCTATAAGTGGAAAAAAACCGGAAAAAAGTTTCTAGTTTTACAAGTTTTAGACGTTATTGAAGCAAAAATAATAAAATGCCAGTTTTGAAGGCATTTGCAGAAGAACAGTTTGGTAAGTAAATTTGGATTTATTTACTTAACCTCAAATTTTCATTAAATTGATTAAAAGCTAAAATATTAAATAGTCATTTTTTTAATGACAATTAAAAGAAAGCTGGCCTTAATGATTGATTTAAAACAAATAAAATAAAAAAATGAAAAAAGAAACTATTTTTTAAAGCTTTATTGAAATTATTAAGACGTACATGAACATCACGCCAAGGCTGAAGAATGTTATTATTACACATCAATGTATCTAAAAAAAACTTCGTGGTAAGATCGCTTAAGGGGTCCTTTTCAAATATCCGTGACCTAGAAAAATTTTACCTTGGAATTTTGGATTTATTTGAATTTTTATTTTTTTTATATATTCAAAAGGAGGCGCGCGATACTTCTTGCATCTTCACCTAAAACGAAGTTTTATGAATGGTCGTGCGCCTCCATGAAAATATATGAAAAAAACTTAGAATTGGATAAAAAACTAAAATCCACAGGATAAATATTTTCTAGGTCACGTATATTTTTTTTATCTTGAAATCCTGTCCTATCCTGAAATCTTGAGATTTGTTCAATGATAATTTGCAACAATATCAAAATAGTTTGCCTAAAGATCTACATTCTCAGGCACTTTTAACATTGATTTACTTAAAACCACCAAGACATTCACTATCGGGGTATAAGATGACTGTGTGTGTACTTTTTTCAGAAAGAACTAGATTAAATTTGTTCAAATTTGAGTATAAAGGGTACATTAATAATGGCAAAAGCATGCAGTCAAAATTCAATTAAATATTTCTGACTACAAAACCAATATTGTTTTTTTTTTTTTTTTTGAGTATGATGATACTACATACTTGGGTAAGAGCTGATTAATAGGTTATCATTTAGTAATCTCTAAAAATATAAAAATGGCAACGCAGCGCATGCAACTTGAAAAAAAATAATTTTGTAAATTAATCTGTTTTATAGCCAATACTAAAAGATAAAAAATAAACATAATTTTTGTTGAATTTAAGATAACTCCGACTCCGACTCCAACTCCGGGTTATCAGAAATTTTCGGCTCCAACTCCAACTCCGACTCCAGCTAATAAAATTTAACCGACTCCGGCTCCGACTCCGACTCCAGCTGTTCGAGTACTTATGACTCCGACTCCAGGTTTCCCAAAAAGACCCGCCTCCACCGACTCCGACTCCGACTCCACAGCCCTGGTTAAGAGCACACATTTAAAATTTGCACATCCTCAAAGGCTGGATGTCATAATCATTGTTGGAAATTGATCTCATTTCTCTACATGACATGAATTTTGCTAAATATTTAGTGAAAGTCTACACATACTTGTGAATTGAGCATAGTTAAAAAAAAAGTCAATTTATGATTTTTATCCATGATTTTTCTCATACAATTTTCCTAATGATGAAAAAATAATAGTGCCTGAAGATTTGTTAGACACTTTTACTGTGCACCCAGTGAATTAATAGGATTATCCAGTCATCTCTCTACTATCCAATAGCTAACCTAACCTAGTTTTCCACCGAACCAACCTTGACCAGGTCCTGTGTCCATCCTTATTCCACCGGGACTTATGCTGGAACCGCCACGCATTGTACGCTATGATAGCGCCACCAGGCTTTCATTATTAGTGTCACATGCGACGGATTCTCTACTAACACCACGGTCCAGTTGATTGGCCTCAAAAGGTCCAAGGACATCTCACCACACAGCAAGGAGCAGCCGCCAGCAGCTGGGATTTAAGGTTTATGATGTGGCCACCGACGCTGTAAAGTCCAGCCAGCCAGTGACCATTAGGGTGCCCAGAAAAAATGACCCCCAGCTCCACAAGCCGAAAACTGATCCTTAGGGTATTCTAAGCCTCTGTGCAAAATTTGAGCGAAATCGGTCAACATTAACCCATTGATACTCGGGCATGAAGTTTGTATGGGAAAAATCGTCAAAATGTATGGAGAAACGGCACAGTTTCGTAATACTCCCTGTAGGTGGCGTTGCGAGTGTCCAAAGTTTGCCAAACGTGAGATTCTTATGTGAAATTTAATGCCCAACAACTTTGTAGAAGAAAGCAAGACGATCCGAGTTAACCCCAAAAAGTTATTAGCATTTTAGTGAAGTGGTCTCCAACCGACATGGCCAAAGGGCCTAATCCGGTATTGCCACTCAGCAATTCTCCACGAAAACAGCATGGAAAAAAACAAAAGTGCTCGGATCGGGCTCAAAATTTTTCTGGGGGTTCCCTGGCCGAAATTATTAGACCCGTATTTTTTTGTTTGGCCATTAGGGTGACCTACGCCGTGTTAGGGTGGTCTGAAATATGGCCATTTTCGTCGATTTTCGCAAAAACCACTTTTTTCGAAAAATCATAACTCCTCGCCATTTTAACCGATTTCAATTGTCTTATACGCAAATGAAAGGTGATAAGTCGGTCTTTCAAAGAAAAATGGTAAGAAGTTTCAAAAATCTACACAGAAAAAAAAAAATCGGGTAAATTTACATCATTTATGATGTACCAAAAGTGCACGTCATTAATGATGCGAATTTACATCAAATTCATTTTAAATTTAAATGCCATCCGATGTAAACGTGCCGAACAAACAGCGCATCGAAAAGTGTAAATTTCCGATGAAATCTACGTAAATTTACCCAAGTCGAAATTTTTTTTACTCCGTTGAATCTCGAATCCGATGTAATTTTCATACGCTTTAAATGTTTTTTCAAGATTTAAAAGCGCTCGAAAGTTTCATCTGATTCAGATTCAACGGAGTGTCGCAAAAGCGCTAGCGAAACAAAGCAATGTATTATTGGAGCAACTTTTGAAAAGTGCCTAAAAGCGTTTTGACATCTGGGACTATTTTATATTCTAACTCTTTTCAAAGGCTTTGATTGCTTTTTTGGTTTTGTTTTTGGCGTCTAAATATATATATATATATATATATATATATATATATCTATATGATGCTATTACCTATTGATTCCCTGTTGAAAATATAAAATCATTCTAAAAAACTTATGAAAGGATTCTTGTAGAAATACTTTCAATGAAACAAAGTTTTTGACTTCTACTTCTTAACTTAACATTTAAAAAACTTGCTTGGTTTTCAATTGATACATTTCTGTTGTCATCAGACGATCTCAGATAACATCAAAACTTGAACAGAAAGCTCAGTCTGCTACTGATGGTGTCATCCAGTCAGGGTGATTAGCGGTTGTTGATCCTACAAAGAGTTCAAAAGTTATCGTTTTAAAATAAGCAAAGCAGTTCAAATTCTCAAAATGCTTATCCGTCATTTTCTCGTGTTGCTCCAGACTTATGCGTAGATCAAAACTTTTTGCTCTACTTTGGAGGTCAACATAAACTATCTGGAGCAACACTTGACAGGGGCGGTACGACGTTGCCCTTACGGCCTTTCATTACACGCGTTTAAATGGGACGAGAAGCCATAAGAGCAATGCCGTACCGCCCCTCTCAAATGTTGCTCCAGATAGTTTATGTTGACCTCCAAAGTAGAGCAAAAAGTTTTGATCTACACATAAGTCTGGAGCAACACGAGAAAATGAATCTGGAATTGATCCGAAAGAAGCGCTGTACTTTCAAAGCTTAGACGTTACAGGTTCCCTCAAGCAACGTCCACATTATGACGCAACGATTCCGCAACAACACTCTTCCAGATGGCTGGTTTTGCTATCCTGTCCTGTCCTGTCCGAGACCGGAGGCCCGATGGGGAGGTGATGGTAGAGCAGATTATGGCCGTTGGACAAGCAGCTAAAAAAAATAATTTGAAATCAGTTTTTTTTTACACATTTTTTCAAAATTCCGCTTTTATTGCTGCCCCCTGTGGTTGAAAATGTCTTAGACAATGAAGGCCACCAGTTCCAATTTCTTCCTCTCGTCAACTTACCATACAACACAATCCTGGCCATCGGCCACTGCCAATCTTCACGTAGCCGATTCTTCTCGTCCACGTCGGTCATCTCTGACACAAACCACTACCAGTCGATTTGTTCCGAGGGCACATTTCCATCGACAAAGCACACAAGTCGCGGACCGACGAAAAACACTTGACCGATTTAAGGAACGGGCACTTTTTTTTTAAAATTAAACTACCGAATACCGAATGCTACGGAATGAAAGAGAACTAAGCGCAAATCGAAGAAGGCTTAGCGGTATTTTTTTTTTCAGCCGAACCGCAGCTGCACTCGCGAGTCGCGTAATCAAGAACCAAAACAAAACAGAAAACGGAGAAAACGTCAATCCAGTTACACGTTACGATAGAATCCGGCAGATTTGTACACGGTTATGAAAATATAGTCATTTGACAATGAGTAAAACATCGAAAAACACCGGTTTTCTCAGAAACGTGTACAGTTGTGTTACACATTAAAATTTACAAATTACAAATTTTGTTTGTATTGGTGTGACACGTGTGGCGGTTTTCTCTGGCTGCTAGTTGAGTTTTTTTCGTTTGTCCACCGCGGTGTGTTCGTTCGTTTTGTCACGGTTTTACCGTTCATCGAACCGGATGGACAATTTTCCCCTGCAGGCTTCAGCAAGAAACCATCGTTAGGTTACATTCCGGATCCGGTGTTATCTGTTGGATAAAATTGGAGGATCTGATAAATACTTACGCGGAGGATGGGTAATAGTTCGAGAATTTCTTCGAAGCAGAGCTGGTAGACGAACGTGATACGTTGTGTTGTGGTTCGGGAGAAGAAGCAGGAACATACTGTGCCGGTGCTCAGGAGGATGAAATGGACGCATCCAGGTTAACTTTCCGGTGGGACTATCAAAGCAGCACGGTTACATAGGCGACGTGAAGAGCAAGAACCGTAAGAGCTGGTCATCTTGGATTCGAGACGGCTGAACGTGCGAACGTCCGATTTCGGCCTGTTCCATGTTCCAGCTGATTCTGGAGGAGTTGCCACGACCTAGAGGAGTGAGTACCTTTACACTGCCGACTTTCTCCCGCGGTCTCGAACCGAACTCTACCAGATAATGTGCCCAGTACAAAGTGCCCAAAGCTTGTCGGAGACCACGGCAACGAGCAGCAGCAGCAGCACTGGAGACAGAATCAGACCCGGACATCTTCGAGTGCTGCTTTTTGTAGCAACCGGCACGTTCCTCCCGATCCATGGCATCAAATCACCGTTGCTTGTCACAGTCCATTGCGGGTTGAGTATGCGCGGTGAGTTTGTTGTTTGTTTATTGGTTTGTTCTAATTTAACCTTCTCATTTCTACAGCAGCTTCTACGCCACGGCTGTAAACCGCTCGGTAGTGGCAGCTCCTGCCACCGCAAGTGATGCTGCCCGTTTGTTGGCGCGAGTGACATCGATCAACGGCCTTGGTCGTGACACTGCTGTCGGCATTTGAACAAGCGAAGCTGCACTTTCCAGCGCTGAACGATTGTGGGCAAATGAATCCTGGCCCATCGGTAGTACCAGCCGTCACCAACTCCCGACACCGGCGGCACCCCTGCTGCAGAGTACCTGAAAAACATCTTCCCCAAGTAAAATCGTTTTAGGCGAGGAAATCATGGCCAAACTTACCAACTGATCAAGAAGCACACAAAGAGGATGCGGACCTGCCAGGTAGACAATCTGTCTAAAATGAAGTGGACATATTGTGAAATTTGTCGCATCTCATAATCCCTTTTCCAAACAAACAGTTTAATAACATCACATTATTCAAACAGCAGTTTCTCAAACATTCACCGATCTACGCAACAAGTAATCACACATAAGTAACAATCAACACTCACTTTTAGTTATTTGAACTTAAACTTTCAACAAAAACAATTAAATTGAGTGATTGACTCTTGCCAGGCTGGCCAACAAATGCGAATAAGCAAATTTCATTGTTTTGTTTTCAGCTGTCATCCACCACAACAGATTTACCAAATTGAAACTTACACGATTTTCCACAGCTGAAGCTAAATTACGTTAGATTTGAATTTTACGTGCTCTTTATGAATTAAAATTTTCTCGAAATCGGCAAACGAATGTGCATTTACATAAGATTCAACCATTAAGTTGAATTTAATTTTACATTATGGCTCTTTAAATGATATTCGGCTGTTTACATTATATTTCAATTTTACATTGTGCGAGTTTACGTAGGAATCATGGTTTACGTGTCGGGTAAATTTACACTTTTTTTTCTGTGTAGCCTAACATATGAAAAGGGCGTATGAAACTTTAAAATGCCGTTTTGACGGTGTCTGCGCCAAAGAGCCTATGTCTGGAAATATTTTTATTGGATTTCCCGGACATTTTTACATAATATACTTAAAAAATGGGAGGAGTTTATTTACAGGATTCCGAGATATCATTTTTTGAAAATAAAATCCGTGTTTTTTGACGCGCCGCGCGCAAAAACCGGAGAATGACGAAATTGGCAAAAAATCAACTTTTTTCACTAAAACTGCGATAACTTCAAAATTTTAGCGATGACCTATACATGTCTGGGTACCAAAAGTTGCGTCTTTTAATTACGAAAATTTTGGTACCCAAACATCTATAGGTCATCGCTGAAATTTTAATGTTATCGCAGTTTTAGTGAAAAGTTGTTTTTTTGCCAATTTCGTCATTCTCCGGTTTTTGCGCGCGGCGCGTCAAAAAACACGGATTTTATTTTCAAAAAATGATATCTCGGAATCCTGTTAATGAACTCCTTCCATTTTTTAGTAAATTATGTAAAAATGTCCGGGGAATCCAATAAAAATATTTCCAGATATAGGCTCTTTGGTCCAGACACCGTCAAAACGGCATTTTAAAGTTTCATAGGGGAAATATGCCCATTTTAATCACTCTACACAGAAAAAAAAAATCCGGTAAATTTACATCATTAATGATGTACCAAAAGTGCACGTCATTAATGATGCGAATTTACATCAACTTCATTTTAAAATTAAATGCCATCCGATGTAAATGTCCCGAACAAAAAGTTCCTCGCAAACGTGTAAATTTCCGATGAAATCGACGTAAATTTGCACAAGCGGAAATTTTTTTACCCGTTGAATCTAGAATCCGATGTAAATTTCAAATACTTTCATAGCCAAACGCAGTGACGTTAACTTTTACTTTGTAACTCGCTTGATCGTTATTAAAAATTGAGTCGAATAACTGCAAGGCTCGCAAGGTATTAGAAATATGTGTGTATCGGATTCTAAATTCAACGGAGTAACATCAAATAATGTTTTAGGTAGTTAATCTATAAAAAAAACAGACTCACCAAAAAAAAGGTTGAGGTTGAGACGTCTTGGACCTTTTGAGAAAAGCAGCTCAACAACAATTGTAATCATGTGACCACTCCAAGCAGTGTTTCGACGTCAAGTGAGTCCAGCCGGTCATCCATAGAGCAGGTTCTAAAACAAAAATATATTAAATCTACAGCTACCAATCATCTTCTTATTATTCAATGTTAAAATTACGTCGCTAATCTTCTATTTTGCCGCTAATAGTCCAGTTCGATCGCACTCGAGTTGCTCGCTGCCTGCCAGCAACGTACGTCACGTCAGCGTTAACATAATTATATCTTAGAGCAACATTTGAAAAGGGCGCATAAGCATGTTTGCTACTGGAACTATTTTGAAAATTTTGAAACAACAGATAAATATACAACAAAATGGCAGCTGGGGAGGCCAGCTCTAGTTTTACACTTCGTGTTTCATGAAATAGTTAAAGTCTGCGTGAGGAATTAGCAAAACAATTGGACTATCAAAATGCTTATCCGCCCTTTTCTCGAGTTGCTCCAGAATGCTGACGTGGCTGGAATTTAGGAGAAAGAATGGAATATAAACATTATTCTAAATCACGTTTACGATATCAGCCTCAAAATTACCAGAAACACAAAAAGACACCCATCGTTGTAATTATTGTTGTTGCTCGGCTGGACGATCCAGTTCGGGGCATAACTTATGCCACATTTTTGCTAGTTTGTCCCCAGGGTAGCTGGAAAATGGAAAAAGTCTATTAAGGAAAGTTGCTGAAATTTTGTTTTTTTACATACTTACTGCATTTAATAAAATAGATTTTCTGTACAGTGTGAACCATTATCGGCCAATTTTGTCAATTTCGTCCCTGTCACTAAGCTTGTGCAAGATGCGGTGAAATCCCGGTTGTTGAGACGTGGTCCACTTCCTCCATCAAACCAGTGGTAAAACTTCCAGAGCCATCCAGATTTACACTGCTGGCTATGATGGTTCATCACGGTCTGCTCTAGATGTTCGAGACGGTCAGGTAAACAAGCAGCTGGTTCCTGGCAACTTCGATCGACCGGATCGGATGTTTTTAACTAGCAACAAAACTGACAGAAGTCGTGCTTCTTGATAAAAAAAAACATTTTGACGTTTGTGTCTCAATGACCTTGAAGAAAAAAGACTGGCTTGATGTTGTCGGAGTTGAGGATGGATCATGACCAGCGTGGCCAGAATATTTTATGCGAGTTCTGTATTTATTCTGAAAAGTCTGTATTTCTAGCAAAACAATGTAAATGGGCCAATGTCGAAGTGTAAACCAAGAGTATATACTGCTCACGTCAGTTTATGTTTATATTAAGAACGATCAGAATAGACTCTTTGTTTACGCTTCGACATTGGCTCAATTACATTGTTTTGCTAGATTTGGTCAGTGTCAAATTAAATTCAGAAGCAACATATTATCTGTAAATAGCAGATTTAAGATTTCCAATCGTGTTAAATTGAAGCCGTCAATCATTTTCAAACAAAATTGAACATAACTCTACAAATTTTAATGCTCTGATTTAGGTCATTTTACGAGTTTCTGCACCAAAATAAATTAGCATAGCATATGCCGGTTCTACCCTTATTGGAAGCACTTAAGTCATTTTTTATCTGAATCAAATGTGTCTCAAAATTCATATAATTTTGTGAATCAGTCATTAACCTGGTTAACTATCGTTGATTAATTAAGATTTTGATTCAGGCGTGACCAAAGTATGGCCCGCGAGGTGATTTTTTGTGGCCCGCGGACACATTTTGAATACGTAATCATGTAAAATGGCCCTTTCATTATTTGTAAATTGATTTATAGTTTTTCAAAATAAAAGTTGATTTTAAACCTTTTTATTCAAATCTTTTTTTATTTTTTAAGGCTGGTACAAATTTTATTTAAAGTTTTTGTCTTCCCCAAAATAGGCCCGAAAAATTAAGGGGCAAAAACATTTTTTTTCAAAAAACTTCAAAATTTCAATCGAAATACAAGTACAATCAGCTCAAATCAATTTAAAATGCATTCACCTGCGTTTAGAACCATTTTTAGCATGTTTGGGTTGATTTTAAAATCCTTTGAATTTTTTTAAAATGTTCGATGTTTTTTAGCGCAAAAAAAATTGTTTCGCTAAAAATTTTGTTTTCGTCACATTACACATTTTTGAAAACTAATGATTGCAAACAACTGAATTAGTGTAAAATGCATTTTAAAACACTTTTCCCATGCAAATGTTGAATCTTTGGCTTGTTATTTCAATATTTATATTTTTGTATCAATTTGCTATAAAAACTCAAGTACATTCAACTAAATATATGTTTTTCAACAATGAAATCAACAAAACTATAGTAAACTGTAATTTCTGTTTATTTTATTAATTTTTAACAAAAATGTTTAAAATAAAGCAGAAATTTCTAAAAACTTTAATAGATAGATGATTTTTTATTGAATTTTTAATATAAATAAAGCAATTTATTTTTTAAGTAATATATTTAAATTTTATACATATGGCCCGCAAGCTCATTTGAGCTTCAAAATTGGCCCGGTATCCAAAAACTTTGAGCACCCCTGTTTTGATTGATGAATTTTAATGTTTGTTGTGAAATTAGTTAAAACCTATGTGGAATTTTTGTATGGTCTCATAAACCAAATTTTATTTAGTTTTGCTTTTCAGCTGTTAAAAACAAAAAATGGTTTTTTGGGCGTTTTCCTAAATTAAACTCCTGGTTATTATCGTTCAAATCTTATGTATTAATTATTTTGATAAATATTATATATTACGTTGGTTGCATTGCAGCTTTTGACCGTCATTGGTTCAGAAGGAAATATTTTGTCTAGTAATGTGTTACTAGCAAAATATCATTCATTGAAACTTTAAAATTTAAATTTAAAATAGCAAAACATCATTCATTGAAAGTTTAAATTATAACAACACAAAATCGATACTCTGAGCATACAAAATATTACCCAGAAAAATCTCTCACCACCCTGATACCCACTTTTGGGTAGAAGTGAAGGTGTAATCTTATTGTCGGAGTAAAAATTCAAACTCCGAAATTTTCATTTTGACTGCTTGAAATACGGCGCCTTGTTCCCGCCTGTCAAACGTTCAAACGGAAAAGTTTTTTGTTTGTTTGTTGTGATGTTCGGCCCAAACCAGTTTAAATTCAATTCTATGGTAAAAATAGTAAAAGAAATGCTGTACAAAAGAAAAAGCCATCCAAAACTGCCAAGTGTTTACTTACCGAGTTCTGCAACCTGAAGACTAATCTACTCCCACGCTGGTGAAAATCAAATCTGTATCTGGCAAATTAACACTCGGAATGAACGCGTCCTGCTACTGTTCGCTTCTAAGCCCCGCGCACCGGTTCCAGTTGGTCAGAAAGGATCGAGTCCAACTCCAATTTCTCCAAAGGTGCTGCTCGAAAAGCTTCTGGTCCTGCTGTGACGTCTTGCTGGAGAAAGTAAGATGACGGAACGCCTGACCACCGTATTTAAGGAACCAACCAACGTGAAGAATTCCATTGCCAACAGGATACTTTCCGTTTTCCGTCCTAACTTCAAAACTGACGACGTTCCATCCGGACCTTGCTTGCTTCTCCGGTTTCGGCCAGAAAAGCAACTGGACTTTCTCCGTCATTCCCCTGTTGCGTATAAAGTTCACCATTGTTCAATGCAACAAGTGATTTGTTGACATTTTTCGGCACCCTCCGCTCACGTCAAACCATACAAAATTGTTGCCGGATCTTTTCCGGAAGAGTTCCGGAAAAAAGATCCGGCAGCAACTTTGTACTGGTTTGACGTTTGCGGAGATGTGCCAAAAAGTTTAGTTATATCACTGCGTGCAAAAAAACAGTGCACCTACCGGAGAAAAATATCAAGTGCAGATCATTCTGCTGAATGCATTTCTGATCGAAACGTGACGAAAATGTTAAAACAGTTGCATTCTGTTTAAATCTAATGTAATTGAACGGGATGCATTTCATATTAACAGTGTTGATGAGCCTAGAGAAAAGTGTCACTCGAATTACTATTTGTTTACATTATTAATTAATATTGCAACTAACCTGAGCAAAATCCATCATTTGTTGTGAAAACACTTCTGCTTCACCGCTCACAAAACATCTCAACATTGAACTGATTTGTTTTTGTCCTCCGCTTGAACTGTCATTCGCAACGCATTCGTCGCAATTGAAATTTAAATGCTTTTGGGTTTACATTACGAAAATTTACAGGAGAAATCAATTTACATGCTTTTCATAATTTCAATTTTTCGATTTGTCAAGATCAAAAGTTCTATTTACATGAGATTCATGAATTACATTGAATCTCAATTTACGAGAAGGGCATTTAAATGCAATTCACCAATTTAAATGAAATTTCAAATTTACATTGAGCATGTTTACGTTCAAAACATGATTTCAGTGTTGGGTAAATTTACATTTTTTTTTCTGTGTAAGCCGTTCGACCAATTCTCATCTTTTTGCCGTTTTCCGCTATGAAATCAACATTTTCAGATGTAACAACAATTGAGAGTTGCTTGCTCACTTTTGTTTGAGCTATTTATAACTTTGAAACAGTCAAAAACACTCTATGAAAGCTGTAATTCATGATTAAAGTGCTGATAAGCCGATAATAGAAATAGGCTGAGAAAGGGTATAGTTCCCCTACTCCCTTTTCATAAGTTAGGCTAGATTTTTGAAACTTCTTACTATTTTTTTTAAAGGCCGACTTATCACCTTTCATTTGCGTATAAGACAATTGAAATCGGTTAAAATGGCGAGGAGTCATGATTTTTCGAAAAAAGTGGTTTTTGCGAAAATCGACGAAAATGGCCATTTTTCAGACCACCCTAACACGGCGTAGGTCACCCTAATGGCCAAACAAAAAAATACGGGTCTAATTATTTCGGCCAGGGAACCCCCAGAAAAATTTTGAGCCCGATCCGAGCACTTTTGTTTTTTTCCATGCTGTTTTCGTGGGGAATTGCTGCACTAAGGAAAGCAAGCATAAAATTGTAATTTTGGGATATTTTTTTGTCAAACAAAGAAAACAAAATCAACAAAGTATGAATTAGACTAAATCGATCCAGCTGAATCCGAATTTAAAGGTTGATAGGCGAAATTTTCAAAGAGACGCAAGACATTCAAGATGGCGGCCAAGATGGCGGCTGTATAGAAAACCCTAAACACAAAGGGTATTATGCGACCTGCAAACGACTACTCAAATTTAACTAATCTTGGGGCTCTAAACACGATTAAGACCACTACAGACTTCCAAACAGACAATGTTATTCAAACCAAGATGGTGGCCAAGATGGCGGCTGTATAGAAAATGCTAAACACAAAGGGTATTATGTGACCGGCAAACGACTACTCAAATTTAACTAATCTTGGGGCTCTGCCCGAGCAGGGGTAAATAACACGGGAATACCAAATTTTGGTATTACTTGGGCAAATAACAGCGACCAAAATGTGCCCTTGGTTGCCCAGTAATAGATGGTAAAATACCATGAAATCATACCAAAGTCTTGTATGTGGAAGGGCACAACAATACCAAACCACGTTATTCCAAAGGTAAAATAATACCACAAAATAGAACCATTTCAATACTAAGTTGAGGTCTTCTGGATTTTTGAAATTTGCTTGAATACCAAAACTTGGTATTGCCATGATTTTATTTTTAGGTATTCCCGCGCCCTTGGAAAATCATATTTTGGTATTTCTGTGGTCTTTCACATACATGATTTTGGTATGATTTCATGGTATTTTACCATCTATTACTGGGCAACCAAGAGCACATTATGGTCGCTGGTATTTGAACAAGTAATACCAAAATTTGGTATTTTCATACCATTTTTAGTCCTGCAGTTGCAGTTAGTGAAAAAACGGAAATTATTCATATGCAACAGCCAAATCTGCTCACCTGATGATTCCATGTTGTTCTTAGTGATATTCTTCACCACACCGAATGCATTTGTCATTGATGAACGGCCTGTGCTTGAAGTTCTTGAAGATTCTGAAAAATAACAAGATTGAAAAATAAGTGTAATTAAAATGAAACTGAATTGAAATTCACCAAAATTCAATCATCTTCAGATTGACTCGTTTTTCAAAGTATTTGGTTATCCCGACTTAGGAAAATTTCAACGTTTTTGAAAAAATATTTGTGGGTATACCACACAAATTTTTTAAATCATCTTTAACATTTTTGGGTTTCAAGTAATTTTAGCGCAAAATTAATTATCTCGTCAAATTTTTTAAAAAATTTCCCATAGTTTCAGAGGAATTTGATAAAACACTTTAATACCAAACTAATACCAAAATGTGCCATCATGACTTAGAAAATTTTCCACAATTTCAAGTCATTTTTGTAGGGGGGTAGGGTACGTTATCCATTAGTGGACCCCTTTCCTATAGTGGACCCTCTGAAGGGTTTTTGATGAAAAATTCAATAAAATCACAATTTCAAGCGTGTTTTTGTCTACAAATCTTTTAATTGGCAAGTTCAGCATCATTTAAAACAATGTTGGCTGACATTGACGTGTCCTTTCAGCCAAAATAAGTGTTTTGAGTTCGACATCTGAAATCAGCCATGGCCACTAGCATTTTCACAACAAAACTGCATTTATATTTTATGATTGAATTAACTATCCAATCATTTTTTGACTGATTATTCAACTTCAGCAGGTCGAAATAATGTAAGTTTAAGTAACTTTACTAAAATAAAACGAAGAACTGCTCATTTTCGAGCAAAAATTAGGGGGGTCCAATATAGGACAACGAAAACTAAACTTTTCCAAAAGTGGACCCCTGTTAATTTAACTTACAAAAATAAAGAAAACTGTGTATTTAAGCAAAAGTTTCTCTTAAACTTACAAAGAATGCTTGTTGTAATCAACTTAAACGCATATTTTTTTTCAATTATGAGTATAAATATAGCTGTATTTATGTTAAATGTACCAATATGCTGAAGCCGAAAGAATTTATAATTAATCAAAACTTTAGTTAATGGTACTTAACTAAAGCATCATAGTTGCAGTTTGAAATGATATTTTATAATAATAAATCAATAACAAAACATTATTTTTAAATAAAAATGCTTGGTTTTATCAGCAACTGTAAACAAAACTATTTTTAGTTTCGGTCAATCATTTATGTAATTAATATGGAAAAATTGCATCAAAATTACTTTTTAAACTATTTGTATGATTACAGTGGTTTTTGAAACGTTTTTTCGGATCTTTTTCGGAAATAAATGTGTTTAAATGTCTGTTAGGTTTTTGTTGTTGTTTAAAGCCAAATTTGTTAACTAAACATATTTGTTCATGATGAAAAGTGACCAAAATTCAACTTTTATTCATTATATCTATGATTAGACCTACACCATGCATCAAAACATCAAATATCGGTTAAATTTGGTATAAAAATAACAGTTTGCCTATAGTGGACCCGGGTCCACAATCGGATTATGGACCCGGGTCCACTATAGGAAAAGGGGGTCCATAACAGGCAAAAAAACTTTTTTTTCAAATGGCTATTTTTCTGCTCAAAAACAAAAAACTGATGAAACAAATACTCAAAATTGTTCAAAACACTCCAGATTCCATTATTTTGTACAAAGGGTTATGAAAAAGTGCTTAAAATATAGAAAATTTGTGAAATATGTGCTTCGGCTCTACTAGGGGGTCCACTAATGGTTAAAATACCCTATATCAAAAATGTTTAAAATCAAGTTTGAAATTTCCGGTTTTCAATGAAAGCATTCGCTTCGAGACATCATTTTAGCGCAAAATTAATTATTTTGTCAAAATTGGTCGAAATTTTCCCATAGTTTCAGAGGAATTTGATAAAACACTTTAATACCAAACTAATACCAAAATGTGCCATCATGACTTAGAAAATTTTCCACAATTTCAAGTCATTTTTGTAGGGGGTATATTAAAAATGTTTAAAATCAAGTTTGAAATTTCCGGTCTTCAATGAAAGCATTCGTTTTGACACATCATTTTAGTGCAAAATTAATTATTTTGTCAAAATTGGTCAAAATTTTCCCATAGTTTCCGAGGAATTTGATAAATTACTGTAATACCAAAAGAATACCAAAATGTGGTATTCGATCATTGACAAATTCTGCAATTTTGCAATATCAAAACAATACCTTAAATTGGTATGATACCACATTTTGCTCTTGCATAATCCTTAAGACAAATTTTAAAGGGTTCAGAAATACCAAAATTTGGTATTGATACCAGAGAAAGGTATTATTACGCATTTCCCTTGTTATTTACCCATGCTCGGGTGAACACGATTAAGACCACAAACTTCCAAACAGACAAGGTTATCCCTCTACAACCCAACCTCGCCTTTAGACGGGATTAGATTTAAAAAATCGCCAAAAATCCATTGTTCAACAAATTTTTGATCTTTAAAAAGCATTGGAAAGAAGATCCCTTAAATTTTAAATACTGTGTGGGTTGGAAGTACTTGATTATTGTGAGTGACTTCGTCAATGTTTTTAAAAATGTATTTTTTAGGGGTCAGCTTTGGCTGTGTTTTTTACTAACATTTCCTAGACTTTAAGTAAAAAGAAGAATGCAGTATTTTTTCTAGTGCCCCAGACTATGCCTCTTAACATTTATTTACAATTTAAATGATTATGATTATGATTATGAATTTTGATTTGTATTTGAGTATTTTAGTATTTTAGTATTTTAGTATTTTAGTATTTTAGTATTTTAGTATTTTAGTATTTTAGTATTTTAGTATTTTAGTATTTTAGTATTTTAGTATTTTAGTATTTTAGTATTTTAGTATTTGAGTATTTTAGTATTTTAGTATTTTAGTATTTTAGTATTTTAGTATTTTAGTATTTTAGTATTTTAGTATTTTAGTATTTTAGTATTTTAGTATTTTAGTATTTTAGTATTTTAGTATTTTAGTATTTTAGTATTTTAGTATTTTAGTATTTTAGTATTTTAGTATTTTAGTATTTTAGTATTTTAGTATTTTAGTATTTTAGTATTTTAGTATTTTAGTATTTTAGTATTTTAGTATTTTAGTATTTTAGTATTTTAGTATTTTAGTATTTTAGTATTTTAGTATTTTAGTATTTTAGTATTTTAGTATTTTAGTATTTTAGTATTTTAGTATTTTAGTATTTTAGTATTTTAGTATTTTAGTATTTTAGTATTTTAGTATTTTAGTATTTTAGTATTTTAGTTTTTTAGTATTTTAGTATTTCAGTATTTTAGTATTTTAGTATCTTGGTATTTCATTATCTATAGGATTTTCTATACAGCCGCCATCTTGGCCACCATCTTAGTTTGAATAACCTTGTCTGTTTGGAAGTCTGTAGTGGTCTTAATCGTGTTTAGAGCCCCAAGATTAGTTAAATTTGAGTAGTCGATTGCAGGTCACATAATACCCTTTGTGTTTAGGGTTTTCTATACAGCCGCCATCTTGGCCGCCATCTTGAATGTCTTGCGTCTCTTTGAAAATTTCGCCTATCAACCTTTAAATTCGGATTCAGCTGGATCGATTTAGTCTAATTCATACTTTGTTGATTTTGTTTTCTTTGTTTGACAAAAATATCCCAAAATTACAATTTTATGCTTGCTTTCCTTAGTGGCAATACCGGATTAGGCCCTTTGGCCATGTCGGTTGGAGACCACTTCACTAAAATGCTAATAACTTTTGGGGTTAACTCGGATCGTCTTGCTTTCTTCTACAAAGTTGTTGGGCATTAAATTTCACATAAGAATCTCACGTTTGGCAAACTTTGGACACTCGCAACGCCACCTACAGGGAGTATTACGAAACTGTGCCGTTTCTCCATACATTTTGACGATTTTTCCCATACAAACTTCATGCCCGAGTATCAATGGGTTAATGTTGACCGATTTCGCTCAAATTTGGCACAGAGGCTTAGAATACCCTAGGGAACAGTTTTCGGCTTGTGGAGCGAGGTTTTGAAACATTTGCCCATATTCTGGGCACCCTAGTGACCATACATCACCACCAACGCCATGCCATGGGGATCCAATGAGCAGACTGTCAGAAGGCCGCGACCTGTGACCACCAGCGGCGACCTTTTGCTGATAAGTTGGTGCGGTTGTGATGTCTTGGCAAACTTTGCATTTTAAGTCATTTAAGAGTAATTTGAAAGAAAAAGTATTTGTACGACATGTGCTAAATGTGACTACATCTTCAAATGTGACATTATGATCCAAAATACTCATGTGACAAGATAGCACGACAGCGGCGCAGTGAATTGTGGAGCCAACTTCTGGCTTAGCCTGGAATGGGCACATAATTTCAAACGCCATGTTCCACAAATGAAACGCTGACAAATGTCACCCACTCGACGCTGAAACGAAGTTTATGTCCGGGGCGCGGTGATGGAGCTATAAATTTCTACGTACCTTATTGCCGGAAAGAAATGGCACTTTTCAGAAAGGTGTACTTCGTGAGAGCTCACCTCGACGAGGGGAAATGCAGTGATTTATTCCGTACCTTTTAACTCGAAAGTGTGACGCATTTGTTGCGGGGAAATTTATTAAACGTCGTAATATCCTGGAGGGTCTTTATCATTTTATTTTCCAAGTCGTTGCACGTTGTAAATTCAATTTAATTTAAACACTGCGCATCAGACGCACTAATGATTGCTTCTTGTCTTCAGTTCCATCAACGCCGTAATGTCAAAATTTTTTATTTTTGTGATAAATGATATGAATTTTAATGTACCATTCCAACAACACAAAGTGGTTTCCTACAGACGCTGATAGTTGAACCAAAAGCCTCAGCATAAGCTCCTTGAAGACCTTTAACCGCAAATTTTCCCTACCTTTTTTATATGGGTTGCAAGAAAGCACTCAACCACTTTTGGAGACGTATATGATGAATGATCAACCTTCCTGAAATGGAGTCATAAATTTTTCACAATTTTACAAAAGTAGCTCAGCTGGTATTTCACAATGCACTTGCTGCATACATGCTTGCTTTATTCTATACAGTGGATGGTTACTCTTTTTGCTCGGGTGCAGAATGGATTGAAAGGCGTAGTTTTTCATGAAAGCAGATACAGTGTCAACGAAGACATTATGGCCTTCCATTATGTTCAAGACACTGTGAATGAAGAATAATGGATATTAAGGAAAAAAAACTATTTTTTCGAGCCGAACACTTTCTTACATGTACCGTTTTGAAGGTTATTTGAAATATGCTGTTTTTAAATATGCTTTTTTCGAACAATCGTGTTAATCGTCGTTAATTGTGTAATGTGCATTTTATTTTATTGTTGTCTGTGGCCAGGGGTGCTCAAAGATTTTGGAGGCCGGGCAAAATTTAAAGCTCAAATGAGCTTGCGGGCCAAAGATACAAAAAAGGTTGTTAAAAAAATTAATTACGTTATTTTATGTAAAATATTACATTTCTGTTATTTTAAAAAAAAAAGTGTATTCAAAATAATAGAAACCACAAAATAACTGGTTTCTATCGGTATTGTTGATTTTGTTGTTTCTGGTATTTGAAAAAAAAAAGTTTTTAGCTGAATGTACTTGTGTTTCCAAAAAAAAATTAAGTTTTGTTTTTATATTTCGAAAATGGTGGTGACATTACATGTTGAACAATTCATCTATAAGTTAAGTGTGGCTAATGAAAAACTTTTAGAAAATGATGAAAGCTTCCGCATAGTTAACCTGCAATCATTATTTTCAACAAAAAAAAGCGAAACAACATTTATTTATGTCATCGAAAATTTACTAAAGTTCAAATTATTTTGAATAAACCCAAACATGCTCAAATGATTTTAAATGCAAAGGAATGCTTATTTAATTAATTTCAGCTAAATGCACTTAAATTTCATTTTTTTATGTTTTTTGAAAATATTTTTGCTCCTGGGTGGTTGATCGACGAAAGCTTTGTTAAATATTTGCTGCAAACTTGATTCTCAGATTTCCACATTTTGTCTGCCTGAATCAGTTGATAGTCAATCAGATTCGTTATCTAACTGTAATGAGTTCGAATCCCTAAGGAAGTACAATGTAAGTTTGAGGGTCAGTTTATAAAAGGGTCAATATGACTTGCAAATTAATAAAGAAAACTTTTATTTTTGCAACTATTACAGAATTCTACCTAAAACAAACTTGTACGTTTTTTTGATATTTCTAAAAATGTTTGATAAAAGTTTTGACGATATTTACTAGTTTCACTCACATTGAAACGTGTGAAATTGTTTTAATTACAAAATATTTGGAACAAATTATTTCCTAAATAAAATTAATAATATTATTAATAAAAAAATAAAAAAGATTAGCATAAAAAATCTTAAAATAAACCCTAATTTTGAAAAAGTATAAAATCACTTTACAAGTGGTCAACGGGCCATTTTACATGATCATTCAAAATGGGTCCGCGGGCCACAAAATATCACCTCGCGGGCCACGTTTGGCCCGCGTGCCATACTTTGGGCACCCCTGTCTTAGGCCGTTTTAACCTTCCTGGGATCTTAAGAAAAACTTACGTTTAAGGTCTTAAGGGGTCTATATGACCCCGGAATTGAAAATGCTGGCAAAAATCTATTTTGCAACCGATTTTCGTTCTATTGGCTGCAAATGAAAGGTATGGATGTCTAGAAAGGCACCTATGCTACGAGGATCTGATGTGGCCACTTTGGTCCCAGGGAATCGGTTTCAAAGGAACAAACTTTCCGGCAAACCTGTTTTCATAGGTTTTGTTAGATTTAGGTATGGATTAATGCAAAATAAACTGTATTTAATCTCTAAAAATAAAATTCATACTCTCCGGAACAGATTCAATGCCATTTGGAACAGATCTGGCCACTCCGGAACCGGTTTCGGATACCCTGGAAGTGGTCAGATTGCTATTTTTGTAAAAGCGTATCGTGCGACATATCAAACTTCATGAAATTGCAAGCCATGCACACTGGAATCAGTAAAAAGCCAATTGGACCATATCTGGCCACTCCGGAACCGGTTCCGGATACCCTGGAAGAGGCCAAACTGCTATTTTGGTGAAAGCCTTTCGTGCGGCATATCAAACTTCATGGAATTTCAAGCCATGCACTCTGGAACCAGTAAAAAACCGATTGGACCATATTTGATCACTCCGGAACCGGTTCCGGATACCCTGGAAGAAGCCAAACTGCTAATTTGGTAATAGCCTATCGTGCGGCATATCAATCTTCATGGAATTTCAAGCCATGCACTCTGGAACCAGTAAACAACCGATTGGACCATATTTGACCACTCCGGAACCGGTTCCGGATACCCTGGAAGATGCAAAATTGCTATTTTGGTAAAAGCGTTTCGTGCGGCATATCAATCTTCATGGAATTTCAAGCCATGCACTCTGGAACCAGTAAATAAAACCGATTGGACCATATCTGACCACTCCGGAACCGGTTGTTAGTGCTCTTGACACGGCCAAATGGCCTTTTGATTTATTTATTTCGGGAATCTGAAAAATCCCATTGGACCATATCTGGCCACTCAATTGACCCATTTGGACCATATCTAGCCACTCCGCTTTACACATCGAATTTTGCGTAAATATTATTTGAGCATGAGCATGAGCATGGTTGACTGCCAATGAGCTGCTACTCCGTTATTGACAGATCAGCTGAAGTTAAACAATGAATCAAAAATGATCAGTGGGAGCCAACCATCCGTTCACTGTTTAACCTCTGAAGATCTCTACTTTATTAGTCAATACCGGCGCCCTCCCAAGAAGCCTGCAGTTCAACGAAAGGGAGGAATGTTAGTCCGATAGTTAAAGTTGCAGACTCATCAAGCACATAGTTTTTCGCTATATACTTGTTGATACCGCTTGAGACCGTTGAATCCACAGCATCTCCTTCAAGCATCACGTGATTATTATTATTTTTTTTTGGTTAGTAGGATAAGTTATTGGCTTTTCGATGCCTCCCGAGCTACGACGCTATGGGGAGGACTTTCATAACAGACCCGTCGGCGAGCCTTCCGAGCAACGATGCTATGGGAAGGTCTTTCTGGTTAACACACAAAATCACTCACACACAGTTATTTTGATCCACTATTAACTCGACGATCCAAATTGTCAGTGCGTCTTTCGATCATTATATAGAAATGGCTTTTTCACCGCAAAAAAAACTAAAACCTCATTCGAAAAATTTAAACACAATCCACCCGACGCCGTGCCTTCCGATCAACGATGATATAGGAAGGGCTTTGATAATCACAAAAAAATCACTTTTCACTCCGAACATTTTTTACGACCACGCGCTCCCTTTGTCAATTATGCACTCCGCACTAATGATGCCATTATTTAATTATAATAACCAATCACCCCATGCACACAAACAGCGACACAAAAGAAATGAAAATGAGCATGCAAAAACAGGACAGCACGTCCCCGTGGTCAGCGCACTAATCACGAATTTTGCGTAAATATTATTTTGGGCAAAATTGGAAAAATACCTTGGAACTAACTTGGTCAACCCACTGATCGCAACTCGGCAAAAGATTCCAAGATCGATGTTTGCTGCCGAAATTGTCAAGACGGCGAAACATTCCTCTGACGACACGCTACCAGGACCATCCGGAACAAGTTGTCCTCAAACGGATAACGACTGCCCAGAATCTTCCGAAACAAGTCCACTTCCTGCAGATATCCGCCGGAAACGCAGACGTTGTCTATTTTGCACTAAGTCGGACAGCAAGCATAACACCAAATGCAGCAAATGCGAATCATACATCTGCAAAAAGCACAGCTTGATTATTTGCCCGAATTGCGAAGCATAGGTCGACGCATATTTATTTTTGATTTGTCTCGGTACAAAGTGAAATCATAACTAAGCTAAACTAACACGGTATGAACTGATCTATTTTTTTTTTAAATCAAATACGAGGTGGGAAACTGAATTCAATAAATCCACTAATATTGTCAAACAAAAAATTCTTTGAAAATATATCCGAAAACGATGACTAATATGCCGCCGGTAGGCTTCTACAAATGGCCAATTGACCATTTCTAGGGTACCCAAAACAGGTTCCGAAGTGGTCAGATATGGTACAATTGGCTTTTGACTGGTTCCAGAGTGCATGGCTTGAAATTCCATGAAGTTTGATATGCCGCACGAAAGGCTTTACCAAAATAGCAGTTTGGCCTCTTCCAGGGTATCCGGAACCGGTTCCGGAGTGGTCAAATATGGTCCAATCGGTTGTTTACTGGTTTCAGAGTGCATGGCTTGAAATTCCATGAAGATTGATATGCCGCACGATAGGCTATTACCAAATTAGCAGTTTGGCCTCTTCCAGGGTATCCGGAACCGGTTCCGGAGTGGTCAAATATGGTCCAATCGGTTGTTTGCTGGTTCCAGAGTGCATGGCTTGAAATTCCATGAAGTTTGATATGCCGCACGAAAGGCTTTCACCAAATTAGCAGTTTGGCCTCTTCCAGGGTATCCGGAACCGGTTCCGGAGTGGTCAAATATGGTCCAATCGGTTATTTACTGGTTCCAGAGTGCATGGCTTGAAATTCCATGAAGTTTGATATGCCGCACGAAAGGCTTTCACCAAAATAGCAGTTTGGCCTCTTCCAGGGTATCCGGAACCGGTTCCAGAGTGGTCAGATATGGTCCAATAGGTTTTTTACTGGTTCCAGAGTGCATGGCTTGAAATTCCATGAAGATTGATATGCCGCACGATAGGCTATTACCAAATTAGCAGTTTGGCCTCTTCCAGGGTATCCGGAACCGGTTCCGGAGTGGTCAAATGTGGTCCAATCGGTTGTTTGCTGGTTCCAGAGTGCATGGCTTGAAATTCCATGAAGTTTGATATGCCGCACGAAAGGCTTTCACCAAAATAGCAGCTTGGCCTCTTCCAGGGTATCCGGAACCGGTTCCGGAGTGGCCAGATATGGTCCAATTGGCTTTTTATTGATTCCAGTGTGCATGGCTTGCAATTTCATGAAGTTTGATATGTCGCACGATACGCTTTTACAAAAATAGCAATCTGGCCACTTCCAGGGTATCCGGAACCGGTTCCGGAGTGGCAAGATCTGTTCTAAATGGCATTAAATCTGTTCCGGAGAGTATGACTTTTATTTTTAGTGATTAAATATAGTTAATTTTGCATTAATCCATACCTAAATCTAACAAAACCCATGAAAACATGTTTGCCGGAAAGTTTGTTCCTTTGAAACCGATTCCCTGGGACCAAAGTGGCCACATGGGATCCTCGTAGCATAGGTGCCTTTCTAGACATCCATACCTTTCATTTGCGGCCAATAGAACGAAAATCGGTTGCAAAATGGATTTTTGCCAGCATTATTTATTCCGGGGTCATATAGACCCCTTAAGACCTTTAACGTAAGTTTTTTTGTAGCGCCCTTTCTAGGTGGCGCTGGAGGTTGCTTCCGGTTTTAAAATGTTTATTTTACAAAGTTAGGAAAAGTCAGAAAGTTTCAAGTCTGTAAGTTAGAATGAATAAAAGATACAGCACATTTTATAAGCCGTCTGGGTCATATAGACCCTAAGACCTTAGGAGGGTTAAATATGAGCAATTCTCTACGAAATCGGTCTTTTTTCTATAATTTTAATTTTTGTTTTTTTTAATCCAGCTGAAACTTTTTTGGTGCATTCGGTATGCCCATAGAAAAATGATTCAAGGTAATTTGCATTTTTGAACTTTGTCGATACGACCCTTAGTTGCTGAGATATTGCCATGCAAAGGTTTAAAAACATGAAAATTGATGTTTTCCAAGTCTCACCCAAACAACCCACCATTTTCTAACGTCGATATCTCGGCAACAAATGGTTTGATTTACAATGAAACATTCGTGAAATTTTCCGATTTTTTTCGAAAACAATATTTTCAATTTTTTTTAATTAAGACTAACATTTCAAAAGGGCTAAACATTCAATATTATGCCCTCTTAAAATGTTAGTCTTGGGTCGTATCAACAAAGTTTAAAAAAGCAAAATATAGTATTTCTCAGCTTTTCAAAAATATTTTGTTCAAAGGTGGGCAAATATGTGCACTAATTTAAAAAAAATTAAAAACAGCGACTATTTTTTAAAAAAGTCACTTAACAATGGATTTTACTTGAAAATGATGCACTTTATCAAAATTTCACTTAAGTATTTTTTGATTGCAAATTTGATTTTACATCGAAAAATGAAGTTGAAAAATTTTTGCGACCATTATTTCGATTTAAAAAAAACAGTAATAAATTAAAAAATCAAAGCTCGTTTAAGGATTTTATGCACAACCTGGAAATATCTGAAAAGTTGACATTTGATGTCCTCTAAAACATATAAAAAATAAAAAAAAAGTGTTTTTTTTTAGTGACAAAAAGTTAAATAAAAAATCACCATTTTTTACCGTGTATCATTTTTTTCAGTGTAGTCCGTATCCATACCTACACCCAGAACTGGACATCGGCATACGAGAGGATAAAGAGCACGATTCGGTAGCAAAATGGAACTGTATGCGGACTGAGAGGATAAATCCCGAAACTACCAAGAGTATTTTACTCATGGGTTCATCTTCAAAAAAAGTGCATCTATCAAAAAAAAGTACCGGTACCGAGACTCGAACCTAACACCTTCGGCATATTTAACCGTGCCTTTGCCGTATGGGCCACCATGGTTCGGTGACTAAAGTGCGGTCATTTGTCCACATAAGCCACTCAATAGGATGAACTGTCCAATGAACGAATGAACACGCAAGAGGACTATACTCTCGCAAAATAGCACTTTCCTCACGTTTCTTTTCGTGAGGACTATCACCTCGTTCTTAAACTTTGGGTGTACTACTTTGCCCAAAACACTAAATCGATCCAAAAATTCCTTCAAAAGAAACAGATTTTTGAATTTTGATACATCATTTTTGTATGGACAGCTGCCAAATTTGTATGGAAAATTATACTAATGATGCAAAATGGCTTCTTTGGGCATACCGAAGGCACCAAAAAAGTTTCAGTCGGATTAAAAAATACAACAATTAAAATTGAAGAAAAAATACCGATTTCGTAGAGAATTGCTCATCTGGTAACCCTATCTATAAATTAATACAATATTAATATCATGGAAAGTGTAAGGAAGGCATCGTTCACGTTGGTGGATTCAGTTAGATTTGTGTATTTTTGATAAATGTATTATTTGAGTTCTATCTTTCGGCACCATCCATAAACCACGTGGACACCTTAGGGGAAGGGGGGTGTTGAGATTTCCAAATAAGTGTCCACGTGGTTTGTGGATGGCCCCTTCATACTAAATATTTTCAAAACCACAATAGAATCACTGAATCTGCTCCTAGAATGCATTTTACATTTTTTTTTTTGCAGTTTTTATCACACGACTCTAATCGATGATAGGCAAGAATCAACATTTCAATGAAAAAGTTGTACAGTTGTACAAACCAACTGTTGCAATCATAAGCTTTTAAAAAGAATGTTTTTGTTGCGTTACGTTGAACTTTATTAAAAGTGTTACTTTATTCAAGCTGATTCAATCATTTGTCCCACCCGTGTGGATCAATCGGACCGCGTACTGAACTCAAAATCCAGAGGTCGCCGGTTCGAATCCCGTGGCGGGCGCTCTAAAAATCTTTGTGTAAATATGAGTATTCGGCGCCGTCGCTCCGTGCCATACTTGCATGCACTTGGGAGCCCAGGGCGGCGAAGTCCTTGTAGATAAAAGGAAGACACTAGTATTTGGTACTAGCAATGGTGGCCGACAGCTATAAAGTCAACTTCGTTTTTTTTTTCAATCATACTGTTTTTTTTTTTCATAGATGAGATGTTTCGTAGTCTGTATAATTGTTTAGTGCTCTCTGCATACATAATTTTTCAATTTGTACAAACAATCAAAGATCAAAAGAGCCAATCTTGTAAAATAAATGTTTGGTCTTTTCAATAAAAATATTTTCATAGGTAAATCAAGGTAAAATTATATTTGTTAGTGTTTTGTCTTCAAAATATCTCATTTTGAGCAACCAATGTTGGAACCCTGTTCAAATAGTTGATTATGCTCAAAAATTTGAAAAAAGAAAATTGCACCGGCCTTACAGTTCAATGCCGAAGTGATGACAGACTGGAATTCGAAATAGGATTAAACAATGCATATTTTTCTTATTCTTATAACGTTAAACTTGAAACTGAGAAAAAATATCAATTTTCAATTAGTGTTTATTAGAATTCAACAGTTCTGCTCCAGAATGTTACGTTTGCAATTTAAAGATTTGGAGAACCTTTCAACTGAGATCGATTCATAACCCTTCACAGGGAGAGTACATATTTCTAAGTTTAGATTTTGCTAGCTGAGTGCTCTTTAAGGGAAAAACAAATTGTGAAAAACTTAAGATCTATGAAAAAATATCTATTGCAAAATCCCTGCTTCCTTTTTGGTTGAGATTGGCGTGCAAATTTAGGATGATGTGAAACTCATTAAAGGTTATTTTATGTAATATTTTTAGCAGCGATGAAATAATCTTCATCAAAAGAGTTTCTCTTTGCACTCACAGCGAGAGTTATAAATTTTACTGGATAGAAAGCAATAAAATGAATGCTCAAAAGATTTCAATCTCACAATATTTATTTCTTACAGATGAGCAATATTTCTAAGCAGTGAAGAAAAATCAAACCTGCTGATGCTAAGTTAATTTCAAAGAATCTCAAATAAATATTCCCTACACATTGTTGTTTTTTGAGACTTCAGAAACGATTTTCGATATCTTGTTTTACCGCAGGGCTCACTCTCATCGGCGAGAACAGTTTGTTGTTGAGAAATGAGATATTGAAAGATTTCCATCCGTGGATCGGTATAGCAAAACAAAAATTACTTATCTGTTTTACATGACCAACTTAACACTAACCAAATTCAAGATTCTACTTCAAATCTTTTCGCTGCTCAAATAAATAAATAAAAACTTAATTGGAATACTTAATTATGCTGTGATGTTTTTCAAACAAACAAACCAGATTAGCCTCGATGAAATCATTTAGCATCCTCCTTCTGGTTCGCCCGGTTTCGCACCGTTCTTCCGGAACATGGAAAAACACCGGATACACCTGACCCCCAATGTAATTACCGCTACCGGTGACGCCGCCACGACACGACAGCAGAGATGCTTCAGATTGGAGCAACAGGAATGGAAGTGAAGTGGCTGTGATTTTTGCCTTGTTTTTCGAACTTCTGTTCACCACGATGGGTTTTTCACAGCTCTCTGGTGGTGTCAGAACCAGCGTTACGCGTTATCCTTCCTGTGGACAAACAGGTAATAACATTCGGAAAAGGTGTAGGTTTTTTTTTCTAGAATTTGTTACAAAATTATGCTTAAATTTGGTTAAGAAAAAATGCTATACAAACGTCTCGAATCACCTCAAAATTTATATTTTTTTCCAAAATCGAAAGCTGTTCAAACCAAACAACATCCTCCCACAGTCATTTCCACCGTAGAAGAAACCTAATTTTCGCCCAACATCGTTGTCGCCATCTTCGAATCAGCGACGACAAGACATGAAATGTGTGTTGAATCCTTTTTTTCCCCTCAGCCACTAACTGGCTCGTGTGGGTGTGAATGTTTTCCGACAAGGACGACGCTTTTCCGACGTACGATGGTTGGGCGTGGTGCAGGTGGATGTGGAATGTCGCATGGAAGGGAGACACAAAATATTTACATTTTTATATTGAGACTCCACCGTGAACAATGTGGTGCTTCTAGGTTTATGATGAAAGAATTAGACTTATGTCAGGATTGTTTGACGGTGTTCTTTGTTCACAGCAATGTGTGTACCATATAGTACAATGGGGATCACCAGTTCGTTCGTACCGGGGATCGTTCTGAGGGGAAATTCATAAAATTATGTGTTGAGGTAAGATTATGCGTCAGTAGTATAGGGATGTATTAGGATAACGCCTTAAAGTTTTGCATCATTTCTGGCATTGTTCTGTGAAAACGGTTTTGTTATACTGACCAAATACCCATATAGGAAGGCCAAGGTACCCCAACGGAATCCGGAATATCTCCGGTAAAAATGAACCATATTTTTCCCTCATTTGACAGTTAAAAATATAGACAAATCTGGATCTTTTGCAACCGGAAGCATCCAAATTGGTAATTTCAATAAAAAGTTATGAGATTTAAAAAAAAAATAGATGCAAATGACAACCAGAGCATTTGAGTGTTAATGTCTGGTCGGGCTTAACAAAAAAGTCTGTGCATGTGTCTAAACATAACAAAAATTCTAAAAAATTATGTACGACCATGGAAAGCCATCAGAGAAGGCATTTGAAGACTTCAGAAATAAGTTCCACTCGGTATTTTTACAATATGGAAATTTCGAAAAGTCTGTGTGCTTCGACAAAAGTAGAGCGTCCAATTTCCCGGGGTATCAAATTTCCCAGGAAACGGGAAATTTTCAGGCAATTTCCCGGGAATTCCCGGGAAATTTTAAATTTATTGAAAATTGTTATGATCTTGGTTTCAATTATTATTATGCAACAAAATTGTATAGGACATCAACATTAATGGTTTAAATAAGTGTGAAGATCAATTAACAGCTTGACTGCAAGTAAAAAATCATTCAACTACAAGAAAATGTATTTTGGTATTTTTTGATGAGAAATTTTAAACTTGCCTCTGTGACCAGTTTATTGAAATGAGAAAAAAAAACATGCAGAAATTATGACCTTCATGACATATACTGGTTTCAGCTCTTGAATAAATGGTAAAGCTTTTTAGTGTTGGTTTTACTCCAAACAACGCAATTTTTTCAAATATTTGAAGCAAGCTTTGAATATATTTTCGCATTTTTTTAGAACAAACAATAGAAAGTAATTTTTCAAGGATTTTTTTTTTATTATTATGCAATATGATTTACGATAAATTAACACCATTCCACAAAAAGTCTTCTATTTTTTCACATTTAACCCTCTAACACCTGAAGTTGCACCAGTGTTCCATAATTCCTTTACTTCAAATTGTAATTTCTTTACCAATTGAATCAATTCTTTTTGCACAAATTCGATTTTCATCTCATTTGATCATGGTAAACAGAAACGAAAAAAAATCTCAATTTTAATTTGGAGGTAAGGAGTTAATATTGTTTTGATGAAATAACATCAATCTGTTAAAAGCTTACCTAATCGTAATATTTTAATACTCATAAAGCAAGATCTATTCCCAGTTGCTTCAAAAATTAATATCAGAAATAATTCCGAAATCATAATTTTGATAATCTAATTAGTTGTATATAAACCAAACAATACATTTAATTGAACAAAATCATGTTGAGTTTGTTCATTTATTATTTTGTCAGAGCATTTTCAAATAATAGTTCCAAAAGTTTAAGAAAATGTATACTTTCGCCTGAATTTAGGGAATTCCCGGGAAATTTACAAATTTCCCGGGAAACGGGAAATATTTTTTTTCGGGAAATCCCGGGAATGCCCGGAAATTTTTTTCCCGGTGCGGGAAATTGAACGCTCTAGACACGAGTTCAAATGTCTGGGAAACACAGACAAATCTGTGCATCTGGCATCCCTGTGGTGGCTAGTTGATGAAAAAATATTTTCAAATATTGTCTCTCAAGACACGGTCAAGCGGCATTTCAATGTTACATTCGACATTTTCAGATGTAAGGCTGTGAGGGCTTTTTAAACCATCAAAATATTTTGCCTTTTGAAATACTATTTCATTTGCGTCCAAGAGGGTTCAAATCGGTTGCTGTTGCCGTGGGGTATCGCTGTAAATAAATTAAATTTGCTCCTCGTTCGTAATGCATGCTTTATCTGGATTGTATGTAAGACCATGAACAGCCTTATCTTCTTGGGGGTAGACCCTGTCTGAATATATATATTTTTTAAATCAAAAGACATGTGAGTAATTCTCCGCCAACTCACACGAAATCGGGAAAAGTTGCCCCGATCCACTTAGATTTGCGTGAAACTTTGTCCTAATGAGTAACTTTTGTCCCTGATCACAAATCCGATCTCCATTTTTCGATATTTCGTGACGGAGGGGCGGTACGATCTCTTCCATTTTCGATCATTCGATTTTTTTTTTCAATAATTTGCTGCCTGAAATGATGATGATTTGAACGGTGCAAGTATCCTTTTAAATAAAAGATTAAAATAAAAGAAGGGGTTTTGGATCAATCTCGGAAAATTCAAACCAAGGGTTCTGATTGCTCAAAATCAACCACTCCATTCGCGAGCACAAATAGCAGGCGACGCGATACTGCCCTGATGAATTGCTACCGTTTGTCACTCTATCACCATTCGCAACCGAACACTCTCTTTTCTACTCATCTCTCCCTCTGATCGGCTCAGTCTCCGAACGGTTCAGACAGGCCGATCGTCTCCGATCACTCTGAACTGAAAACATTTTTTCTCTGATGCGCTGCGTTATACTCATTGATTTGGGTTGCCTAAAATCAATGTTATCAATTAAATTGTGCATTTATTTTGATTTCATAACATTATAGACACCATTCAAGAAACTTCCACCAAGAAAAAATCAAATTGATGGCACACTGAGGGCGTGAAGACAAAAAGACTTCCACGCTGGCATTTTGTGAGAGTGGCTCTTCGCTGAGCATGGTAGTGTGTGAGTGTCGTCGAGCGACGGAGTAGGCAACAATTTTCACGACGTATTTGTTCGCTGAGTGAACAGTTCGGGCCACTCGCTGGCTGCTTGCGAGTATCATTCGCTCATGAATGCTAGCGGGTTGGAAAAGGCGACGAATGGATAGGTGATGAGTGAGTGGTTTCTGTTCATTGAACCGAAAATCAGGACCCTTGATTCAAACCTTCGTAAAATTTTATTAAATATAAATAATTTGTAAAATTTGAGCATATTTTTTGAACAGGGGATTTCATGGTTCTGAACCATCACAAAATATTTGGTTTTTCTTGATTTTATGTAAATATGTTATCTAAAGAATCTAACATTTTCACGACTGTCTCACTTTTTAACATTTCATCGCCTGCATGACTGACTCCAGCTTCCCCTTCATGTTTTTGCTTTACCCTGCACAGTTCATTTTTCATCTCAATACAATTACTTATGACCTGGCCATGGACAGCCGGCCCGAGGATCCATTCCGTTCCGTTCAGTGGCAGCTCGTTTATTGTTCGAACGAGCAAATCGTCTGAAATGCTCGAGTTGTTTTTTATGCGAAGATTATTTTTCAAATTGTTCTCTGCCTTCACCAATTATTGCTTGAATTCCGGGTGTAAACATTCTCTGTGTTCTTTTTTTTCGGCTTTTGCCAATTTTAAATGGTTTAAAAACTTTCCACCCACACGCAAGCAAACAATGAAGGTCAAATCGGATCACGCCGCAGTCTGTTCGATTCCAGCTGCTCTGCAGCACCATATTTATTTTTATTGCATGAAACATTGTCTGCGATTACGCGGTGTGATGTGGTGGTGGGTTGATATTTGAGAAATGCTAGCAGAGCGCGGAAAAAAATGTTGATTTGTGTTCCGATTTGTTTGGTTTCACTCAGCGTGCGGAGGAGGACTGGGTGATAAAGAAATGCTGCTTTTTTATAAAACCGTAATTCTGCTAATTATACAGATTGCTTGATTGGGTTGCACGCATAGTTCAATGAATGATGAATCAGATATTCAATAATAGATAAAAGGAAACACAGACAATGAATAAATAAGCTCTTAAGCCCAGCGTAAATATTGGTACGCTTGTAGGGTAGAATAACACAATTTTCAGATCGTTGCATATGCTGATTGCATTGCAACATTAAAAAAAACTTCATCATCCCGGTACGAGAATCTAACCCACAACCTCTGGATTGGAAATCCAGTACGCCGCTAGCCGAAACTGAGCCGAGCCAGACAGGAATCGAACCCATCACCTTCAGCTTACAAGGCGAAACTCGTAACCTCACGGCCACGGTAGCTCGGCTAATATTTAATATTAATATTTAATAGTACAAAATGGCATACTGAAATAATAAGATATTTTTATTTGATTTATATTTTAACAACAAAATTTGATTTTTATTCTAACTATTTTTCCAACTAAATTAAAATTTCCAACAATTATTAGATTAAAATTTCGCTAACAATAAATCGATTGGAAAAAAAACGATTATTGAAACAAATTTATGACTTTGAACTCAATCAATAGGAAGCTCGTCAGTATTTTTTAGCATTGAAAACAAATCGAAATTGAAAAAAATAATAAAAGAAAATAAAAATCATATTGTATCCTCTGTTTCCGAGATAACGACCAATTAGTTAAACTTTGAGCCTCATGCTGAGCAAAAAGTTAGTCCTCGGATCAGCTCGCGATGGTCCTGTCTGCTGGGCTGAATCATGATTATCAACACAACATGATTCTATTTTCGTCCCAACTGTTTATCGATCGAAACTTTTTTTATGTTGTTTTTGTTTCGTTTACTTTGCCCAGCTCGGGTTGAAAATTTACTGTGATGCGACAGAAGCGCTGTGGAAGCCCGATTTAGAGACTGGGCTGTCGATTCTTTCTTTGAGAAAATAAGGTTTATCGTACAAGCTTGATTACCACGCATTGCAGATTCGATAAATTTGTGCAACGATGATTGAACCACAAATCAAGCTATAATTAAAGGAAATCCCAAAAAATCGGCTGAAATTACTGGCGTGGGCAGGATATTCCGTTTCGCTTGGATTTTGCTACCAACAGCTTCCGGGAAACGAAAATGATCCAGCGGTGATTAAGCTGTGTGGTTAACATCTGTAAACAGAATTGTTTGTCGGCAAAAACTGACTCAACCGGAGAAATTATTTTCCGCAATCCGTTGACAACATCAAGATGGTATCACGTTTCTTAGTTACTGTTAAAAAGAAAATAGACATTTGGGAGATTTAATCTTGGAATTAATTTACACAGCAAATTTAAAGCTGTTTTACTGAAGTAAATAGTTGTAACTAGAGGGTGACGAGCGGGAATTCCCCGAAAATATTGTATACGTATATTGCGATTTTTAAGTTTGATTTATCCAATGCATCCTTTATTTTCCAATTCAGAACTTGACAAACACAACCACATCGTTGGAGAGCTAAAAGCTTACATAAAAATAGCAGTTACAGTCCAGATATAAAAGATAACTGAAAAGTTATATGAAGTAATGAACTCTCTTCAAGCGTATTTTACTGTTTTAAATGAAAAAAGTTATTCAATGTTTTAGATCGGCACCAACATTCAGTTATTCTTTTATGAAATCTCAGGCATTCTTTTTACAGTTTCGGTACGCCAATTAAAATATTCAGTTCAGTTTTCCTTGTGTTTGTAATATTCTTTCACTTAATATTTTATTTTTAATTAAAGATGGCAAAAATCATTTCAACATTTAAAGTGGCTTCCGTTCATTATTTGCCATAAATAAAGTTGAAAATATTAGATAATAATATTAAAGTAGAGCAAATTTTAACTAAAGCTCATAAAGCAAGTTGATGTCTATTACTAAGACAAGAAAAATTCATTAGAAATAGGGAAAAACATTCAATAAGAACTGATGGTACGTTCGTTTGAAAAGCCGGGGCGGCACTGAGTAACGCACTCGTTGGTGCCAGTTGTCAGTCAGTATGCGTGAAACCCGCACGAAAATAAAAAAAAATCAAGTGCGGCAGTTACAAGCTAGCGGCAAAACTAGTGCGGAACTCGCCCGAGTTTCTTTTTAAAAAAATATTTTGACAACTCTGAGTGCGGCACTCTGTGTGGAATTAGCCCTCAATCGAACGTACCATACGAATCATAAAAATAACACTGAGCAATTCTCTACCAAAACCGGAAATGGATTTTATTTGTATTCTTTGATTTGGCTCAAACTTTTTGGGGGCCTTCCCTATGACCAAATAAACTATTTTGTGTGATTGGTTCATCCATACAAGTCTCCATACAATGTTGGCTGCTGTCCATACAAAAATGGTTTGTAAATATTCAAACAGCTGTAACTTTTGAGTGAATTTTTTGATCAATTTGGTGTCTTCGGCAAAGTTGTAGGTATTGTTGAGGACTTTTGAGAAAAAATTGGTACACCGAAATTTTTTTTGCAGATTTTTTAATAAACTTTACTTTTACTAAAACTCAATTTCCCAAAATACGTATTTTTTGATTTTCAAGATTTTTTTATATGTTTTAGGGGACAAAAATCCGCAACTTTTGAGCCATAGAGAAACATGGTCAAAAAATCTGCCGCCCAGTTATTTTTTTTTTTTTAGTTTTATTATAGAGACTTTACACCATTGTGCATTCATCTCTTCAAGGTGGATAGTGAAAGAGGAAAGATTACAGAGTTTAAAATCACTTCAATAATTATTACCATGCCTTTTTTCTAACGATTTCTGTCTATGTTTCAAATATTTAGCGGAATATTTAAAGAGTGAATTATCAAGTTCTTCAAGTTTATCTTCGTCTCCTTCTTCCAGGGATTTTGAAGTTATCTCACAACACTTTTTCTTATAATATTTTGCTTTTATGACATCTTCATCTTCTTCACCTGTTTCTTCTGCAGCCATCTCTCTTCGTTTTTTTGTTAGTTCGTCTTCCGCGTTCAAATATGCCTATAAGCGCTTTCGGCGGCGGGTGTGCTTAGAAAGCACGGTCTCGAATCCATCGTTGTCTTCTTCGTCGATTTCACTTGTTTCCATTGCATTTTGTTCTGGTTTACTATTGTTGCTTTTACTGCTGCTGCTGCTTGGTTCGGGTTCAATCGGTTGTGTACTGCTTTTTTGGTTCACATTTTGTCTCGAATCCGCACATTTTTTGTTCTTTGCTTTGAGTTTGCAAAGCGATTTTTTGCCTATAATCGTCACTGTTGCAGCAGCATTGTTTACAGTGATTGATTTCGGCGTTGGCTGTTTCAGCAACATCCGTAGGGTCCGAACTCCATTTGGGATCCCTGGGAAGAAGTTAATCCAGCGGTCGTTGGTGATGGTCAAAATTTCGCCGTATTTACTCATCACTTTGACTACGTCATCATTGCTTATGCCTAGAGGTAGGTCAAGCACACGAACTTCCGTAGCGTTGTTGTCCAGGTAAATCGGGATTTTGCAACCCTGATATACCAGAGGTTTGTCGATGATGGACGAGGCCATTGCTGAGTCGGCGAACTGCAACACGGCTATTTTTCTTCTATTGCATAATTGCAATGCTCGCAAGTTTTTTGGTTTACTTGAAGGTCTGCGAGAAATTTTTTTACAAGCTTTGGGCTTGGTTGGTTTTGGAGTTGACAAAAATCCAGAACCACACTGTTTTTGTCTACGGTGCACATTTTAAAAAAAGCGGCGACGCGCACACAAACTGCGGACTGGCGTTGAGAATGCGACTTGTAAGGTCGGCGGTTACTTTGCAACTGCCGCCCAATTATGAATTTTTGAAAAAATAGTGATTTTTGGAAAAAAAATCGAAGTTTTATGCAAAAACAAGTTTGACATTATTTTTTAATGCAAAATTGAATTTGCAATCGAAAAGTACTTCACAGATTTTTTGATAAAAGGCTCCGTTTTCAAGATGTAGCGATTTTAGCGAAATATTTGCAGTTTTTCAATTTTTAAAAATAGTGACCATGAGTGACCGTTTCTAAAAATATTTTTTTTGAAAAGTTCAAAAAATTTGCTATAAAATTGTCTAAGAGACATTGAAGATTGAACCTTGGGTTGCTGAGATAGAGTCGCTTTAAGAAGAAGAAACACGAAAATTGAAGTTTTCTAAATCTCACCAAAACAACCCACCATTTTCTAATGACCATATCTCAGCAAATAATGGTCTGATTTGCAATGTCAATACATGAAAAATTCGTGAAATTTTCCGATCTTTTCGGAAAAAAATATTTTGAAATTTTTTAATCAATACTAGCATTTTAAATGGGCGTAATGTTCAATGTTTGGCCCTTTTAAAATGTTAGTCTTAATTTTAAAAATTCAAAATATTTTTTTCGAAAAGATGAAAATGGTGGGTTATTTTGGTTAGATTAAGAAAACTTCAATTTTCGTGTTTCTTTTTCTTAAAGCGGCTCTATCTCAGCAACCCGAGATCCAATCTTCAATGTTTCTTAGACAATTTTTTGGCAAATTTTCTGAACTTCTCAAAAAAATTTTTTCGAAATGGTCACTTATGGTCACTATTTTTAAAAATTGAAAAACTGCAAATATTTCGCTAAAATCAAACTTTCGGTGGCTATATCTTGAAAACGGAGCCCTTTATCAAAAAATCTGTTCAGTACTTTTCGATTGCAAATTCAATTTTGCATTAAAAATAATGTCGAACTTGTTTTTGCATAAAACTTCGATTTTTTTTCCAAAAATCACTGTTTTTTTTTCAAAAATTCATAACTCGGCGACAGATTTTTTGACCATGTTTCTCTATGGATCAAAAGTTGCGGATTTTTGTGCCTAAAACATATAAATAAACCTCGAGAATAAAAAAATAAGCATTTAGGGAAATTGAGTTTTAAGAAAAAAAAATTGATAAAAAAATCTGCAATTTTTTTTCCGTGTCCCTATTTTTTTCTCAAAAGTCCTCAACAATACCTACAACTTTGCCGAAGACACCAAATTGATCAGAAAATTCACTCAAAAGTTACAGCTGTTTGAATATTTACATACGATTTTTGTATGGACAGCAGCCAAAATTGTATGGATACTTGTATGGGTGAACCAATGACGCAAAATAGCTTATTTGGTCATAGGGAAGGCCCCAACAAAGTTTAAGTCAAATAAAAAAAATACAAAAAATAAAAATAGTCGAAATCGGCCGATTTCGTAGAGAGTTGCTCCACTGTAAAGTATAAGTCCCAGCAGACCCAAGAAATAAATTTGCATTAGCAGGTTCGAAAAAAAGCAAAAGGTAGAAAGAATATCACAAAGTTATGACAATCTCAATATTGTATTTTCAAATAATGTTATATTGAGCAACTATAACTAAATGTTATTGGATATTTATAAATATTTGATTAAATTTCAAAAATATAAGCATAAGCATAAGCATAGGTGCCCACCCGCAGTTGCTACTCCGTTATTGACCAGGACCTCCAGAAGTTACATCCACGAGCCGTGGAAGACAAGTGGGAGCTATCTTTCCTCGCTTCGCAACTTCTCAAAGGCCCCTATCATGCTGATCAATAGACCAGGCAAGGGTCGAATTTTCTGGCCAACCTCCAACTACATCGAATTCCAACTTCATCAACTTCCGAAAAGGGGAAACCATCAACCCCTACCGGAAGGAAAAAACGCCAATCGTCCCACCTCTAAACGCCACCACGCCGCAGCCAGCAAAAACGTCATCACAAACTCCTGAAGTAACAGACAGTATGTTCTGTCTGGACCCAATGAAGCCGCCCATAGTACGCCTAACTGAACAGTCTGCAGTCGGCGATGGCCGTTTCCTGCTGGCCAGACTCCGCGAAATTAAAGCCTATGACAATCTCAGACTATACTTGGCGTATCTGAAGGACCAAAAACCGGACGTCTGCATAGACGGACTAACACTAACCAGCATGCATGTCTTTTTTGCATCCAATGGCCTGCCTACTGAACCTGAACATCTTATGAACATCTTCATGGAATACAACTCAACAATTGGAATTTCACCTAAGCAAACCCTCACCGACCTGGAAACCTACAGGAAATATGTAACAACTAGAAGACTTCAATACCTGCAGCATTCGCGCGAAGCCGCCAACAAATTTTACCTGCCGACTACATCGTCGAATTTTTACAAGCATTGACGCCTTCTAACACGGAAGAAGAAATGACACCCTCGCAAGAGGCAGTAAGTACTATTAATAATTTAAGTATGTCTCCAAAAATTTCTTCAACGGAACAACAGAATGCGAATGAAATTCTAATTTATTGTCAGAATTTCAATCGCATGAAAAGCCCAGGCAAAATGAAGGAAATTTCTTTAAACATTCTCTCAAATTCTTTCGACATTATTCTTGGAACTGAAACTAACTGGGACGAAAGCGTCCACCCTGAAGAAATTTTTGGAAACAATTATTTTGTATTCCTAGGCAATAGAAATTTAAATCTCAGTCAGAAAAAGTCAGGAGGCGGCGTCCTCTTAGCCATAAATGCCAGACTTAATCCAAAAGAAATTGATACTGAAAAACATTTTCAATTTGAACAAGTCTGGGCCAAAGCCACTATTGCAGGCCAAGTACACATTTTTGCATCAGTATACTTTCCGCCGGACCATGCAAATAAACAGTCGTATGAACTATTCTTTAAAACAGTAGAAATCATAACATCAAAAATGGAACCGGAAGTAAAACTTCACATTTATGGCGACTTTAATCAAAGCAAAGTCGAATTTATATCTGACCAAGAAAATGAAGCAATTCTTCTCCCAGTCATTGGGGAAAATGAAACTTTGCATTTTCTCTTTGACAATATTGCAAATTATGGACTTTTCCAAATCAATCATGTAAAAACCATAGAAATTCATTTTTAGACCTTTTATTCACTAACTGTATTGAAGACTTTCATGTACAAGAATCTGTAACCCCCCTTTGGAAGAATGAAGTCTTCCATACAGCAATTGAATATTCTATTTATGTCCATAAAAACACTTTGCCCATTGACTGGGAATATGAAGAAGTCCTGGAATACAATAAAACAAACTTTGTAGAAGCCAAACGTAAACTACTTGCAATTGACTGGCAAAATTTATTTAATAATGAAGGAAATGTCGACGAATTAGTAGGAAAATTCTATACGGAAATTAACACTATAACATCTGAAACCGTACCTACTAGAAGAAGACGACGTAATAACACAGGCAATAAATACCCAGTGTGGTTCACTCCACAACTAAGAAATTTAAAAAATAGAAAACAAAAAGCCTACAAACTATACAGAATCAATACAAATGACACAAATCTTCTGAATTATCTGAATATTTCCGACCATTTTTTTTTCGGCACTCAATTCTGCCAACGAAGAATATAATAGTAAAGTCGAATCTGAAGTCAAATCATGCCCGAAAAATTTCTTTAATTACGTAAAATCCCAATCCAAAAGTAGTAACTTCCCATCGCAAATGCAACTGGACGAAAATGTAGGCAGTAACTCAAAAGTAATTTGCAATCTTTTTTCAAAATTTTTCAAAGAAGTATACACCTCATTTTCCGAAGAAGACCGCGACCGCGACTACTTTTCATATATACCGGAATTTCCAAATGACGTCTCAGTCAATTCTTTGTCAGAAACGGAAGAACGCCAGGCATTGAAGGACTTAGACTCATCAAAAGGACCAGGACCCGACGGAATAGCACCTGCATTCCTAAAGAACCTTGCAGAAGAATTGACATATCCACTGCATCATCTTTTCAACATGTCAATAAATACAGGAAAATTCCCACAAACATGGAAAAAGTCTTTTTTTGGTGCCTATTTTCAAGTCAGGCCCAAAATCAGACATACGTAATTATCGCGGAATTGCCCTTTTGTCTTGCATTCCAAAACTTTTCGAATCTATTATAAATGAAAAAATCTTTCAGCAAGTAAAAACCGCATCACATGTAAACAGAACGGCTTTTTAAAGGCCGCTCTACTAGCACCAACCTTTTAGAATTTGTAAATTTTACACTGAATGCAATGCATAATCGCAATTTCGTAGAAGCAATTTACACAGACTTTAGTAAGGCATTTGACAGAATCGACATACCATTATTAATCTTCAAACTGCAGAAAATTGGAATTCAACCGAATCTTTTGGATTGGCTTAAGTCATATTTGACTAAGCGCGAACAAATTGTTCGCTTCCAAAATGTACTATCGGAATCAATTCACGTCACCTCTGGGGTTCCGCAAGGATCCCATCTAGGACCTCTTCTTTTCATCTTGTATGTAAACGACATTTCCTTCATTCTTAAAAAAATTAACGTACTTGTATATGCAGACGACATGAAATTGTATATGGAAATAAGAAATGCCAATGACAGTCATGTATTCCAAAACGAAATTAATCTTTTCTACACATGGTGTAGTAAAAGCCTACTCCAATTGAATGTAAAGAAATGTAATTCCATTGCCTTCAGCAGAAAACATGAAACACCAAACATAACAGTATTATTAGGAAACCAACCAGTAGAAAAATGCAAAGTAGTACGTGATCTAGGTGTCATCCTAGACTCACAACTAACTTTGTAGAACACTATAACACAATAATAAACAAGGCAAAAGTACATTAGGCTTTATAAAGCGCTTTGCATTCAACTTCCAGGACCCGTATACTATTAAATTACTCTATATAACGTATGTCAGGCCACTCTTGGAATACTGTAGTATCGTCTGGAATCCATACTATGCCGTACACCAAGCACGTATTGAATCTGTCCAAAAACAATTCTTACTGTACGCACTACGTAAACTTAACTGGACTGCATTTCCTCTCCCATCGTATGAAGCACGCTGCATGCTCATAAACATACAATCATTACAAGAACGTCGTAAATTTGCCATGCTCTCTTTCATCAACGACATTATTTCTCAACGCATACAGTCAGCAGCATTATTTTCAGTAATACGCAATAGTATTCATGAACCAAGCCGTACTCTTAGAAATTCACCACTTTTTAGAATAACTGCATACACGACAAATTATTTAAAAAATTCGCCATTAAATCAAATGATGCGCTTTTATAATGAAAATTCACAGTACATACATTTCGACATGTCTAAACCGGAACTACGAAAAAATCTGTACAATAGAAATAATATCTAGTATGTAAGAAAATTGTAAGTAGTCTACATAAGCTTGACGAATAAACAATAAACAATAATACCGGCGCCGGCCACGACCAGTGGTAGGGTCACGGGGAAGTGGATGGGAATGTTAGTCCGACACTTGAGTGATAGAGACCGCCCAATCGACTGCATCTCCGACAAAGTATCACATGAGTTTTGAGGGGGTTAGTAGATGGGTATGAGGTCAGGATTCACGAGTGGCAGTGATGTGACCATGAGCATTTTGTTTATCGGTTGAAAATTTTAAATCTTAGGCAGCCGGTTGCGGAAAGATAGATAATTGATCATTTAAAAAGTTTTTTTTTATCGAACGCGTGCCAGCCGAGCAGTAGTGCTATGGGCTGGACTTATCAGTATATTTTTACAATTTAGATAACGCGAGCAAATTTCAAAAATAGTAAATAAATGACGCTTTACTCTTCATAAAATCGATCGATGCGAGTTGGATTAAATTTTTACGATCATTTACGATGAAAATTATCGCGAAAAGAACAGGACTGCGCGTCCCCTGAAGCACTGCACTTATGATGTCCATTAAGTTATAATAACCAATCACCCCATGCACACAAACAGCGACATAAAAGAAATGAAAATGAGCATGCAAAAACAGGACAGCGCGTCCGCGTGGTCAGCGCACTAATGATGCCATTATTTAATTATCATAACCACTCACCCAAGCACACAAACAGCGACATAAAAGAAATGAAAATGAGCATGCAAAAACAAGACAGCGCGTCCGCGTGGTCAGCGCACTCGATTAAATTTCAAAAATATTAAACAAAATAAAACATGAAATTCCCGTGTCCCGGGAAATATCAAAACTCAACTCTCAATTCCCGAGAAATTGGCAATCTCAAAAATCGTTACCCTCTAGTTGTAACAGAAATAGAATAACTGTAATACTGGTATTCTGCCGCTCAAATCAAGTCCGTCCCATATGTAATTTCATCTGAGCTATCAGAAAAACCAAAAAAATAGAAATTTAGGCAGTATGATTGGAAATCAATTTGACATGCCTAACAATTAACAATGTAAAAGAATGACTTCATAATCAATGCAAGCTGAAGGGTCTATAAATAATAAAGTCTTATTTGATATAAATGGTAAGTCACCTTTCAATTACTAAGTCCTATTTGATATGCAAACATCGAGCAGCAACGTTTCTATTGCTGTCAAAATGTACAAACACAGCTGGTCAATTGATGCACTCAACTTAAGCTTAAGTGTGAACTTCTTTGCGTTGTTCCATATCAAAGTTCAATTTTATTTTGCATCAAATAGTTCAAAACGGCTGAATTCGTTTAGTTGTAATTAAAGTTTCTAGATGCATGACTCATTAAACAAATCAAAATTTATATTATGATCATCGATCAAGTCAATTAGAGTGAATACTAAAATGTTGAAAGCAAAACAAAAGTAAAATCCCTGTTCCAAATATCACCGTGTTGCGGGGAGAAAAGTACCCCCTTCATGCGCCACAATTTCCCACTGCAGTGCTGCCAAGCCAGTTTATGCTCACACTGGACATAATCCTGCCCGGTGGACACACAACCCTTTTCAATGCACACTCACACCCTCTTCACGTGTGTGCCACACGGATCCGTGAGTGAATGGTGGCTTGTCACATGCACGATACGACACATGTCTTCAAAACACAGGTTTTCGCTTTTGGGTCAGCCGTCGGTCTCTTTTAGCCCCATCTTAGGTGTCAAATTTACGCTTGACAAAAAACTTTGGCCATACTGCAAAAGACGTTTGCGTTGGTATTTCAAAAGTTTTTAAGTGGGTAAAATAACTTATTTTTTTCTTGAAAAGACGTTCATTTGAACAGTTGCCGGAGTCCGGAGCTATAGATAAAATTGTTCAGAGCAGTCCGGCTTGTACGTATGTCAAACGCGACCTGACCTGAAATCCCTTTGGCCAGTTGTCGCACTTACCCGAGCATGGGTAAATAACAAGGGAAATGTGTGATAAAACCTTTTTCTTGAATCAATACCAAATTTTGGTATTCCTGGACCCTTTAAAAAAAATTTAAGGATTATGCAAGAGCAAAATATGGTTTCATACCAATTTAAGGTATTGTTTTGATGTTGCAAAATGGCAGAATTTGTCAATGTTCGGACACCACATTTTACTATTCTTTTGGTATTACAGTATTTTTTCAAATTCCTCTGAAACTATGGGAAAATTTTGACCAATTTTGACAAAATAAATAAATTGCGTTAAAATAACTTGAAACCCAAAACTGGTAAGGCTGTTTTTCACATTTTTTTATATACCCACTAAGAATTTTTTTTAATCGTTGAAATGTCTCTAAGTTGGGATAACAAATTACTTTAAAAAACGAGTCAATCGACAGATTCTTGAATTTTGATGAATTTCAATCCAATTTCATTTTAATTGCACTTATTTTTCAATATGGTTATTTTTCAGAAGCTTCAAGAACTTCAAGCACAAGCCATTCATCAAAGACAAATGTATTCGATGTGGTGAAGAATTTTACTAAGACCAACATGGAATCATCGGATCATTTCCGTTTTTTCACTAACTGCAACTGCTGCACTTAAAAATGACATGAAAATACCAAATTTTGGTATTACTTGTGCAAATACCAGCGACCAAAATGTGACCTTGGTTGACCAGTAATAAATGGTAAGATATGTACCATGAAAATATTTATGTGGAAGACCACAGGAATATCAATATCTGATTTTCCGAGGGCGCGGGAATGCCCAAAAATAAAACCATGGCAAGTTTTGGTATTCAAGCAATGTTCAAAAATCTAGAAGACCTTAACTTGGTATTGAAATGGTTTTATTTTGTGGTACTATTTTACCCTTGGAACATCATGGTTTGGTATTGTTGTGCCCTTCACCATACAAGACTTTGGTATGATTTCATGGTATTTTACGATCTATTACTAGGCATCCAAGGGCACATTTTGGTCTCTGTTATTTGCCCAAGTCATTCCAAAATTTGGTATTCCCGCACAGCTAAAAAAGTAGTAATCCAGCTGCGTGTAAAAGACCTGGGTGTAAAATAAAAATTGCATTATTTTATGCAATTTTATGTGATATTACATCCTGAAATATGTAGCCCATCAGTATGGGAAACCTACTTGACTGAAATGTCATGCTCATATATGCGTTTATCCATGCAGCTTTACATCGGTCTGATGGCCGAGTGGGCTAAGGCGCCAGTCCATACTGTTGGTGCTTGGTTTGAATCCCGTCGGTTGCAACTTTTTTTTTGTGTGTTGCAAAAATTGTACATGCAGTGTGTAATATTAAATGTCTTTTTTGACGAAGGTGATGTGCATGCTTTTGCATGCGATTTTACCATCGGATTTTTTGCTGTGCGTGTTATTTACCCCTGCTCGGGTACACGAATTTTCAGGGTGTCTCAAGATATCAAGAGAAGATTGAAACTTCTTTCATATGAAAAGTGACAACAATGCACGAAGTTTATCTTTAGTTCTATTGCCTTTCTCAGGATTGAATATTGGGGATCAGTGAAGGTCAAAAATAAAGGCAAGAATATACTTTTACGGTGTTAGTTTCATAAAACACTGAACTTTTAATTTATTACAGTAAAAAATGAAAAAAAATGATAGTTTTCCCATCATTATTTCACAAAGTAGGTAATTTACAAATTATAATCGCTTTGTATCAATCGTAGACAAAAATAATATATTCAAAATGCGATTGATGCTAAATTAACAATCTGTAAGTTTACCCAAATTATACCAACGGATTTTGAAGCTTCTCCAACTGCCATCAATTTCACCAAAGCTGCTTCTGGAAAATTAAATTCGTCCAATTGCCTCCAAAATAAAATCCAAAAGAAGCTCCTAAGCCATCGTAAAAAGTTATGAGGGAAAATTGATTCCGCTCTCATCCCTGGCACACCCCAGACCACAAGGAAAACGACAGAGTTTGTTCGATTTCACAAAAGCCCTCCGGAAGCCCTCGTTCAACTGCCAACGATTTTAACGGATCAATTTGGTCGAAAACTCTCCAACTTGATAGACCTGGCCTCTTGGAATAACATCAACAACGTGCTGGAAAAGCTTCTTCCCTGTATACTCCGCGCACTTTTACCACAATCCTGGGAAAATGCGACCGAAAAAGGCTGCCCAAAAGTGTCCAAAACGTAGAACTCAATCAGCGATAATTTTTATAGTGTTGGAGGGGGTTTTGTAGGGTGGGGATTGTTTTCTAGACTTTTTGTTGTTATCCCTCGTTTCGTTTAATTTGGACCCGTTCGACCGTTCGTCCTGCGTGAAGTTGTAGTAATACTCAGTTATTTACGATGCGTGTCCTTGGAATGGCCGTTGCATAATAACCTCTTCGATTGTGGCGGCAAATCAATAATGTATAGAAAACAGGGACCTTCTATTGATGTGGGTTTACATAATTTAGAGCACCATGGGGTCGTCTGTTTCGGAAAGCCACAAACAATAATAATGATCATCGTATACTAGGCGACCGTTAATGGGGGAAACTTTGGAAAGGGTGCTACACTCAACCGTTGGTTTGACAAGGCCAAACTATACAATAACGAACTTTCACTTTCAACGCATTACTGACACTTACTATCAAACCAAACGTTTGGTAGAAAATGTGAGACCCCATTCGTTTCACAACATTTGGTGTCAAACCATCGGGGTTTCACTGTATAACGCTGAAGGAACTTTTTAAAGCCACCTCCAACGTTATCAATTAGTCACGCAAATGGTCGACTCCGTTTTGTCGTTTACTTTAGGGTTAAATGGGTTGGTTGTGTTTTTATTCCGATTATTTACCATCTCCTCGGTCGTTATCCGCTGTAGAAAGAAATCGACTGACTTGTTTATAAAAGTTATTGTATTCCTGATAAGTGCAACAACTTTTTATTCTGATTGTGATGGCCGAGAGTTGAACATTTTTTTCAAATCATAATAGATTGTATTTGACAAACTAAATTTGTGAACAATATACAAGACTCAATAGCCAGGAAATATCATTGCTGTAAATGGCAACCACATTATTTTATGACTCGGGAGCGATTTTCTTTTGCTTGATTAGCGATTTTTCCATCCCTGGTCCACACGGTTCTTCCTCCCCTTTCGATTCAGAAATGTGTTGTTTTATGAACACTCCGTACTCAAACTCAACCCGCTTCAACGAATCATGTCTCTGCGATACAACTTTACGCAGTGGGCCTGGCCGCTTTAACGTCTGTGATGTTTCAAAGCATTCCGATGCAATGGCGCACTATTGATGTTAGTAAATGACAAGAAGAGTGCTAGGCATAATCTAACCTAAGGCACTCTCCAGGATCCCTGTGAAAGATTGGCTGCGCTAGGGTTTGATTAGATTATATTAGAGCACATTAAGTTTTTTTAAACATAACTCTTCCAAATTCAGAACAACTCAGCATTAGGCTGCAAAAAAATGATTTGAGTAATTTGCCTACCTACAATTTCCTTGAACATTGCTTATCTTAAGGGTTTACATACATGTACAAAATCACAAAATTAAACTATTAAATTTTAAACTTTCTGAGCGTTTTCTCTAAACACCAAATTGATTTACGGGTGCCACGATATCTCGATATGGGATGGACCTAATTAGGTGAAATTTGAGAAAAGACTCTCAAGACATATTCCATGTGCATGACGAAACCCAATTTTGAAATTTTGTTTTTTAAAAAAATACAAAAATCAAAAACTGTCAATTTTTTATGCATAAAGCATAAACATATTTTTATCTTTTTTAAATAAACTTTTTGAAAATCTGCCTTCGTCATGCACAAGGGACCGATTCAACAAGTCCTCACCAAAATTTTGAGCCGATTTGGTCAAAGCAGTGTTGAGATATCGGGAACCCGATTTTTTAACTGTTAACTTCAAATAGCTATATCTCGGCAAGGATACAACTAAATTTCTCCAAATTTGTTTTGTTAAAAGATGAAAATGTATATTTTAATACCTTGAAAACAGATTTATAAAAAAGTTTAAGTGTGTCCTCATACCAACCTGCGACATTTTTGAGCATGAGCATGAGCATGAGAGACCACCCATGGTTGTCCTTCTCCGTTGCTGAACAGAACCATAATATCCTTTCAGCACTACTGATCATAGGCTTCGACTATCAAGTGGTATTTTCCTTATCAACAGCATGTATCAATGCGCTGAAAAGATAAAACACCATGAATTACAGAACAAGATCGCGAATAGGTAACAGTCATTGGCCACCAACGGCGCCCGCCATGTCAGTTTGTAGATCTCGATTTGAAGGGACGGGAATGTTAGTTAGCGCAGGTTGCTACTAGGGCAGCTGATTTACTCTGTGCTTACACCCCACGAGCGTCAGGAACCTGAAAACTTGTTAGTAGGATAGGGTGTTTGATCAGGATTCATCATAGAAGATGATGATGCGACCCAAAATCATAGTGTTTGTTGAAAGGTATTATATTTTATTCTTAAGGCAATCAATCGGTTGCTGCGGATGAGACATTTCCCGTTCAACTGTTGTTAAATTTTTTATGAAATGGTTTAATCTTAGACAGCCAACGGCTGTGAAAAGATAAAACCAAATAATATTTATTTATAAAATGAGGTGTTAAATGCAATGCTGCAATGATAGCGTAGTCTGATTTTTAATTATATAACCATTTAGTTCATGAATTTGTTTTCTTAGAATCATTATCTAGAATTTTTTTAATAGGTCCTATAAACGTATGAAACACAAAAGCTTTTAGGACCTTTAAAAAATCCCGATTTCCACCATTTTATGAACAATTTAAAAGCCAATCTTTATCCCGTATCATAAATTCTCAGAAAATGCACATACCTGCCGCCAATCAGAACAATCGCAAACCTCAAAATTGACGCCATTGAGTATTTTACCACTTCCTCCAGCCTGGAAGCATTGGCACATTTCGTTATTCATGTCGGAAATTGATCATTCGCTCCTGTCAATTTTGGGGCGGATTTGGTCATTTCCCCTACCATGGCGTAAGGGTTTTAGCTGGAGTCGTGTAGTTGATGATTTGTGGGTTTCCAATATGTGGTTCAATATATTACATCGTGTGCGCGCTTCGATGACATTTATGGTGAATATGAAATTAATGTTTCCTAACTTTTACTCAACCCTAAATTACCCTGAAACTAAACTCCAAACACACTTAGTGCGTTTGATGACTTTCAACAAGCTGACTAGTTCAGCAGGGTTATGAGCACCTGCTGCCAAGTGGGCAGCTTCGAACATGAAGATAGCTAACCATGTCATGTCACGTCACGTGTCACTTCAAAAACACAATTCGTCACAACGCTGCACTATTTTACGAGGGCGTTGCGATGATGATACTTGGCCTGTCACACCTATAGTAGCATACCGTTTTTTCCTAGAATTGGGAGTTTTTTTTCCCTCCTCTTAGTCCGAACGGATACCACTAAATCGAACCGAGGTGACCACCAGAGAGACTGGTAACTGGGCTTTGGGGTAAACGATCCTTAGTTGGATCTATTATACTGCTGATGAAACTTAAAGTTACTTCATGTGATGTTTTACCATGAAGTACAAATTATTGTTTGAATGCAAACATAAGCTACTAAAAAAATAACAATTCTCCCTTTGAGCAGTCCATGAACTGAAGAACCAAAGAGAAAAACACCGAATCACCTTGAACCCGCAGCTATAGAAGGAATACCATTCGTTGAAGACCAACACGGTTAGAACGTGGTTTGTTTTTCAGCAAGGTTATTTTTTGTGATTCAGGAGCAATGATGTTAGCCAGTCACGGTCAATACCTTTTATCACAGATCCGAAATGGCATCAAGCTATTCCTTAATCTATTCGTTCTATTAGTTATGATATTTGAAGCAATAATCATTTTTCACATAATCATATCCTTTATCAGTTTTTCCTCACTGAGGAAAAGCTATGAAATCACTCGAAAATTGAACTTCTTACATACATATTGACATATTGAACCATTTTCTGAGCAAATATCAGTGAGGATGTGTGTAGACATGATTTTTTCCACACGATTATCCCGGAACAGGCTAAATCGATTTTGGCCGGGTTGGCCTTATTCGGTCTGTTTTTGCGGTTTGGTGAAGTATTTTAAAAGTTATGCTGTGAAAAAGATTTTTGTTGATGCAAAATAGGGTGATCATAGGCCGGATCATTCACCGCAGTGCTTTTTTTAGATGGTTCTTGAAATTTCCAATAGGTGGCAGCAACAGGCTCATTAGGTGAAAGATTTATGGCAGCAACGTAAGTAATAGAGTGTAACAAAAATGACTTTTTGGCGGGCATTCAGGGGTTTGTTCCGGTGGGCATACTGAGCCCAAATCCCAAATATGAGCTTGATTGGACGTAACAAGAGCTGGCGCTCCGTTCTTCAATTTTAAATGGGATTTAACTCGTAAAAATGATTTTTTTTAAATGATTATTTTTGAGACAATTAGGCAAAAATCAAATGGCGTCTGGGGCGTCGCAAAGTGCGGCGCATATCTTTTTTGCCGGGGCCGATTTTTTTGAAAAAATGCCAAACTTTGAAGGTCTGTACCGAGCTCCAGGGTGCTCTAAACTTCAATGTTATATATACCAAAAGATGCGCAAGGATCCGGCCTACACGCCAATGATGTTTTTGGCAAACGCATTGGTGGCCAAAATGCCTCAAAAGCTGACATTTTTGAAAAAATCTTTTTTTACGGGTTAAATCCCTTTTAAAATTGAAGGGCGGAGCGTCAGCTCCTGTTACGTCCAATCAAGCTCATATTTGGGATTCGGGCTCAGTATGCCCACCGGAACAAACCCCTGACTGCTTGCCAAAAAGTCATTTTTGTTACATCCTAGTAATTAAGCTTTTATATCATTTTGTTTGCATGTATTCATGCGCAAGGAGGAAGGCCCCAAACACTAAGGTGGTTTAAAAAAAATGACGAAATCCGAGCTTGAACTGTTTAGGTTATCTGAAAATTAATCCTTGTTTAAAATCCATCAGAACCAGGTTATGGAACCTGAAAATGGACTAAATGGAACAAATCCGAACAAAAATCTTTTAGGAAGACAAAAGGATTACTTGAAAAACCTTATAATTTTTTTTTGTGTTTTCAAAGCAGCAAACTTAAAGATGCTTGGTTTAAATGGCAGTCTTTAAGAGGCAGTATTTGTAAATATTGCTCAGTTTGTTCTAGAGGTCGTATCGAGGTGCTCCGATTTGGATGAAACTTTCAGCGTTTGTTTGTCTATGTATGAGATGAACTCATGTCAAATATGAGCCCTCTACGACAAAGGGAAGTGGGGTAAAACGGGCTTTGAAGTTTGAGGTAAAAACAAACATAAAAAATCTTAAAATTGCTCGCATTTCCGTAAAACTTCATCAATTCCAACTCTCTTAGATGCATTCGAAAGGTCTTTTGAAGCACTTCAAAATGTGCCATAGACATCCAGGATTGGTTTGACTTTTTCTCTTAGCTTTTGCAAATTACTGTCAAAAATGGATTTTTTTAAAACCTTAATATCTTTTTCCAACAGCCTCCAACACCCATACTCCTATAGGTCAAAAGATAGGCAAATTCATGGACTATAAGCCTATGGTATTAACTTTTTGGCCAATCGCAGTTTTTCTCATAGTTTTTCGATTTTTCTACAACAAACAATTTACAGCGTTAGTTTTTACCCTGCTGGCCTCCATAGCGGCACTTTTTGGTTTCAATTTTGTCATATTCGGAATCCTCGGACAATTTCACGTAAGTTAGATGTATTGGAATTGCAATTTTGATTAAAAAATAATTAAATAAAACATTTTAGAAAAAAGAAATTTTATTTACTCTATGATCAATACGTCAAATGCTGTATCAAGTAGGCGAAAACCTGTTTTACCCTGAACCCAACAAATTGTTAAAAAATATTTTGATTCATTCTAAATGGCAATTTATCCAATCAAATTTACAACTCTAATTTACGTGAAATTGTCCGAGGATTCCGAATATGACAAAATTGAGACTAACAAGTGCCGCTATGGAGGCCTACAGGGCAAAAACTAACGTTGTAAAATGTTTGTTGTAGAAAAATTGAAAAACTATGAGAAAAACTGCGATTGGCCAAAAATTTATTACCATAGGCTTATAGTTCATGAAATTGCCTATCTTTTGACCTGTAGGAGTATGGATGTTGGAGGCTGTTGGAAAAAGATATTAAGGTTTTAAAAAATCCATTTTTGACAGTAATTTGCAAAAGCTAAGAGAAAAAGTCAAACCAATCCTGGATGTCTATGACACATTTTGAAGTGCTTCAAAAGACCTTTCGAATGCATCTAAGAGAGTTGGAATTGATGAAGTTTTACGGAAATGCAAGCAATTTTAAGATTTTTTATGTTTTTTTGACCTCAAACTTCGAAGCCCGTTTTACCACACTTCCCTTTGTCGTAGAGGGCTCATATTTGACATGAGTTCATCTCATACATATACAAACAAACGCTGAAAGTTTCATCCAAATCGGAGCACCTCGATACGACCTGTTACACATTGGTGAAAAACTCGCTCTTAATGGAAATCAAACCGTTTCAAGTGATATTTAACTGTTTTACTAAGGAAAACCCATTTCAATTTTACCAGAAGCTTCAACTTTTCCACGAACAAACAAGCTTGCTCGAGATTTTCATCTGAAAATTGATGAAAATATTGGAGCAAAGCAGAGTTAGAGAATGCTATTCCCACGAGGAGAGATTCCAAAGTGGACAGCACTTCCATCGAGATAACAAAAAATGCATAATTTATGGTCCCAAGTTGATTGAAAATCATCGTGGCAGAGGGAAAGTTTGCGAAAGATGCCGATGGAACGCGGTGCTAAGATTGGCGGAAGCAGTCAATCTATTTGACTCTTCATCAGGAACTCTCCATCCTAAAGTGTCAATGTTTGTGGATTTTCCGTATTGTTTATCAGATGAGACTTCTAGTCTGATTGAAAAAGTTCTGAAAACTTAATGCCTAGTGATTGGTGGATGCAAGTTTATTTGAAATTTGTTTATTTATTTTTTCAAATATGCATGTTCAAATAGATTTGAAAAAACTCGCGATTCCTGTATGTTTGGGACTAAGGCAAAGAATATTTGGGTCCAATTTAGGTCACTTAACCCTACCCTAGAAATAGGCGCGTATTGGTCATTGCAGCACTGTTGGCCACTGTGCTCGTGATCTTTAACCCAACAGAACCAACACAATCTACTTAACCTAACGAATAATGTGGAAGAGATGACACAATTAGGAGAGTGAGTACTGGGAAAAGGATTTGGGATGAACCTTTATGTGGATCATCTCCAAATGGAGGCGTAATTTTACTATTTTTGACCCTCTAGATTTAGTTAGGTCCAGGGGACCGGCCTGGAAGGCCACGGGCTCTGCCCGTACACTTTGTATATTTGTACAGTAATAAACTGATAAGTGTTAAATATAGTGCGTTTAAACTTTAACCGTGAGTTTTACTGTGCACCGAGAATAATCCAATACCGGCCGGGTCGGCCGTCGGGCGATGCATGGCGTAATCTGGACCTGAGGCAGGTTCCATCCGGGTCTCTACCCTGGCGTGTTGGAGGTGGTTGCCGTCTTACAGTCCACGGCATCGAAGACGACCCAGGTTCGAAGCCATCCCCTAACATTTGGTCCTTCGAACCGGATGAAGGAGCCGGGTAGGACGGATGTTGGACCAAAGATGGACCTGCCGGAGAACCAAGGACTTCGGAGTACACGCGGCGTTCGACGAATGGAGGTCGCCATCGCTGATTACGTCATCGCCATCGAGAAGGTGGACAAAGGGCTTTGTGTAATGCACTTAGCAACGGTACGTGTTGGCGCCAATCATCGGCAACAGGTACGTGTTGGCGCCAATCATCAGCAACAGTCAAAACAACACGAAATTGGCTGGTAGCTGTGTTCCTGTCCTAGTGCTCAAAAGAAACATCCTACAACTGCAAACCTACTTGGAACCGCCCAAAGAGCTGACCAGAGGAAAGAGGAACTAGCATACCACCCGCACCAGCGTTATCTAAGACAGCCCTGCCCGGACCATCAGGTGAACTCGTTCTAATTCTTACGAAATAAGTAAAAAAATCGCCATAACACGGGATTTTTTGGCTCGCAACACGTTACTGTTTTGGTTTAACCCGTAACGCTGAATCAATGTTTAAGTACTAATAACTTGCACCGCTCTGTGCAGTACTAGATCGCCAGTCGCTTCTGTCAACGTTTATTTCGTCTTGCCTCTTCATAACAACCATTACTACTACCATGAAAGATAGTGTACTTCGCTGTTCTGTATGCAAGGCTGAGGAAAACGATCAAAACAAAGTAGTTCTGTGTGGCTATTGCTTCAAATGTGAACACCTCAGGTGCAAAGGGGTCTACGGAGCCGCCGCGGAAAAACTTCGGACAAAAACATATTTTTGCTCGTTGAACTGCGCTGAAGTGTCGTCGTGTTTAAGCTCCACAATCAGCATGGAAAAGCAGTTGATGGACGAGATCACCAAGGTACTTACCGAAGTTCGTGGTACCAATGCCGAACTTCGCAAGGTCCAGGACACCGTCGGTGAGATCCAGCGATCGAACCACCTGTTTGCTGAGAAGGTTGAAACCCTTCTCCAGGAGATGCAGCTAATCAAGGAAGATCACCAATCACTGAAGGATGATGTCGTGCACCTGCAGGGGGTCAACTGGCTGCAAACGAGACCATAACGGACCTGGAAAAACAACTAGACCAATTGAACCGTGCAGCTCTAGCAGCGCACGCTATCATCCTCGGTGTGCCAACCACCAAGGAAGAGGACCTCAGGAGGGTGGTCACCGACATTGCCCTAGCTGTTAAGTGCGTTCTGCCTGCTGAAGCGATCGTTGAAACGAAACGCCTCCTGCCAAAAGACGGTCAGCTGATTGCCGGTAAACCCATACCGATAAAGGTCATCTTCTCTGACGCCACCTACAAAGAAGACCTTTTCGCCAAAAAAAAGTCCCACGGTTTGCTCCTCTCATCTGCGATCGGTACCAACTCAGGCGCTGCGGGCAATCGGATAATTCTTCGCGATGAGCTGACCACGTTTGGCATGAAGCTTCTCAAACAAGCCAGAGTGGTCCAAGACCAAACTGCCCTGAAGTTCGTGTGGCCCGGCCGGGATGGAGTAATACTGGCGAGAGCAACAGCAGATTCCAAGGTGGAAAAGATCCGGAACATCAAGGACCTGCAACAACTGAAGAAGCAGCACTCAAAGCGCTCTCTGGACGAGTCGCTGCTAAACTCCACCATGTCGTCCAACAGTGCGCCAGCACCAAAGCACCAGAAGCAACTGTAGCATCAGCATCAACAGCAGCTGCGATGGCGATTAACTGCAGAGCAATTTAAATGTTTATTTGTTTAACGATGTCTAATATTAGTAATTTTAGTTTTGAATGTACTGAAGACTGGATAAGAAATAAATACACTTCTCCCGACTCTTCCCTAAATGTCCTCCAATTAAACATTCGCGGAATCAACGACTTATCGAAGTTCGACTGTGTGGGTGAGCTACTTCAACGTCTGGGGAAACGTGTCGACATCATCGTGCTTGGAGAAACCATGCTGAAAGAGGACCGAACCCACCTGTACAACCTACCTGGATACAAAAGCGTCTTCTCGTGCAGGAAAGAAGCAGGTGGAGGCTTGGCAGTGTTCTGTCTCGCGGAGCTGAACATAAACATTCGTGAGAATAGAGTTTTGGACGGATTCCATCACGTGCACCTTGAACTGTCCTCGCGGGGGAAATTGCTGAATATCCATGCTGTCTACAGGCCACCATCGTTTGATGCATCTCGTTTCCTCGCCGAGCTGGAGGGAATGTTAGCAGGTACCATGAGCAGCCAAGAATGCATCGTGATCGGAGACGTCAATATACCAACCAACATCATCACCAATAATGTGGTACGAGAATACTCCCGCTTATTGTCGTCCTTCAATATGGTAGTAACCAACACCTCAGTGACCAGACCGGCCAGCAACAACGTTCTGGATCACGTGGTATGCAGCGAAAATCTTGCGGGCAACGTTGTCAACGAAACCACCTACTGCGATCTAAGCGATCACAACTGGATTGCAACTTCATTCAAGTTCTCCAGAGACCCAGAGATGCAGACTTTCAACAAGCATATTGTTGACCACACGCAGCTGAATCACCTGTTCACCGAGTCCCTGGCAGGGCTGTCCCAACACCTGACTGCAAACGAAAAGCTGCTGCACGTGATCGACAGTTACAACATGTTGAAGACGCAGTGCACAAAAACAGCAACAATCCGGGCAAAGGTGAAGGAGCACTGCCCGTGGATGACCTTTAATATCTGGAAACTAATCCAGATTAAGGAAAAAACGCTGAAGAAACAACGACGGAACCGCAGTAACCAGCAGCTAGCAGACATGCTGGCACATGTTTCTTTAAAACTGCAACAGGAGAAGACAGCTGCTAAACGAAACTACTACGATCGCCTCCTTTCCGGAAGTGATCAAAAATCCGCTTGGAAAGTGATAAACGACGTTCTGGGGAAGAGACAAACTCGAGCTTATCCAAATGAGCTTAACGTTGACGGACAAGCAATCACCGACATGACGAAAATATGCGACACATTCAACGACTTCTTCTGCAATATCGGACCCAACCTGGCAGCCACACTGAACAGCGATCGGGACATCCAAAGATTCGGTACCATACGACAGCACCAGTTCTCCATGTTTCTGCGCCCATCAACCGTCGGGAAGTGACGATCCTGATCAACAACCTGGATTCCAAAATCTGCTGGCTACGACAACATTCCTGTTCACTTTATTAAACAACACTTCGGTGTATTCGCTCCCCTGCTGTCTGACATTTTTAACGAAATAGTCGAAACAGGTACTTATCCGGACTGCCTAAAGATTGCCCGAGTCACGCCTATCCACAAAGCCGGTGACTCCAAGGACCCTGGTAACTTCCGCCCAATATCTTGCTTGTCAGTGCTTGATAAAATCATCGAGAAGCTGTTGGTTTCAAGAATTATCAACTTTGTCGACAAGTACAAACTTATCTACAAGCATCAGTACGGATTTCGGCAGGGATTGAGCACCCTGACAGCATCATGCGACCTCGTGGAGAGTATCTACGAGGCCCTCGACGAACGGAACATAGTTGGAGCTCTTTTCGTAGACCTTAAAAAGGCCTTCGACACGATCGACCACAATCTGCTGCTGAAGAAGCTTGAGATGAACGGCATAAGAGGTGTTGCCCTGAATCTCATTAAGGGCTACCTGGAGAACAGAACTCAGTTTGTGGCTATTGGCGAATTTCGTAGCCAACTGGGTCCTGTAACAACCGGAGTCCCCCAAGGGAGCAATCTTGGACCGATCCTGTTCCTGCTTTTCATTAATGATCTGGCCAAATTGAACCTAACTGGCAAGGTACGTTTGTTCGCCGACGACACATCAATCTTCTATAACGGAGTAGGGGAGAAATACGCTACTGTTGTAGAACAATTGCAACAGAGGATCAAGGCAGATCTTGAATTGCTCAACGACTACTTCTGCTCCAATCTCCTGTCAATGAACCTCACCAAAACGAAGTACATGTTGGTACACTCGCCCTGGATACCGATCCCCGCTCACGAACCAGTTATTGTTTGTAACCGAGTTGTCGAGGAAGTCTTCAGCTTCGAATTCCTTGGACTAACGCTGGACAGCACGATGAGTTGGGCAGCTCACGTGGATCTTCTGAAGCGCAAGCTGTCATCCCTGTGCGGCGTGCTGAGGAAGACATCTTCGTTCTTGCCGACATCTGCGCTGAAAAAGCTCTACTTTGCGCTGATCCACTCCAGATTGCAATACCTAATCGCCAACTGGGGACATGCCCAAGAATCGTGCCTTCAAAAACTGCAAGTCATCCAAAACAGATGCCTCAAAATCGTGTTCCGAAGACCCTTCCTCTATCCTACCCGCCTTTTGTACAATGATCCGAAAGATTCCATACTTCCTGTACGAGCAATGCACGAGTTCCAAATGTTATTGCACATTCGGAAAAACATCAACTCTCCCGACGTTACACTTGTCCGGCGAAGAATGCATGAAGGTCGTGCGAGTAGACAAGCTGGACACTTCTATTTGGTCAGAGCCAGAACCGAATTCGGCCGAAAGAAGATTGCGTTCATCGGAAGCAAGCTATACAACGCCCTCCCACAATCCTGTAAAGACTCACCTACATTTATCAACTTTAAAAAAACCCTGCGCGCCCACCTCAAGTCAAAGTGTTACTTTATCTACCGAGAAGCTCACACTAAAAGAATTTTATGCTTTTTCGTTTCCGCCACCCACCGCCTGCCACCCACCGCCCGCCGCCAGCCGCCCACCAACAACCGCCTGCCACCAGCCGCCCACCACCCACCGCCCGCCACCCACCACCCACCGCAAGCAACCCATCAACAGTCGCCCAACACACCATATACGCAACCACAGTAGAATAGTTAAAGAATAGTAATAATTTAGTTGTAATTAATGGCAACAAAATCCCTTAAAAGAGCTTAGCTCACTGGGATTTGCCAACCTGCAAAGTGCTAACAGTAATGATTGTTAAAAATAATAAAATACGTAGCTACCGAGCCTAACTCTTCAAAAAGAGTAGGTGAATGTTTCCAGCAATCAACGCTGTGAAGTGCGAAATTCGGTTTAGATGAAAAAAAAAAAAAATAGAGCAGTCGCTGGGGGCGACTGTCGGGACGGTTTCTGGACCGAACCGCGACTCACGGGAGAGCCGCGGCGGACATTCAGCTGGGAAGGAGAGCTTTACCAAACCCAACGGAGGGTTTCGACCGTACGGAGACGACAACTGATCCAGCACAGCCAGTTCTTGTCCAGGTAAGGCTACATGATCAGTGTGTATGTCTGGTCGAAGCATCGGTCATCATGATTCTAACACCAACTCTCACTTCAACTCCAAACCACATCGAGCGCAACCGTACCAGGAACCAGGAACCAGGAACGGATGATCGCCTAGGAGGTATCATCCCGAGGACGCTCCCAACGCGTTCAACCACCATTTTGGAAACGGACACCCACCAACCCCATGTGCACGGAGCAAACAATGGAACATTTAGTTCAGGCTACCACGGACTGAATCGTCACCCAAAGGATGGACATCGGTGCCCAACCATCGGGCAGATCAACCAGCCGAGGAGAATCGGCACGTAACCGGGAAGCTGAAACCAGCTCAGCGACACACACACGGATCGGACATCGTACAATTGGGTGCTTTGTCTGACGCCATCGGATCTCTGACCAGGTGGACGGTCAGACCTGGAGGAATATCGGCCCATTGATGATCGTTGGTACGCGATCGTTAATCACCATCGAGCGGCGAGAGGATCAACCCGCTCTGTTTACTTCATCGATCACGTCCATATGATCACTCGGGTTTTGTGACAGCAAGCCATGTGACCACTCTGATTTGGCCGAGCTTCTCTGCTCGGAACCCACACATGCAGCGAATGACGTCACAACTAAAACGGATCAAGAAAATTGCAGTTTGGTGCAACTACAGCAGAACAACTGGTGGAAGGAATGCAACGGTGCCACTCCTGGCATCGATCACTTAACACGGGATCGGTCGAACCACGTGACTGGTCGGGACTGGTCTGGGAAACGTCACAATTCGGACCACGTGACACATCGGTTTCAGCTCGGGACTGGCTCGAGTAACAGCAACACATCCCAAGAGGTAGCTGATCACCAGGCTTTGTGAGGTAAGCAATACACTGTGTATATGTCCGCCGAAGCGGGACGACAGATCTACACACCCTTACATGCCTTTTTATCCTCTTCTGGATGCTGCTGACCTATCAACATCCTCAATGCAACGGTCTGTTTGAGGTCACTGGGACTTTGGAGGACCTCAATCGTGCTCTGGTGTCAATGGGATGCCAGCGAGGACACTGTGGTGACGTCATCGGGACGTTACTGGAGAACAGCAAAGCATCAGTCTTCACCCGCACATGGATGACGTCATGGGATATCATCAGCTGATTGGAAGGATTTGGTATCGGTTTCGGCGAACGGTCTCCTCGAGACAACCACACGGCATTCACTACAACCATCCCAAGTAACATTTTAGGTTTTAAGTAGGCCATAAAAGCCTATTTAGGCCGTATCAGGGTTTTCAGAACCATGATAAAACCTGTAAGTTTAAAAATGTTACTAGGGATCCATGCCGTAATTGGGACGTCATCTACCAACACCACCAAAGCGGAACGTGCACGGTACGCACGCGATCACGCGACCACGTGAATAATCGTTGATCTGGGCCAGATCAGCTGGTCTTCAGCAACCACCGCCAAGGGATCGGCAATTATCTTCGCATGTCGGTGCACAACCGAGGGACCTATCCACGGATCATGGGTTCCGGTTACGATCACGTAAGGCAGCTGTTCAAATGGGATGCACGGATGCAGTTGCAGTCGGTGAACTGCACTCCATGGAAACAACCACGTGTATGAAGAGGCAACACACCACCAGGTTCTCTCAGGTAAAAATAATTACACGTATATGTCCGCCGAGGCAGGACATCGGACACTGCACCTCCTCATGAAACTTTATCCTCTTCTATGGCGTCGGCTTGTTCATTCACATCGTTCGGTGAGGCACACTGAACGCACCCAGCCTGGACGGTACACCTACGCAACGCCGACAGGACGCTTTGGTCATGGCGGTCTAGGACAGACTGCGGTTTCCACAGAGCAAGGGCTCTGGTTTCTACAACTCTGGTTCGGCCTGACAAGCGGTATCAATCTGGATCGGCGGTGTATGGGCTCCCATTCCCAAGGGCAGCTGAAGGATCGCTGCAACAGCCCAAGCCAAGTGACAACGAATACATCCACGGCGTCAACCGACGTCGACTTCCACACCTTCCGGTGACGTCAGAGGGCGTCAAGGTAAACTCGATTTTGCGGGCTGAATGAACCACCACACCGGAACTCTGGCATCAATGGGATCGAGATGCCTACCACGGAGGTTCAGCGAGAGCTGACCAACACCAAACAAGGACGTGCCGGGCATGCACGTGACGTCGCTGGAGACGTCGGCAAGGGCAGCTCAACCGTGACGTAGGATGTCGCAAGCTGCAAGAAAGGACTTCAAGGCGGCGATCAACCGTGTCGCTCATCTACTAACCTAACTACTGGTGTGACGTCACTGGGGCGTTGCAATTTCGCTGGAAAATCGGCATTTTGGGAATGCACTCAACCAACCAATCAACCCACATCAACGCGTGACGTCACTGGGACGTTGCCGGTTGCGGTTCTACCTGGGGCGACAGTTGGTACACTGTCAACCATTCATCGGTTTTCGAACTTCAGGTGTCAAGGAAGCACACCTCGAAGTAAGCCATCCGGAGCAAGGGCTCCAATGGGGACCACAGTTGGAACACTGTTGGTCATTAATCAACCACTCCAACCCTCAAGTGTCGTGGACGCACACTTCGAGGCCACATCCGGAGCGAGGGCTCCACTCGGGGAATTCAGTTGGCACACTGTTTTCCAATCCCACCCACGCATTCAAGGTGTCAAGGACGCACACTTTGGAGCAACGGCAATCGGAACAGGGTTCCATGCCAGGTGACAGTTGGCACACTGTCAATGATCGCACACTACCAAAGGGTCACGGACGCACCCTACAGAGCGATCACCATCCGGAGCAGGGCTCCATCCAAGGGAAGATAGTTGGAACACTGTCTTCAACCCCGGAGGCGGCGGTTGGAACACCGTCGTGGACTCAAGGTGGACTTCACACGATCTTCAAGGGCCAAGGACGCGCACTTGTTGAAACCACCGATGGGACCAACCATCGTGAGCAGAGGCTGCAACCAACCCAGGGTTGGCGGTTGGAACACCGTCAGCAGGTCTACGGAGTATCAGGGAAGCATATTTCGCAGAATAACCAAACGAAGGAAGACACAACAACGGTTTGTTGGTAGTACACACCCATGCACACACTTAGGAATTGTAACACACAAGCAACAACACAGGGCAGTTCGGATACTGCGGTAGGAACATAACAATCAAGGGTAGATCACTTAAGCTCGGACAGCTAAGTCGATCAAGAACATTCCAACATTTTCATACAAACACTAATCAATTCTTCAGAAATGGGACATTTCAGGGTCGGGGAGAATGTTTGGGACTAAGGCAAAGAATATTTGGGTCCAATTTAGGTCACTTAACCCTACCCTAGAAATAGGCGCGTATTGGTCATTGCAGCACTGTTGGCCACTGTGCTCGTGATCTTTAACCCAACAGAACCAACACAATCTACTTAACCTAACGAATAATGTGGAAGAGATGACACAATTAGGGAGAGTGAGTACTCTCGGGAAAAGGATTTGGGATGAACCTTTATGTGGATCATCTCCAAATGGAGGCGTAATTTTACTATTTTTGACCCTCTAGATTTAGTTAGGTCCAGGGGACCGGCCTGGAAGGCCACGGGCTCTGCCCGTACACTTTGTATATTTGTACAGTAATAAACTGATAAGTGTTAAATATAGTGCGTTTAAACTTTAACCGTGAGTTTTACTGTGCACCGGGAATAATCCAATACCGGCCGGGTCGGCCGTCGGGCGATGCATGGCGTAATCTGGACCTGAGGCAGGTTCCATCCGGGTCTCTACCCTGGCGTGTTGGAGGTGGCTGCCGTCTTACAGTCCACGGCATCGAAGACGACCCAGGTTCGAAGCCATCCCCCAACACTGTATCTAATCGGATTGGTTTGTAGGGAAAATCTAAACAAGCTAATTAACAGTTTTTTTGTATTTTGTATGCTCTCTTGTACTAAGTATGCTTATATTCCTATCACGTTAGCATAAGTGTGAACAAATGCAAAAGTTAATAAAAATCAATAAGGATAATAGGGTTTTACTTTTTATTATTTGCATGGTTGTTTGGGGGTATTATATTGATGCTAATAATTCGAGCCTTTGTACAAGCCCAACCAGCAATCCAACTTTGTACACTGCAAACAACGATCCTTCAGAGATTGGAAAGCTTAATTGGCGGTCTATGCTTTACGACGTTCTGCGCTAAGCCACTTCGCAAAGAATCTCCCCCACAGCAGATACAATTAACTTTCGAAATTGCATTTTGTCGAGGATGTACCTACGTCGTACACCCAGCTCCTCAACATTCCACGAATGGCGTTGGAAAGCATAAGGACCGTAAATCTTCCACCAGGATTTAATTTTTATAGCTCATAAATTATCCATCTCCGTGTCTCCTGGCTTGACGGTGCTGTGCGGTGGTTGCTCTCTGCTCTTAACAAACGACAAAATTGACACACATACACTAAGCCACCTTCGGTACACACGTGCACACTTGCGCGTTCATCTTGTCTACCATCGGTAAAGCGTATAAATTAAGCAATTTGAATGCCACACCGCAGCCAAATGGAGACGCATGGTCTGCGGTTGAGATTGTGCAGACGACTGTAAAACGGACTGATTCTTTGGGAAATTTACTAGACTTCAAAGTTGTTGTGCTTCGAATTAAATTTCAAATCCAACACAAACGTATTACAAATAAGAAAATTATCTAAAACTTTTCCGATTAAAAAATATGAACAATAACTATTTTACAGATTTAAGTTGATTGGATGTCAGTATTGAGTCAACTTATTTGAAAATAATTTTAAATTTTCCAGAGATCTGCACAGCTAACTGTTGATGGCAAACCGTGTTGACCTGATTTCATTCTGACCATGGGAAAGGTTTCCACAATCCCTGTGTGTATTTGTGTGGGCCTGCTCCAAAAATGAGGACAATTTGTCCACAACATGGTTGTCTTTTACTGTTTCTGTCCTAGTACTACTGTTCGGGTGCTGGTTAACTGACCTATTTTGTTGAATTAAATTAAGGCGTCTTATCTATTATTTATTCCCAATCAAGGAATACCAATCGAAAGCCTCTTCAAAGGTCATTAAAGGTAATTACAATAATGTCGCATGATGTCAACAATAGAGACCGGGACGCACTCCGGGAGTATAAAAGCAATGTTCTGGATTGGTACAATATTTCACTTCCCCCTGTATTTACCGGTTCCAGCTTTCCCGGTGTTGCTTCTGTGGAGTTTCGTTCGTTTGCCTTCGTCTTTCAGGTGGTCTCAGACTTGGAAATCGGATTTTCCCGTTCGCTTTGGGGGTGAGTCTGTCTGTCTGTCTTTCACCCAAGTCAATATCCAATCATGTCAGCTGTTCGGGGAAGGTGCTAATCAGTATCAATTTTTCAAGCAAAGCTTTTCCAGGGAAATTCTCCATCAGAAAACAAAACGATACGAATGAATACAACTTTTATGCGAGTTTTCCAAGAACATCGTCAGGTATGCCTCCTGAGGGGCCGTTTTGGCACCTCCTCCACAAAAGGTGTGAACATCAAAATTTCATATGTTTGCCGAATGGGGTTGCAACTTTGGTATGTTTGTTTTTTTTTTATAGAAAGCCAAATTGGGAAATGAAAATGTGGTTTCGTGCTGCAGCTGATTGGCAGGCTGGTGTGGTTATCTTGTGGGTGGTAATAAAAGTTTAAATATGCGGTTTAATTTTTATAATGATAGATGATTTTTCTGATACTGGTTTTTGTGAATATAAATTCACTGCAATTGTCAGCTTCAAATAAATAAAATTTAAATTTTATTATGTTCAAAAAATCATTGCTATGTTTTCTTCTATATTTTTATCGGTTCTTTCTTGGTCATACTCATGCCACTAAAAATAAAAATCACACACGACGTGTATCAACACCACCCAACAGCATTGACTGCATATTGCTTACACATTTTCCATCATCAGTAGCGCGCAGCAGCAGGCAAGTATAGTAACGAAATCGCAATCCTTTGTTTGCCTGACACCTGCCAGTAAGACACCGAATACCTCCATCAAACGCCTCGCACCCACGCCCCACGTTGTTTGTGCCAGTCCTCAATATACAAACAATTTTTCCTCGGTCTACACCTCCTCGGGGCAAAGATGACTCATATGAGGCATTATACGATGACTTGATCCACGGACAGCGAGCTGCGTTTTTACGCTACAACGGAATTTCAACCAAAACAGCTGGTCTTATGGAGGCTAACCATCCTCATTTGTCCTTTATAAAAAATACTTTGGAAAAGTGCTACAAGAACATAATTTGTTAAAAGAACTTTTTTTAATACCTTTTATCTATCTTTAAATTAAATCGTATGAATCCTGCAGATACTGACCACTCTTTTATCACTTGCCTAAATTTTGTGGAGAATTAGCCCTAAATAATTTCAAAGTCTTATTGAATTCAAACATTTACTCGAAACAGTATCTATTTTTGTCATTCCAAAGTACATCATATTTTTGCTGTGTAGTGTACAGCACATATGGAACACGAAGATTACGTGTTAATGCGTCCATGGTGAAAGTAAAACGTAATTTTATTGCACATAATAAAACCTAGTTCACGGCAGGAGACCAAAACCCCGCAAACGCTAACCTCCTCTGACTGAGTCCTCACCCAGCCAGCCAGCAACCATGTTATTGGGGGATATGAGGCGAAGCGAAAATAGACATGAAAATGGGTATAAAATTTCCATCGATTCACAGACATGGCTTCGGGTTTGTGGTAAGGGGGCTCGACAACAATAATACCGCATTCTCGGTTGGTGGTGGGTTTTCCTTTCCTCATTCGAGAGTGCTCGATCGGTTGGCCACATGCTGATGATGCTGATGTTGAATGGTTGAGGTTTTCCTTCTTTTGGATGGTTTCGATCTCCGTGGGTGGATATGACACGATTTCTATCAACATTTGAGACGGAATTAAGCTTGGCCTGGTATTTTAATTTAATTAAAATCACAAAAGATAACAAGTTCTATAAACATTTTGTAAATGTATCACTTAAATTTTAATTTAATCTTGAACACGTTTCGTTTAAATTTTAGAAAATTCGAAGGATTTTCTCTAGTCCCGGGTTTTGAATTTCCCGGGAAACGGGAAAAATATTTTTGAAATCCCGGGAATTCCCAGGATCCCGGGAAATTCTTGAAACAGTCATAAAATCTATGTTTTGATTTGTTTTTAAGCTCAATAATAATAATTTGTGAGAATCTACACTTCAATCTAAACGAGGACGACAGTTTTTAAATATCTTAAAAGAAATTAAAATTGTTTTTGCCTTCCTCACCTCAATAAGGAAAGGCTATAAAATCACTAAAAAAACGAACTTCTTACTTTGACCTCCTAAACCACCCTTCATGTATACATATCGACTCAGAATCAGATTCTGAGCAAATGTCTGTGCGGGTGGTTGGATGTTGATCAAAATAATTGCACTTGATTATCTCGGGACTGGCTGAACCGATTTTGTCCGTTTGGCCTCATTCGATCCGTCCCCTAAGTCACTATCTATAAATGGTGATGTTTAGTTAAGTACTTCAAAAGTTATGCTTAAAAAACGATTTTGACTAAAGTCCGGAAGATTGTAAAAAGGGTGGTTTTTGTAAGGAAACCCGTGATGTTATACATTTTTAGAAAGGTATTTGAAAGACCTTTCCAATGCGTCCAAAATGTTGAAGATCTGACAAACCTGTCAAAAGTTATGGTCACTTAAGTGTTTTTATACACTATTTTGAGGCCGGATCTCAAAAATTTGGATGAAAACTTTGTCCGGATCTATCATACGACCCATCGTTAGATAGGTAATAAAAAACCCTTTTCAACGAGCCCAAAATGTTGAAGATCTGACAACGATATCAAAAGTTATGAGCAATTGTGCTAAAACATAATTGTGACAGATACAAAAAAGGGTGAACATTGCAAAAGATCCGGCTGAGGCAGCACTAAGCTTTATGGAATCGACCTTGTTTGCCCAAGCTTTCTTCATGTTATGGCGTTTTATAGCAGAAACTTAAGTGACACTTTTATAGCATTTGTTTGCATATATTCAGGCGCATTTGAAAACAAGCAGAAAGTGTTTTCAAATGATTTTAGGAGGAAGGCATCAATCACTAAGGTGGTTTAATAGTAGTTTATGCAACAAGTTGCAAAAAGAGGATTTTTTCAGCACGAGTCGTACATTTATCCAACGAGGTTCATTGAAATCCCATTGAATGAAATTTTATGTCAAATTTTCATGTATTTTGTCAATAAAGCGTTTGAATCAAAAAATGTTGAAATGTCGAAACAAGTGCTGAAAAGTTCAACTTTTCAGCACCCATTTGAGTGCTGAAAAGTAGAACTTTTCAGCATTTATTTTGAAAAGTGTTGCTATTCGATTCTGTTATTTTTGGTACAGAAAAGTAGGCTATTTCGTCGTTCAAGAATGACAGGAAAAGTAAGTAGTTTCACGACGGAATTGCAAAAAGTAACGTTTTTTTTATTTAAAGAAGTACAAATTTAAATTTTCAATGTCATTCAAATGAAATAATTGTTATATAAATAAATTTCTTCTATATATTTTAATATATGCCCCAACTAGAAAAGCAAGAAAAATTTCTTTGAAATTATCTACAAAAACGAGAAGCGACAACAAAACAAGAGTTTTTTTTTTAAAAAAAAGGTGCTATAAGCTGTTGTCCTTCATATGTTTCATATGTTTTTTCATATAAAACATATTTTAATAATTCACTTTAAGTTATTACCGCCAACTAGGGAAAATCAGGACTACGAGCTGAAAAGGTACAGGAGATTTCAGAGCAATACATTTGGAAATCGGTGTACTAATTGTTATTTTCTGTTCCTGGTTTAACCAAAGTTATTCAAAACACAATGGAATTTTTTTTCTTAAATAGCTGTTCTTTCGTTACTTGCCCCAGAATCCGGAGTTTGATGAAAAATAATTTAAGATGATAATTTTTTTTTAATTTAAATATCATGAATATAAATATGATACCCAGTTTTTAAAAAACGGGTAATTCTCCGCCAACTCACACAGCAGTTGCCCCGACCCCTCTTCGATTTGCGTGAAACTTTGTCCTAAGGGGTAACTTTTGTCCCTGATCACGAATCCGAGGTCCGTTTTTTGATATCTCGTGACGGAGGGGCGGTACGACCCCTTCCATTTTTGAAAATGTGAAAAGAGGTGTTTTTCAATAATTTGCAGCCTGAAACGGTGATGAGATAGAAATTTGGTGTCAAAGGGACTTTTGTGTAAAATTAGACGCCCGATTTGATGGCGTACTCAGAATTCCGAATAAACGTATTTTTCATCGAAAAAAACACTAAAAAAGTTTTAAAAATTCTCCCATTTTCCGTTACTCGACTGCAAAAATTTTTGGAACATGTCATTTTATGGGAAATTTAATGTACTTTTCAAATCTACATTGTCCCAGAAGGGTCATTTTTTCATTTAGAACAAAATTTTTCATTTTAAAATTTCGTGTTTTTTCTAACTTTGCAGGGTTATTTTTTAGAGTGTAACAATGTTCTACAAAGTTGTAGAGCAGACAATTACAAAAATTTTGATATATAGACATAAGGGGTTTGCTTAAAAACATCACGAGTTATCGCGATTTTACGAAAAAAAAGTTTTGAAAAAGTTGGTCGTCATCGATCATGGCCATTCATGGTCACCCGCGACAGACACGGACGACGAAACAAAGAGAAACGCAAAAAGTAACTTTTTCAAAACTTTTTTTTCGTAAAATCGCGATAACTCGTGATGTTTTTAAGCAAACCCCTTATGTTTATATATCAAAATTTTTGTAATTGTCTGCTCTACAACTTTGTAGAACATTGTTACACTCTAAAAAATAACCCTGCAAAGTTAGAAAAAACACGAAATTTTAAAATGAAAAGTGATGTTCTAAATGAAAAAATGACCCTTCTGGGACAATGTAGATTCGAAAAGTACATTAAATTTCCCATAAAATGACATGTTCCAAAATTTTTTACAGTCGAGTAACGGAAAATGGGAGGATTTTTAAAACTTTTTTAGTGTTTTTTTCGATGAAAAATACGTTTATTCGGAATTCTGAGTACGCCATCAAATCGGGCGTCTAATTTTACATAAAAGTCCCTTTGACACCAAATTTCTATCTCATCACCATTTCAGGCTGCAAATTGTTGAAAAACACCTCTTTTTTCGCATGTTCAAAAATGGAAGGTCGTACCGCCCTCCGTCACGAGATATCAAAAAACGGACCTCGGTTTCGTGATCAGGGACAAAAGTTACCCCTTAGGACAAAGTTTCACGCAAATCGAAGAGGGGTCGGGGCAACTTTTCCCGATTTCGTGTGAGTTGGTAGAGAATTACCCAAACATAATATTAAATAGAAAATATTTAAAGCACCAGGCATTTTGCGGAACTAAGTTTTAAACAATTTTCCCTTATCAGTCAAATTAAAGCTGATATATGCCGAATAAAAATTTTAATGCTTTAAAATTCGTATCGATTACTATATATCTTACTGTTCATCTATTTCTACAACAAAATTTGAATTTTCAGACCAAAATTTGTTTTTTTTCAATTTCGGGAATTCCCGAGACAAATTATGAAAATTCCCGGGATTCAGGAATTCTCGGTTTTGGAAAATCCCGGGATTTTTGTCCCTGGATTTCCCGGGATGGACGCACTATTCAACACAACATTTTAATAGCAAGTAGTAAATCTTTCCCAGTTTCTAAGGGGAACACCCTTCAAGAGTATCGGGGCCGGCATTTACAAAGCGGATTCCGTGGCAGTTTTTTCACGCAACTAATGTTAACATGTTAAGGTTAATGTTAACATTCCATAGGTCGCCTTCCTAAGGTGTCGTTGATAAGGTCCACCCTCCCTTTTCTAAGCAATCGAATCCAGAAGAGAAACGATCACCAGTCGTGTTGGTCCGAGCCAAGATTTGAACCTCGATCTACCGCTTACTAGGCAAAAGCGTTACCAATAAGCTACGTGGTACTCGGTCCGCTAGTATTGTGATAGTTTAATTTTTTTTTCCTTCAAAATCAGTTTTAAAGCCTTTTTTGTGAAAAAAATCTTTATACATAAAATTTTGTAAAGTATGAAGTAATGCGTAATTTTATACATTTTTCGTGTCCATCGATTTTTTTTGTAAACAAAAATCTAAAAAGCACGTGTCACAAGTGTGTCTCGAAAGTAAAATTGTACTACGTAGTGAGCACAGAATTCCCATACAAACTAAAATAAGCTCAAATCAATGGTTTAATCGACTTAATCAGTATATTTTTATAAACAAAAGTATGTGTGTACATAAATTTGTGAAAAACAAGAAAATTTTTCCACATTTTCCAACAACATATATGACGTGTCACAAGTGTGCACGATCATTTTGATGATAAATTGGTCTATGTCACAAGTGTGTATTGCGATATCCGGGAAACGGAAGCGAGTTTCCAAAATCGGGTTAAAGCTTCTTGTAGTCTTTGTTAAGTATAGCAAAACGTCATCATTAACTCATTTTCGACCAAAATGATCTATGTCACAAGATAGCACACAGCTGACGAAATACTTTCATCTGTAGATGCACCTTTTTGAGCATAATCCCAATTGGGTCATTCTCCGCCAACTCACGATTGTAGCTAGAAACCGTAAAGAGATATAAATTTGGTGTCAAAGGGACTTCTTTTTAAAATTGGACGCCCAATTTGATGGCGTACTCAAAATTCCGAAAAATGTATCATTCTTCAAAAAAAATGTTCAAATAGTTTTAAAATCCCTGCCATTTCCCGTTACTTAACGGCACAAAATCGAAAGTCATAGAGCTTTATGACGTTTCGCGTACACACACTAGCGCACCATTTGATTTTGCTAGCCGGACAAAATTTAACCTCAATCTTTTTCGTGTACGTACACGCAATACATGCGCACGTAGATAACTCTATTTATGACCAGTTTTTGAATGTTTGACCCCTAAAACTCAAACGTGTGCCTTTTAAAGTATTTTTTTTTCGGAATGTTCAGCTAATTTTGCTTTAGAATAACAATTTGGACGATTGTTGTGACTCGTGCACTCGTGCACTTCGAAATACCTTCCAAATGAGTCCAAAACATGGAAGATCTGGAAACCCTGTCTCAAGTTAAGACCATTTTAACATTCCAACGCCCAAGGCTTCAAAAAAGTTGGAACGGTAGCTTCAACTCGCTGGTTCTCGGGCATAACTCAACCAATCAAGATGATTCTTCTTTCCAGTGATTTGTTAGGATGTCTACATGATTCTACAACTTTGCAGAACTTAATTTGATCAAATCTCTAATTTTTGCAATCAAAAACAGCGTTCCAACTTTTTTTTTCGCGTGTAAAAAAAATCGTCGAAAATTCCGCGGAGGCAGTCTTTCTAAAAAAGGTGGAACGATGTTTTCGGTCGCAGAAATTACAGATTTGTTCAAATCAAGTTCTGCAAAATTTTAGAATCATCTAGACATTCTTACAAATCACTGGAAACAAGAATCGTCCCGATTGGTTGAGTTATGCCCGAGAACCAGCGAGTTGAAGTTACCGTTCCACCTTTTTTGGAGGCTTGGCCGTCCGTGTAAGTTGGACATGCGTTGGGCGTTCCAGTGTTAAGTGTTTTTTTGAAGCCGGATCTCACTTAATTTTATGTAAACATTGTCCGGATCCATCATCCGACCTATTGCAATCCAAATACCTAAAAGTCAAAGATCTGGGAACACTGTACAAAATAGATATAAACTATTCCTAAATCATTTGTGTGATCCATTTTTGTTAAACTGTGAGGAAGGCACCAACCACAACGGTGAAGTAAGCTAGTTTTTTTTGTAAAAAAACATGTTATAAAAAATATTTTTTCTAAAAAGATAGACAGTTTCACCCCAAGGGACGGTTTCAAAAACCAAGTTTGTATCGATGATCTCTTGTTAATCAGTTAAATTTATTCCCCACCACTCACGACATTCAATTATTGTGACACGTAGGTCAAGTGCGTAATAAATTTGTTCGCTAAACCGTTGTCACCACATTTTGTAATTAATGACAAAGTTCGAGCAAACGCGGCTCCAAACAAACTTCAATCTTTCCTGCAACACAACCGACGGGACGAGCATTCCATACGATTGCGACAGATTCCGCCGCTCTGAACCGCGGAAAATAAAATCTTAAATTTAGCTCATTCACAACGGTTATGCCATCTCTCTGCCAAAAAAATCCCGAAAGTGGAGCGTGTCACGTTTGGTTCCACCGCACGGGTGCGAAGACGCGTTCGAGATCACTTTCGCTTTTCCTCATTCACTAATGGTGCTGCTCGTTTGAAGGTTGGCTCGGGACGAGTTCCGTTCAACGGAAACTCAATTGTACGTGCAAAAGTTCTCAGTTTTGGATCTAACCTCCAAACGAATGCACCATAGGTTGTCTCGCCGCGACATGACGACAGCTGTCGTCAGATGGCGCACGCCTTTGCGGGGGCGGGTGGGACGATACACTTTTAACAGAGTCAACAAACATTTTAGGTGAAAAGTGACGACTGCGGGGAAGACCACCACCGCAACCGAAAGAGCTGCAATAATCGTGAATTATTTAGTTTTATTGCCTGTCCCGGGTATGAATGAGAGCGACAGAGACAGAAGGTGTGGGGGCGGCCTCTTTCACTTGATGAGGAGTGTAATTTAATAATTATCCCGTTTTATTTATGCATTCCTGGGGCTATTAGATGATTATGTTGATACTTTGGAGCTACAACGCACCACGTTTCGTTGTTTGTTTGGACAACTGGTGGTGAAGCGAACAAACCCCTCAATGAATTGGTTTCGGTTGATTTTGCTGCTGCTGCGGTTCTGAAAGGAATTGCTGGTGAACCGTCCAAATGGTACTTGTTTGTTTGTGTTTGCTCGTAAGTAATGAGTTACTGGCAGTAGAAAGGTGGTTCGTCTCGGGAAATTTCCCAGCGTATTGAGTACGGTAATGCATTGGAGGATAGTTTATTGGGTTGGAAAATAACGTCGAGGTATTGCTCCAATAAAGTTATGGGAGTAATTTGTCTCAAGTTTGTATAATTAAATTTTGGAACGAAATAATTGAGACCAATCATTTCAACACATTTACTTAAGGTGGTAGATAGATGGTGTCTTTCGATTTTGGCAGTCAAAGACTGTCAATGATGGTTCTGAATTCAGGATCCAGAAATTGTAAATTGAAATGAAAAAAATAATCACTTTATGTAAAATGTTTCTACAAACAACACAAAGAAACCCATTTTTTGATTGAAACATTCTGAATCAAGATTTAAATGTTTTTCTAGAACAAACATGCCCCCTAGGGTGTAATATCAAAATCGATTTTCCAGCACAGCAATTTTTCAGTTCCTTTTGGGGTCCTAAACAACTCCCCAAAGTTTGGAAACGATTGGTTTAGTCCTCACTTTGCGCAAAGTGATTCAATTTTCCATATACATGTGTATGGTAAAAACGATTTTTTTGGATTTTGATATTTATAAAATCCACGTTTCAAGCTGTACTATAACCGGATTCATATTCGGATGCTCTGGAAGGTGCTCTACAACTTTCCCGAAGAGAATATGGTGCTAGCTTGTTCCTGAAAGAAGATACAGCGTCCTCAAAACTCGTCTAAAACGTGATTTTCGAGCAAAAAACACGTTTTAGACGAGTTTTGAACACGCTGTATCTTTTTTTAGGAGCAAGTTAGCACCATACTCTCTTCGGGAAAGTTGTAGAGCACCTTCCAGAGCATCCGAATATGAATCCGGTTATAGTACAGCTTGAAACGTGGATTTTATAAATATCAAAATCCAAAAAAATCGTTTTTACCATACACATGTATATGGAAAATTGAATCACTTTGCGCAAAGTGAGGACTAAACCAATCGTTTCCAAACTTTGGGGAGTTGTTTAGGACCCCAAAAGGAACTGAAAAGTGGTTGTGCTCGCTAAATTTGGACAACTTTATTTTTTTCCATACAACCATATTACACCCTAATGGCCCCCAAATGGCCTTTCAGAGCTTTAAGTTTAATGGAACGGAATTTTATGTTTCAATTACAACAATCTTATTCAGGGGTGCTCAAAGTTTTTGGAGGCCGGGCCAAATGTGAAGCTCGAATGAGCATGCGGGCAAAATTTGCAAATAGGTTATCAAATTACAAAATTACAAAATTATTTGATATTTTTTGAACATTTTCGTTATTTAAAAATACAGTGGATTCTCTGGCTGTCAATATTCTCGATTCTTCTTCTAAACGTTTTGATTTTTTGAAACTTAATGAATCGTTCACTACTTGCTCATCAATTCTACCTAAATTTGAAGAAAGAAAGAATTTTTTTCAATAGTTCTGCTTGATGTTCAATGACGCGTGTAATATTCCCATTAATAAAATCAAAACTAGACACATCCAAAGCAAAAAGCCAATTATTAATTCGTGACTCAAGCCCGTGCATGACCAATCTGGCAAATCGAAACATCGTAAGTTCACCACAACGGTGCCCTCTAAGAAATCGTGAGGTTTTTGGTCCTTCAAAACAAAAAGTATCGCATGTCTCCGTCGAATAGCTTTCGTTGTTGCTGCTTGAAAGAAACTGAAGAGACATGCCATATACCGAGCTTTCGTCTACTAATTCTGATTTAGACATAAACACAATCTCGCAAAGCCCACTCGATAAAGCGAAATCCGAGAGCTCATTTCTCATTTACACCAGGACGCCAGCCTTTTGCCAGCCAGTTAGAAGCTGTCGTGCCTCCATCAGAAAGAACACGCAAATTGTGGGGAATGAGGGAAAAGGTTGCGGAGCTTTTCCGGTGAATTCCAGACGCTGCCGGTGCCGCCCTGTTCCGCAAAGCCAGCCTAACCTCCAGAGACGCTCTCTCCGCAGAATGTCTCCACAAGATTAGAGTTGGTTTTTTGCTTCTACCTGAATTGTTGCATGAGTTTTATTTATTTTTTTGGGTTAGAAAAAGGCAAAGCAGGAAACAACTTTTATAGCCAAGTTTGCGATAGGTCCTTAGATGTTGTGGGAGGTTTATGGAGGTAAAGTCAGTTGGTTTTTATATCCTCTCGTAGGAAGACGAACTGAATTTTCTCTTTAAAAAAGTCACTTTAACCTCATGCTTTTTTTCAATTGACGAGAAATGTGTTTAACGGAGCACATCAACCAAAGCTTTTGCGCCCAGATTTTTGTTAAAGATATTTTAGTATCTTCAAAACTACAGGAACTATAGATATATATTTTTATTCATCCCCTTAGCTACTAATTTTATTAAGATTTACAACCAAATTTGTCAAATTTTATAATCAAATTATTTCAGGATTGGGTCCGTAAGTTTAATGATTTTAGAATAAGAAGACTATAACTTCCTTGATAGCTGTGTACCCTTAAAGCAAAATCAGTTTCAACACATTCGCCCTATACAATCCAACTTCAACTCTAGAAGTAAAAACGTTACTTTATCCACCATTAGGTGGTTGGTGCCTTCCTCACATTTATAGTGTAATGCTAGGTAATATCTGAGATCCGGCCTCCACAAAGTTCATAAATAACTCTTAAGTGCTTATAACATTTGATAGGAAAGTCAGATCTTCAATCTACTGAACTCGTTGGAAAGGTCTTTTGATTACCTATCCAACAACAGGTCGCATGATAGATCCCAACAACGTTTTTGTCAAAATATCTGCGATCCGGCCTCCAAAAAGTTCATAAATAAGACTTAAGTGCTTATAACTTTTGATAGGGTTGTCAGATCTTCAATCTATTGAACTCGTTGAAAAGGTCTTTTGATTACCTACCCAACGACAAGTCGCATGATAGATCCGAACAACGTTTTCATCGAAATATATGAGATCCGGTCTCTAAAAAGTTCATAAAAAAAACTTAAGTGCTTATAACATTTGATAGGGTCGTCAGATCTTCAATCTACTGAACTCGTTGGAAAGGTCTTTTGATTACCTATCCAACGACAGATTGCATGATAGATCCGGACAACGTTTTCATCGAAATATATGAGATCCGGCCTCGAAAAAGCTCATAAATAACACTTAAGTGCTTATAACTTTTGATAGGTTTTTCAGATCTTCAATCTTTTGAACTCGTTGAAGAGGTATAACATGAAGAGGTTTCTTACAAAAACCACCCTTTTTACAATCTTCCGGACTTTTGTTAAAATTGTTTTTTAGCATAACTTTTGAAGTACTTAACTAAACTTTATCATTTTCAATAGCGACTTATGGGACCCCAATATGGATTAAATAAGACCAAAACGGTCCAAATCGGGTCAGCCAGTGCCGAGATAACTCAGTGCAATTTTTTTTGATCAACATCCCACCACACACACAGACATTTGCTCAAAATTTGATTCTGAGTCGATATGTACACATGGAGGTCAAATTAAGAATTTCGTTTTGCGAGTGATTTTAAGCCTTTCCTCAGTAAGGCAAAAAGTAAATCTTTCCTTGTTGGTTTGGCCCGGTTGAACAGTTTTTTTTTTGCATAGCGTCATTATAGAGCATTTTTCTACGAAATCAGCCAATTTAGGCTCTTAACACATTTAGCCCTTTTGAAATGTTAGTATTGATTCTAAAATATCAAACATTAATTTCGAAAGAGGTAAAAATTTTTTTTAATGTTGAAATAGGACCATTAGTTTCTGAGATATGGCCAAAATAAAATGGGGGACTGTTTGGGTGAGACTCAGAAAACTTAAATTTTAAAATAATTGTCCTGTTTCCTTCTCTTCTATCCACTGTATCTCGGCAACCAGAGGTCTTCAATGTTTCCTAGTCGTAATTTAAGGATTTTTTGTATTTTTTTATTTAATCCCTTTAGGCCGCTGCAAATATTTTTCAAATTTTATGTCGCACCCATCCCCTCAACCCCCTTCCCATCCATTTTCAAAAACTTGCAAATTTTAATGGAGGTAAAAGTCTAACCAACAGAAAATATTTCGAAATCCATTTTTCTGCGTTATTGATCAAATTTAGCATGCTTTTTTGATTTTTACTTATAATACGAATTTGCACGGAAATTGATGATTGCTTTTGCTTTTTTATGTTTTCATTGCCTGTTTGATTGTTAAGGATATTTAGGTAATTTTTCGGATATGCATTTGTTAAACAATTTATTGGCAATAGCTACTTTTAATGAATTTTAAAGCAAAATAGGGTACGTTATCCATTAGTGGACCCCTTTACTATAGTGGACCCTCTGACGGGTTTTTGATGAAAAAATCAATAAAATCACAATTTCAAGCGCGTTGTTTTCTACCAATCTTTTATTTGGCATGTTTAGCATCGTTTAAAACATTGTTGACTGACATTGAATTGTCCTTTTCACCAAAATACGTGTTTTGAGTTCGACATTCAGCCATGGACACTAGCATCTTCACAACATAATTGCATTTATATTTTATGATTGAATTAACTATCCAATCATTTTTTGAATGATTATTCAACTTCAGCAAGTCGAAATAATGTAAGTTAAAAGAACTTTACTAAAACAGAGCGAAGATCTGCTCATTTTCGAGCAAAAATTAGGGGGGTCCAATATAGGACAATGAAAATCCGAACTTTTCCAAAAGTTGACCCCTGTTAATTAAACCTTCAAAAATGAAGAAAACTGTGTATTTAAGCAAAAGTTTCTCTTAAACATACAATAAATGCTTGTTGTAATCAACCTAAACGCATATTTTTTTCAATTATGAGTATAAATATAGCTGTTTCCATGTTTAAAGTACCAACAATGCTGAAGCCGTAAGAATTTAAAATTAATCAAAAATTAAGTTAATTGTACTTAACTGAAGCATCATAATTGCAGTTTGAAATGATATTTTATAATAAAAATCAATAACATGACTGTTTTTTTTTAAATAAACATGCGTGGTTTTATCAACGTGGTTTTTGCCTTCCTCATCTTACTATAAAATCACTCGAATAATGAACTAATTATTTTGACCTCGTAGACCCACCCTAACGTATGCATATCGACTCAGAATCATGTTCTGAGCAAATGTCTGTGTGGATGTGTGTAGGTGGGTGGACAAAAAAATGTCACTCGATTATCTCCGGACTGGATGAACGGATTTTGACCGTATTAGTCTCATCCGATCTGTCTTGGGGTCCCATAGGACTCTATTAAAAATCAGCAAGTTTAGCAAACTACTTCAAAAGTTATGCTTAAAAAACGATTTTGGCGTATGTCCGGAAGATTGTAAAAAGGGTGGTTTTGCAAGAAAACCTATCATGTTATACATTTTCAGAAAGGTTTTCAAAAGACCTTTTCAATGAACCCAAAACATTGAAGATCTGACAACCCTATCAAAAGTTATTAGCACTTAAGTGTTATTTATACACTTTTTGGAGGCCGGATCTCAGCTATTTTGATAGAAATATTGTCTGAATCTTCCATGCGAACTATCGTTGAATAGATTTTTTATCAGACCTTGCCGATGAGCCAGAAATATTGAAGGTCTGCGAACCCTATCAAAAGAAATGAGGAATAAGGTTGATTTGTTAAACATGTCAAGGGGGAATGTTGCTATTTTTACTGAATGTATTGACTTTATGAATGTGAGGAAGGCACCATCCACCTAAAGGTGGATTAAGTAACGTTTTTTTAATTATTTTTATGTTTACAGTGGTCTTCGAAACGTTTTCTCTGATCTTTTTCGGAAATAAATGTGTTGTTTAAAGCCAAATTTGTTAACAAATCATTTGACACATTCTCCGGCAATGTACACCTTAGGATGAAATTTTGAAAAGCGTGTATGAGCTATTTGGATATTTTTCCTCGATTCTAGACTACTTGAAGCTTCAATAATCATGGTTTTCATTAATTGATCATTTGAATATCATTTTGTACAAGTTGGTTAGGTTATGCATCAATTCGTGATAAAATCATCGTTTTAAAACATTTTTCTAAAAACTCCTGGTTTTCAGCGAAATAAAATCCAAAAAATATTCTTTTGATTGCATTTTGTAGGTTTCTAGTTGTACTAAACGGAAATGTCATGGATTTGCAGTTTATCTTAAGTTAAGTATTTTTTCGAACTAGTGTAAGTTTACCATTTTATTGCGTTGCAACGTCACGAAAAAGGGACATTTGTTTATGCCAACAGAAAACTAAACATTCAATCATTTTGATATTTTGGATGCTCTTTGTACTTGAAAAGAGCTTTCAAATGCAACCTAGAGCGACTAAATTGGTTGTCTAGATCCAAAGTTACAACAGGTTTAAGTTTGCGTTGCAACGTCACGAAATTTTAAATCATATTTGTCACATGGCAAAAAAGGTGTATGCGTAGTTGGTTTTTGAAAATAAAAGGATACTACAGTCATCCCACATATTCGGAACATCCACAAATTCGGAACACTTTTATGATAATTTGTCAATAGCATGCCAAAAGTAGCTTTTCTGTCGACCCTACTATTTTTAGAACCTTCATTTGGACATTATCTTGCTATTTCACTAGTAAAAGTAATACTTTTTGAACAAAAAACTTCATTTCAAGACTATTTTGTCCAGAGCAGCAAAACACTGCATCCAAATTGCCTGTTTCATAATTGTGGGATGTTATTGTGCCTCCCACAATTGTGGAACACCTGAATTTAACTGATATTTTCACAAAAAAAGTTATCAAACCATGTTTAAAACATCACTAAGCTTGAGTTTCATTGGTTTCAGTGTGTGAAGTCATTATTTGATAATAAATATGTACTCCTGGAGAGATCCAAAGTTTGTTTACATTCGTAAGAAAAAAGTGTTCCGAATTTGTGGATTTCAAGGGTCAAAGTAATTCTTCAAAAACTTCATATAATAGTTAAAATTTTCAGATGTTCGATACAGCATTCAAAAGATCGCAAGAAAAGCTTTCAAATGAAGGTAAAAGCGAATCATTAAGTTCAATTATCGATTTGCTATGATTTTTTGAACATTGGCCGATCTGGAAACCGTTCCGAATATGTGGGATGACTGTAAATATTATATATTTGTTATATAATGTTTCCGAGCATATTTACAGAAGAATTGTACATGGGTCATTCACAAATTCCGTCATTTAAGTTTGATGCAACTCGAAAAAAAAGTATTTTATGAAACTTGTCGAACAAATCAAAATAGACCGATGTTCACAAGGGGGATAAATTCTAAAACTTTCAAAAAAGTAATCACGTGGTTACTGGATGGCCCCTTTATGATAAACTGATTTACGTGAGGGTTCATTCTAATACAACACAATGATTTTTTTTATCCCACACCCTTATGTAAGTCAAATTACAGTGAAATTCATGAAACAATAAAAATCACGTGATTCGATTGTTTTTTTTCACAAACTTTTGTCACTCTGTTGTTGGACGAACCCTTACTTAAATAAGTTGTATGCAACGTTTTGTTGTTCACAATTAAAAATGTTATGTTGCGCAGTTAAACAGTTATATTATTTCCTCAAATTTAATTTAAAAGCACAAAAGTCAACAAAATAAGTTACGTTGTTTGCAGATCACCCCTTAGGGGCCATGAACAAACGATATGGGCACTTTATTTATCAATTCAAAATAAGCCCTCCTGAAAACTTGAAGCTCCTCACCTCCCTTCTAAAACTTCCACGTGTTTTGTAAGTTGCCCAAAACCATTAAAATATTAAGGGAGCGTTCTTGCATTACGTAACAAAACATTTATATTTTTAGGCCCCCTCCACCCCCTGGAAATACATTTCCGATACACTTTTTTTGTATAAATCCTCGAACCCTCCTCCCACCCCCTTGATATTACGCCGTTACGTAATGCATGGACGTCCCGTTACATGGATAGAGGACGGAAGAGGGGGGGGGGGGTTTCCTTCGTGATAATGGAATAATACAAAAAAATATTTTGAAAACCCTTTGGAAAACTTCGTAAATCGTACTGCAACTGTGAAAGCAGAATAGGGGGAGGTGGGGGGGGTCTAACATGGGCAGGCCAATCAATTCACATGTCCTTGTACTGTCTATTAATGTCTTATAATCAAATTTTAACCTACAGTTGTTCAGCCTAACAAAAACTATGATTTATTTTGAAACTATAATTTCGTGACGTTGCAACGCAACGAAAAACCCTGTTTTCAAAAACAGAGCGTTGCAACGTCACGAAATGTAAGCGGTCTTCAAAAATCGAGGTTCAATTTTTTCGAAAAACTAATGGTTACATTCGATTTGTTGGCCAATTTTACACTAAAAATGGAAGAAGAACCCCAAATTTGCAGTTTAACAGAGCAGAGTTAATGGCGAAACATGAATTGGGTCAGGATTGAAAAAAAGTCACGCGTTGCAACGTCACGCTACATATCCCCCTCTCAAAAATAGAATATTCGCTTAAAATAATGTTTCAACATTGTTTCTTATAGGAAATTTAATGTACTTTCCGAATCTGTAATAACATATGTACCTTTTCAATGTAATTTTTGAGTTACAGCCGAAATACTGAAAAAAGAAAAGTCAAAGCGTTGCAACGTCACGGCGGAATGTGTCATATTTATTTATGATAATAAGTGAGCCAAATCCATTTTTTATTCATTATATCTATCATTAGACCTACACCATGCATCAAAACATCAAATATCGGCTAAATTTGGTATAAAAATAACAATTTGCCTAAAGTGGACCCAGGTCCACAATCGGATTAGAGACCCGGGTCCACTATAAGAAAAGGGGGTTCATAACAGGCCAAAAACCTTTTTTTTCAAATGACTATTTTTCTACCCAAAAACAATAACTGATGAAACAAATAGTCAAAACTGACTGAACTGACTGATCTGAAAGACTTCAGATTCCATTATTTTGTACAAAGGTTTATGAAAAAGTGCATAAAATATTGAAAATTTGTGAAAAATGTGCTTCGGCTCGAACTGGATGATTCTTGTAACATTCGATCCGGTCAAGAATTTCAAGAATCACCTCCAACTAGGTAGATCAAAAACAGATGCGTCTACCCTAAGTTATAATAAAAAAGGCATTTCGATCATTTATCCAAGGGTTCAATCTCGTTTGATCTCGTTGGGGCTACAAGTGTTAAATCGTGTTAGATATAAGTAAGCAAAGTAAATAAAATAATTAAAAATATTTAATAAAATAATTCCGCAACAGCGTACGGATTTTGGTTCAGCAAGAATTAGTAGTCTCAAGCATAACATATTCTGCAACTGTCTCCAACATCTAATCAAACAAACTTAACTAGTAGTGCTACCAGAAGGACTTGAACAAAAAGTAGTAGGTTTGAGGGACGATGAGATAGATATTGTTGTATTCTCCAGAGTGGGTAAATCGGAAAAGTTGCTCCCTTAGTTGAACACAAACTATAGGCTTGTAAAGGTTTTGATAAAGACAAAAATCATTTACAGAATCCACGGAGTGTTTAGTACAGTTTGTCCACAATCCCTTCCTCCCCTGTAGATTTTGTGAAATGTGTTGCAGTCTCTGCGGTTAATTCAACGCAGCATTTCTCGAATGCTCGAATGTACTTTGAATGTAGTACAATCAATAAAATTAGCTAGATTGAATCTGGGGCGTAGTTTAAACACAAATTCATTCAGCATCCTTTCTTCGGACTATAGCTGGGTTTGCGATTTTGATTAGATACAAAAAAAATGAACGGAATCAAAAAATGGCAAAAGCACAAATTTTACCGGCTAAGTCAAATTTAAACTTTAATGCTTAAGCGTCTTCGGCAAAGTTGTTCCCTGGAATATGAACTTTAAGCTTTCATGATAAAATTCTATAGCATTTTTTTCTATTCTTGTAGACCAAAAAATCATTAAATTTAATCATTTAATGAACTCTTAATTACTGGAAAATTACTCAATTATGAGAAGCGACCTACACAATTAACAACAAAAAATCTATAAACCACCAAACCACCCTGTTCACGCTGATTTGCTCGAGTGGGGAACATCACTCGAGCAAGACGTCCCTTCAGAAGTATCCCTCTTTAACATGACAAAACCAAGAGACATTCTAGGGGAACTATACCCTTTCTCAGCCTATTTCTATTATCGGCCTATCAGCACTTTGATCATGAATTACAGCTTATATAAAGTGTTTTTGACTGTTCCAAAGTAATAAATAGCTCAAATAAAAGTGAGCAAGCAACTCTCCATTGTTGAAACATTTGAAAATGTTGATTTAATAGCAGAAACGAGAAAAGTGATGAGAATTGGTCGAACGGCTTAGTGTGATTAAAATGGGTATATTTCCCCTACGTCTTCCTCAACGGCATCGTTTCATGCGTTTGAAGTGTGGAGCCTTAAGTTCTTTCTTTCTTTCTTTTTTTTGCGCCAAGTTTGCACACAAGCGGAAGCCGTTTTCATCTCAATTTTCAAGCAAATGTTCTTAACGTATCGATTTTTCCGGATGTCGTCCCGCTTTCGGAGGCAGGCTTCCCGGGAGGACCGGTTGTAACATTGGCAATTTTATTGTATGTCATGTTCACAGCATCACAGCAACACACTAAACATACATTCCCATCAACGGGGTATTCTCGTGCCATGTACACTCTGAGTTGTAACCCGGACCGGATTTCTAACGGATTGCATTCGGAATGGGAGTTGGTTGCTGCAAACTATAAGCGTTGGGACGTGTTGGCTAGGATTACAACAATAATACGAAAATTAATGACCGTTCAGTGCAGGGTCGTTTTCTATGCAGGACCGTGATGGATGCTGAGTAATGATTGCTGTGAGGAGAGTGGAATTCACGGAATCTGTGCTGCATTGCAGAAAATGTTTGGAAGCGAAAATAATCGTGATTTTCAAAATATCTGCCGATAGAATTTCTCTAGTCACCTTCTCGAAATTATACATTCCTTTCTGGACAAAATTTCTTTTGCAGATTTGAGCTTGTAGGAGGAAGAGAACAAATTCCTCACCATCGCAATCAGGACCAAGTATGAAAATGGAAAATTCTTCTTTTCCCTACAGGCCATAATTTCCCCTCACAAAATACGGTCTACTAACCACTGCTGAAATAAGGGTTGGGGGTAACCAGAAGCTCAAAAAGTTACCATTCATAAAAGTGTTACAAAGTTTCAATCGCCACACCACTTCCTTCCGTCCACAAAACCTAACTCTGCAAATTTACGACCAAGTTGCAAACTTTTCACCTTTACATAAATCTGGGTCACCCTACTGGCCATTACCGACTCCTCCACCCGCGCACGGCACCGTAGACCACGTGGCCCGACTACCACGGTTCATCCCCGCTGCTTAAATGCGGAATGCAGAAAGCTTCCTAGGGGAATAAATTAAAAGCCTCTCGCTGTGCCCTTGTGTACTAATGAAACGCCAGCAGGAGGGCCAATGAATATAGCGAGAGGGAGGGAGCTTTTCAACCCGTTGGGCTTCGACTTATGAGAAATTCGACCGCCATGGGCCATGGTCGTTCATTTGCGGAGTTTCCCTGGATAGCTCTTTCAAAGGAATCTTAAAAAAGAACAATATCTCTACAGGGGAGGCGTTGTTTTTCGTCCAGGTTCACATTCGAGAGCAAAATAAGCAACTTCCTTCCAAACAGTGTGCGGGACGACAACTTGCCGACCGAAGGCAGAGTTTATTTTTCATTCTTTGCCCAGCAGCAGAAGAAGCTTTCAAGTGTTTTTCATTAGTCTCGTAGTGGGTTTCCGGTGGGCGAGGGAGTTACTTGCCTGCTTCGCGTCGAATGTTTGTTTTGTTTTTGTTTTTTTGTGGACTGATCTGCCCAAAATGGAAATGTTTTATTAATAGGGAAAAGTCTGGCCTCGGACGGAAAATCCCTTGTCACTCTGCTGGACGGAAAGGCTAGATGGAAAGAGTTGTTTCGCAGATTTGCATGGTTGGTGTTTTTCAAACTGGCACTTTTGGAATTCAGGGTTTTTTTCACAAGGCATTTTTTCATACGATTATGATTTACATTAAGGTTTTCTTTACACAAATCTTTTTTTATTTAAAAATTAGTTTGCTCTTGATTGATTGATATTGGTATTTTTGACAATGATATGTGGTCTTTTTATTATTATTTTTAAGTGAGTTATTTGAATGTTGAGTTTTTTATTTATTGATATTGGAATAGACTTTTTATTAATGGTATATCAATAACTATATACGATTTTTTTTAACACTAGAACTTCCAAACATTTAGGTTTTGCTCAAGTGGATATTTTGCCTGGTCTCTTTAAATTTTTTTTTTTCAAGTGTAGATCAAAATTTGTGAGCTACTTTTTACTGATTTTATCAAGAAATTGAAAATGTGTTATATGTAAATATACAATTTTATAATAAGCTAATAATAAGACAGCCATTCCACGTCAAACAGGAAGACCCGTATTTTTTTGTTTGGCGATTAGCGTGCTCCTCTCCGAAATAGGGTAGTCCAAAAATGGCATTTTTCGTAGATTTTCATAATATGCACGTTTTTCAATCAATTTTAAAGAGCCACAATTCAAAAGAAAGATTATTAGTTGGGTTTTAAGGAAAAATATGTGGAGGTTCGAAAAAGCTAGCTGAATATTTGAAAAGGTCCTTTGAAAATTTAATATGCTATTTTGAAGGTCTCGGAACCAAAGAGCTCATATCTGAAAATATTTTATTCTGATTCCCTGTAATATTTTACATAACATATTTAAAAAAGGCGAATATCCATCAATACGATTCGGAGATATAATTTTTTGAACATAACTGGTTTTTTTTCGACGCGTCGCGCGCAAAAACGGAAAAATGACAAAAACGGGTAAAAATCATCTTTTTCCACTTAAACTGCGATAATATCAACATTTCAACAATGACCTATACATGTTTGAATACAAAAAATTTCGTAATTGAAAGACGCAACTTGATATCAAAATCAGTTACAGTCATTCCACATATTCGGAACGTTACAGATCGGTCAATGTTCGAAAAATCATAGAAAATCGATAATTGAACATATTTATTTGCTTCTTCCTGCATGTGAAAGTTTTTCTTGCGATCTTTAGATTGATGTATTGACAGGCTGTACATTTTTACGTTTTATATCAAGTTTTTAAAGAAAAAAAAACATTGGCCATTGTAATCCACAAATTTGGAACACTTTTTTTCTTACGATGTAAATAAACTTTTTTTTCTCTCCAGCAGTACCTTTTTTTTACAAAATAATGACAACACACTGAAACCACACTGCGATTTTTTTTATAATTTGAGTTATCGAGTAAATGCTAAACTTTAATCAGGCTAGAGGATTTGATAATTTACCCAAAATCTCGTAAGGTATTCAGTATATTTTGATAGAATTTTCCAATTTCAGCAATTTGGAATTCTCAATATTCGGGTTATACTTTGATTTACGATCGGTTGAACATTGTTTTTTGAAATTTAGCATAGCATAGCATAGCATTGGTGTCTACCCGTAGTTGCTACTCTATTATTGACCAGGACCTCCAAGAATTGCTCCGATGAAGAAATCATTCACTTTTGAAATTTCAAAGAAAACTAGGAAACTGAAAATATGAGCTTGAAAACATTTAAGCGGTGTTCAAATATTGGCATCAATGATAATTAGAGTCTTTCAATAATATTGTTGAGAAAGTTGCAATAGAACCTCCAACGAAATATGAAGATATAGCTTTCAAGATGTCGGAAAATAACCCCTCTATAACCTGTCATTTTTTATCCTAAAGTACTTGAATAAGTACTCCGTGGGACAATTTGTAGATTATTTTTTAATGAGCTATGAATTATATTATATTGCATTTTCAATTCTCAATAACAAATTTGGTACTATTATTAGTTAGAAATTCAATGAATAATATTTATAAAAATAAAAATAGACACAAGTTATAAAAATCATTCCATGAGATCGATAAATCCACAACATCTCATCCAAGCATCTCGTGAATGCTTCTTATCTTTCTGTTAGATAAGGTATTGGTTTTTCGATGCCTCCCGAGCTACGATGCTATGGAAAGGTTTTTGTGGTCAGTACAATAACACTTACGCAATTTAATTTCTTATAAATATAATTTTGCACAACGATTAACTCGACGACCCAGACGTCAGCGTCCCATTCGAACAATGAAGGTATAGAAAGGGCTTATGTATAAAGCAGAAGAAATTTGGTAATTTTATGCCTAATTTCATACGTTAAATACATCACGACGCTGTGCCTTTCGACCAACGACGATAAAGAATGGACTTCTTAAATACACTTAAAAATTAGGACTGCAAACGCAAATTGTAAATGTTCTCATAACAAAAAACACTTTTCATTACAAATAATTATTTTACAAACACGTGGTAACACATAATCGCGCAAACAGAATTTGTAAAAAATCTGGATGTCTCTGTTTTAATTGTGCCATTACAGCTATTATTTCGGGACTCAGGAAATTGGCCTAAATCTCGGGATCTGGACAATGCTTTTAGTTATATTTTTAAAGACGGAAAATTGTACGCTCAGCGATAAAATAATGAGCAAAGTTTCACAAGTTCAAGACGCCCCGCACTGTCCTTGAAACGTCGCCAATCCAAACTCTCAACTTTTCAGTTCAACTTACAAAATTATTCCCAGACGCTTTCCATCAATCCCGAAAAGAAGCCCCCAAGTACCCTCGCATTTCCGCTGATCCAGTCTATCCCCTCCAACAATGACACTCTGTGCCCCAAAAGGTGGTGGGCTAGTAGAAAAGGAAAGCAACTTAGCACAGAACCTCGCAGACATCCTCCTGCAGCCTACTTCAATTATTTTCAATTTACTTTAGGCAATCTTCCCCAGGTGGTTGTCTTGCGGTGAAGAGTTGTCTGCGACCTGTCTCTACGTTTAAGGTACCACCCACCTCCTTCTCAAAAAGGCAACCCCAAGAAAACGTGTTGTTTAGTGTACGTGCAGGAACTGGCAATTTGCACAGTAACTCCCAAACCTGATGCAGGGTGGAGGGTTGGGTTGGGTGTTTAAGTGGACTTTCCCGCAATTGTAGCAGGTATATTTATAGGTTAGGTGTACGTACACGTATAACTGGCAATTGTCACTGGCCTGTTCCACGGCGGCCGTCAGCTGTTACTGGGCTCCACCAGTTGCGATGTTCTCCCCGGGGTGGTTCTAATCCTAGGGCGTTCGCTACTGGCAATAGGTTGGTTGTATAGGGAAATCGTTGTGCTTTTCACAGTGTTGTACCACCGGTTGGTATTGACTTTGGACGAAGGCAGTTTAGTATTTGTGCTATGTTTTGCCTTTTGGTTGAGAGATTCTGTGTATTTTAGACACTTAGTATTCGTTGAATGCATACATCGATAACTACTTTTGATAGATACTAGTAACACTGTTTGGTTAATTGACGATAATCTCCGCTTCACTAGTTTTGGACTCCGCTCTAATTGCACCTTAAAGCTCTTCCTTCGACACTCAAAACATTAAAGCTTCACGCCACAGGTAGCCCCAGCTCTCCATTCTAGGCCCCTCGAGAGCACAGACAAACTTTTTCAATTAGATCCACTCAACTTTCACTAATTAAGGGGAACACACCGAACTGGTCACCACATTCGTATCTTCGCACCTGCCCCGATATCACCTGATAGCAACACCCCGGTACACTATTGAGGCAGGGCCACCCCTTTACTCCCAGGACACTCACTATGGCCACCCCTTCTAGCAGGAACTATGTGGAAATCCTGTATGTAACCCCACGAAAGAACCCCCCCTTCCAGACAAGAGGGTTCGTAATTAACATCCGACGACGTCCACGACTCAACACCGACTGGTGCGTTTCGGAACTGACGGACGGTGTTTTGTTTTGGAACCGACCGACGGCACAGCTGTGGCCCCTCAAAGAGCAGAGAGCGAGAACGAGAGGACACAGCTGGCAGCGGGAGGAAAAGCGGCGTCGGTGGCGCCGGGAAAATCGGTCGACGACGCTCTCCCCGGAGGAGTGTTGCTCTCGGGTGTGGGGAAAAAGTTCTCCGGAGTAGTACTAGTGGTGCTCTCGATTGGAGTAATGATCGGTTGGTGGCTACCAGGCAACGACGAGAAACATCTTGAACAAGAGAGAGAGATAACGGAACGTATCTTGGAAGCCGGAGCCGGCAACGGCGCTGTGGTTGAAGAAAGGTTTTTGGTGAAATGCTGCAACTTTGGAAACCCGCAACTTTCTATCAAATTGATATCAAGCAAATCATAAATCTACGGATGTTGCTAAGTTTAAATTAAGCAACAAAAACAAAGAATTCAGTTCTTAAATAAAGCAACACTCTACTTTAGAATTGCGCTGCAAAACTAAAAAAAAATCTCCAGAAATTCAAATTCTTTTTAAAATTAAAGGAATTCATTAGAAACAGTTCATTAGTATAGCTAAGGCTACCAACTGTACGATTTTTTTCCGTACCGTACGGATTTTCAACCTTCTTCAAGGGTTTTTAACATGCCGGATTTTTGTAAGATTTTTTTTGTATAATACGGATTTTTAAGGAATTTAATGATCATAACAATAACTTTTTGAAATTTAATTGCATTTTTGCTTTGAACAAAGTTTTTCTAATCAGATTTTTTATTCAACTGTAAGTATGATTTTGAAAGGATAATTTGGATAGTTCAAACATTACTATCAATTTTTTAAATCTCCTTTTAAAACAAATTTATCCAATAAATATCAAAAAGCTTGTGAAAACTTGTGAAAATCTGAATAAACCAATTTTCTCGTATAAACTAAGAGCAATATTACTCGTAAAAGCAAACTTGATTAGAAAAAAATCATATTGATTTTGTGATCCAAATGACAGTTTATTTTTAAAATGTTTCTAAAGCTAGCAAGTCATAAGCTTCAAATTAAAATATTTAAGCTGTATGAATATAAAAATGGAATGGAGTGCATAATTGGCAAAGGGAGCGCGTGGTCGTAAAAAAAATATTCGGAGTGAAAAGTGATTTTTTTGTGTGTGCCTTTTGTTTCGCATTTTTGTCATGAATTGTGATATAGTTTTCGATAAAAACGATCCGAGTTCATTAGGTTTATCGCGTAACAAAATTATTTTGATTCATCAAGAACATCGTTTGGTGCGCGAGTCTTTTTTGTGTTTAAAAGACCTTCCCATAGCTCCGTAGCTCGGAGGGCTCGACGTCGTTTGTTTGTGTGTTAAGCCCTCTCCATAGCATCGTAGCTCGAGAGGCAACGAAAATCAATACCTTATCTAGCTAACAGAAAGAAGATCGGAAGGCACTTGCTGATTGAGTCCGTCGCGTCTATTTCGTAACAAATTTATGAACAAAATGATTATATAATTAAAAATCAGACTACGCTACACAGAAAAAAATAATGTAAATTTGGAAGCTGAAATTTTGGAAGGTTAAATATTCCCTTTTTTATGATGTAATTTTACTTCAATTTTGACTGAAAAAGTGACATTACACCAGAAAAGTGGTAAAATTACACATTTTCGGAGGTAAAATTACACCTTTTTTCTGACATAAAAGATGTACCCCTTCCCAGATGTAATATTACCATGATTTTTTTTTCTGTGTATCATTGCAGCATTGCGTTTAACACCTCATTTTATAAATAAATATTATTTGGTTGTATCTTTCCACAGCCGGCTGTGTAAGATTAAACCATTTCATTAAAAATTTAACAACAGTTAAACGGGAAATGTCTCATCCGCAGCAACCGATTGTTTCCCTTGAGAATAAAATATAATACTTTTCAATAAACACTATGATTTTGGGTCGCATCATCATCTTCTATGATGAATCCTGACCAAACACCCTATCCTACTAACAAATTTTCAGGTTCCTGGCGCTCGTGGGGTGTAAGCACAGAGTAAATCAGCTGCCCTAGTAGCAACCTGCGCTAACTAACATTCCCGTCCCTTAAAATCAAGATCTACAAACTGACATGGCGGGTGCCGTTGGTGGCCAATGACTGTTACCTATTCGCAACTGATCTTGTTCTGGAAATCATGGTGTTTTATCTTTTCAGCGCATTCATACATGCTGTTGATAAGGGAAATACCACTTGATAGTCGAAACCTATGATCAGTAGTGCTGAAAGGATATTACGGTTTTGTTCAGCAACGGAGAAGGACAACCATGGGTGGTCTCTCATGCTCATGCTCATGTATGAATATAAAAATGGAATGGAACGTACCGCCCCTCCCTCGTGAGATTTCTAAAAATGGACCTCCGATTCATAATCAGGGCCCAACCTTAACCTTAACCAAGTTTCACGAAAATCCAATAGGGGTCGGAACAACTTTGTTCTATTATTTTATAGTTTATTTATGAATCAGATTATTCGTCAATATCATGAAGAATTTATATTCAAATGATCTTAAATGCTCCTGATCGCATAAAAGTCCCATATTCATTTTCATCGCTTTTAAATTATTGATGCAGTTTGGTCCAAAATCGTGTACTCTTACTGAATAGCCTACTACATCCAGTACTTTGTTTTAGAAATCAGGAGGAAATCCAGTTTTTTCGCGAAAACTTAACTGCCCATGTTCGCATAAATGTCCCAATAAACTCATTTGAATTATGTCCCACACATAAGGCTACGTGTTATCTTTTCACGAAAAGCTGGATTTCCTCCTGATTTCTTGAACATTTCGCACAGTGGGCGAAATGGAACCCAAATCGGACTTAATTGAACGCGGCTGGTTCCCTGGTATGAAAAATAGTGTTTCTTAAGTAAAAAAATCCGGGTAATCGATTGGTGATCCACCGCACGAAACGGAAAAGGGACCATTTTGCTCCAATTCCCCATTTTTTACATGTTTTTCTTGAAAATCGTTCTGTATTTAGAGCGGAGGCTTTATGCGACCATCCAAAATGCACTTAACTTATGTGAAAATGTCCCAGGAATCCAGTAAAAATAAGCGCACCGCAAAAATCATCTAGGGTCCATTTAACCCCAATTCCGCTATAAAGGCATATTTGGCAATTTTCAAATGTTAGGTCAGATTTTAGAAATCTGAAAATATTGTTATCATACATAAGTATGACGATTTTCACTTGATAGCTAAACACATTTGGGTAATTCTCTACCAACTCACACGAAATAGGGAAAAGTTCCTAAGGGGTAACTTTTGTCCCTGATCACGAATCCGAGGTCCTTTTTTTGATATCTCATGACGGAGGGGTGGTACGACCCCTTCCATTTATGAACATGCGAAAAAAGAGGTGTTTTTCAATAATTCGCAGCCTGAAACGGTGATGAGATAGAAATTTGGTGTCAAAGGGACTTTTATGTAAAATTAGACGCCCGATTTGATGGCGTACTCAGTATTCCGAAAAAACGTATTTTTCATCGAAAAAAACTCTAAAAAAGTTTTAAAAATTTTCCCATTTTCCGTTACTTGACTGTAAAAATTTTTGGATCATGTCATTTTATGGGAAACTTAATGTACTTTTCGAATCTACGTTGACTCAGAAGGGTCATTTTTTCATTTAAAACAAAAATTTTCATTTTAAAATTTCGTGTTTTTTCTAACTTTGCAGGGTTATTTTTTAGAGTGTAACAATGTTCTACTAAGTTGTAGAGCAGACAATTACAAAAAAAATATATAGACATTAGGGGTTTGCTTATAAACATCACGAGTTATCGCGATTTTACGAAAAAAAGTTTTGAAAAAGTAACTTTTTGCAATTCCGTCGTGAAACTACTTACTTTTCCTGTCATTCTTGAACGACGAAACAGCCTACTTTTCTGTACCAAAAATAACAGAATCGAATAGTAACCCATTTCAAAACAAATGCTGAAAAGTTCTACTTTTCAGCACTGAAATGGATGCTGAAAAGTTGAACTTTTCAGCACTTGTTAGGAAAAGTTATACTTTTCAACATTTTTTTGATTTGAACGATTCATTGACTCAATGCAAGGACATTTGTCCTATAATTCTGTCCAAAGGGTGTTTTTCGGAATTGCAAAAAACGTTGTATGGAACTCGTTGCAAAACTTGATTTTTCATCACTCGTCGTATTTATCTAACTCGGTAAACCTCGTTAGATAAATGTACGACTCGTGCTGAAAAAATCCTCTTTATGCAACTTGTTGCATAAACTACTATTTTGCAATTCCGTCATGAAACTACTTACTATTCCTGTCATTCTTGAACGACGAAATAGCCTACTTTTCTGTACCAAAAATAACAGAATCGAATAGCAACACTTTTCAAAATAAATGCTGAAAAGTTCTACTTTTCAGCACTCAAATGGGTGCTGAAAAGTTGAACTTTTCAGCACTTGTTTCGAAAAGTAACACTTTTCAACATTTTTTTTATCTAAGCGATTTTTTGACAAAATACATGAAAATTTTACACAAAATTTCACTCAGTGTGTGTTTTTTGGAATTGCAAAAAATGTTGTATGGAACTCGTTGCAAAACTTGATTTTTTCAGCACTCTTCGTATTTATCCAACTCGGTGAACCTCGTTGGATAAATGTACGACTCGTGCTGAAAAAATCCTCTTTTTGCAACTTGTTGCATAAACTACTATTTTGCGATTCTCTTTGTTTCGTCGTCCGTGTCTGTCGCGGGTGACCATGAACGGCCATGATCGATGCCGACCATTTTTTTCAAAACTTTTTTTCGTAAAATCGCGATAACACGTTATGTTTATTAGCAAACCCCTTATGTCTATATATTATTTTTTTGTAATTGTCTGCTCTACAACTTAGTAGAACATTGTTACACTCTAAAAAATAACCCTGCAAAGTTAGAAAAAACACGAAATTTTAAAATGAATTTTTTTGTTTTAAATGAAAAAAATTACCCTTCTGGGTCAATGTTGATTCGAAAAGTACATTAAATTTCCCATAAAATGACATGTTCCAAAAAATTTTACAGTCGAGTAACGGAAAATGGGAGAATTTTTAAAACTTTTTTAGTGTTTTTTTTTTTCGATGAATAATACGTTTTTTCGGAATTCTGAGTACGCCATCAAATCGGGCGTCTAATTTTACATAAAAGTCCCTTTGACACCAAATTTCTATCTCATCACCGTTTCAGGCTGCGAATTATTGAAAAACATCTCTTTTTTCGCATGTTCAAAAATGGAAGGGGTCGTACCGCCCCTCCGTCACGATATATCAAAAAACGGACCTCGGATTCGTGATCAGGGACAAAAGTAACCCCTTAGGACAAAGTTTTACGCAAATCGAAGAGGAGTCGGGGCAACTGCTGTGTGAGTTGGCGGAGAATTACCCATTTATATTGATAAAAATAAAAATTATGTAAAAGGCAGTTTATTCTGCGTTTGGGAAAATTGGCCCAAACTTGATTCTTCAATCTTTTTATTTAGTTTAATTTCTAAATCAACATAAATGTGTCAAACAATCAAGTGCAAATCGTCATTCTTATGTAAAATTGTCTAATCTTTACGATAACAATATTTTCAGATTTCTAAAATCTGACCTAACATTTGAAAATTGCCAAATATGCCTTTATAGCGGAATTGGGGTTAAATGGACCCTAGATGATTTGTGCGGTGCAAGTGGTTATTTTTACTGGATTTCTGGGACATTTTCACATAAGTTAAGTGCATTTTGGATGGCCGCATAAAGCCTCTGCTCTAAATACAGAACGATTTTCAAGAAAAAATGTAAAAAATGGGGAATTGGAGCAAAATAGACCCTTTTCCGTTTCGTGCGGTGGATGAAATCATCACCAATCGATTACCTGGATTTTTTCACATAAGAAACACTATTTTTCATACCAGGGAACCAGCCGCGTTCAATTAAGTCCGATTTTGGGTTCCATTTCGCCCTCTGTGTACTGGATGTTATAGGCTCTTTTGAAACAGCACACGATTTTGAACCAAACTAACACGTAGCCTAATGTGTTGAACAAACTCACTTTGCGTTTTTCTCAGCTTGCTCTTTATGTATACATGGGCAGTTAATTGAATACAAAAGTTATATTGTATCAAAAACTCTTATTATTATTCGTAATTTTGTCTTATTTTTCCGCCACGTTACCGTTTGATCATGTTTCAAAGAATTCTTTTGTTTATGGTAAATATAACACACTTCTGTACTTGATGCTTGTGTAATTATTTTAAATCCCTCCAATCTACTGAAGCGCGCACATTTTTAAAAACAAACGAAACACTTTCTGGGAGAGGGGGGGGGGGGGGAGCTTATCCTTTAATTTTCTCGATCCTTTTGATTGCACAGTACACCGTTATCTTCTCATCTTACCTACCCGGCCCTGCCCGGAACGCACTGTCGAACGATTCTTCAAAGAGATTATTTTATTTGCAGGTCGGTTCAGAACCCGGCTGTCAACTTCACTTTCTTTTAGGCCTCTTTTGATAAGGATTAAGATTCCGTTGCCACAACAGGTTAATTAACTTTATGCGTTCGACTTGACCCCGAGGTCAGCAGGTTTTGTCTGGTTGGTGAGAAGGAAGTTGGAGCAGTGAAAAATGCTACGAATTGAGTTCTTTATTTGGTTTATATTTCGAGTACGACTACATTCTATGCATCCCGCACCAAATAGTTTCCGTAATGACGTCCGAACAGCTCTCGCCAGAACTGAATGCGCTCCAGGAACGGATTTTCAACCATTTTAGACTCCTCATTCAAATCAGCAGCCACCAGAGTAAATCCTCCATCTTCAACCGGCGGAACCGGTTTCCAGTCAAAGTCCACGCCACCATCGGCCGGCGTTGGATTTCCAAACTTGGCAAAATTGGTCCACATCCGACACATGGTAGACCGGAAGCGGTCCGCTCTGGATCCCGGCTCAACGTTGGTGTCCATCATCCTCGAGCTGAACAAGTAGAGTGTCTCATCGGCGTGACACACTCCGGATAGGTGGTCCGGAGCGGAGAACAGCTTCCTGAACTTGTTCAACTCACCCTCGAAAGAGGCGACGTAAAAGAATTGGGGTGTCCTTGAATGTAAAATCAATTGAGGATTACGAAAGTTACAAAATTTCACGACTGTACTTGGGCTGATAACGAGCATGGAGTTCAGCTGCGACGTAAGCGGCCATAACGAACATGTTATCGGAAACGATATCTACCAAAGATTGCAAGCGTTCTTCGCTGATATCATCGGATCCGAAGAAAAAGGCTTTAATTTCATCAGCCACCTCTGTGACGCGGTCCTCAAACTGAAGCATTTCCAGTGGAACCAATTTGGTGGGATTTACTCTATACTCTGCGATGCTGCTCTCCACTGTTCCGGCTATAAGAAGTCCCTCACTGCTAGTGATCCCGTTCATCATTGGAATGCTCGTCAGGTTGGGATTCATTATCAAGGTTATGAAATTCTGCGTTAGGAATGGTTCTTCTGCAGTTTCAAGCTCAACAACTGGGGTAAAAGCAAAGAACATATCCGCCAGCTTTTCCTTGTCCGTAATAACAAGTTGACACTTTGCGAACAAGTCAACCGCAGAAGCTTCCATGAGCTTTCCTAAAAGAAGAAGACATAAGCACTCACCATGACTTCCAACAACCAAACTTACTGAGCACATCCTGATCATCACTGGATTCCGCTCCAAACAAAGCCGCCAATCGTCGTGCTTTCCCTTCGCCGTCAGCTTGTAGAACCCACGGATTGTACGAAACACCGGACATACAAATCGCCTTGTGGAAGTACTGTCTTGAGCTATCGGCCAGGTAGTTCAAGTGCACCGACGCACCTCCGGCACTTTCCCCAAATAGCGTAACATTGCTCGGATCTCCTCCAAAGTTTCGGATGTTCTCCAGCACCCATCGTAAAACACATCGTTGATCCTTGAGTCCCATGTTGCCGTGAATCCCCGCCGCTGGGAAGTACATGAATCCCAGTGGTCCCAGCCGATAGTTGAACGTAACCACCACGACCCCTTCTTGAACCAAATACTCCGGACAATAAGCTACGCTATTCCCACTTCCCATGTTAAATCCCCCTCCATGGATCCAAACCATGACCGGCAATCCTTTACCCGTCTCAATGCAAGGAGTCTGAACATTCAAGAACAAACAGTCCTCCGACGCATTCTCCGCAGCTCCCGGCTCAAAGTACATGACTCCAAAGGCGTTGCTTCGCTCCTTCTTACAATCCAGCAGATCGACCCCAAAGCTTTCCAGTGGAACCGGTGGCTTAAACCTTAACTCCCCAACCGGAGGTTTAGCGTACGGAATACCGCTAAAGCGGTAGCTTTGCTCTCCATTTGGAAGAGACACCTTCTCACCCTCCAACTTTCCAGCCTTGATCGTGACTATTACGTCATCTTTTTTGGGAGTGGCTTCCACAACTACAGGCTGCTCGACTGGAGCAGCAGAAAAGGGTACCGCAACTGGTTCCGGCACGATCAGCTCTTGCTTAACCTAAAACACAACACTATTTAACCCTCAATCTTACACAATACTCAACCAAACTTACATCAGCGATGACCGTGGGAACTGCAGCGATAGGAGGAGTCGTAGCGCCATGGCCGTTCCGCGTGACAACCGGAGGAGTGTAGAGCTTCCGAATTACCATGTTCGCACCGGTGGGCTAGCAATGATCCAATGAGTACGAGCACTCGGCTGTCGCAAGATAACGGGCGCCGCGTTGTGAAACAAACAAAAATTACACCACCCCCCGTACAAGATAAGGGTCTGCGGTTTTGGGATGGCTAAGATAAACACTTTTTTTTGGCAATAATCTCAGGTGAGCAAGGTGGGTTTTTTGGGGGTGTAAATTTTAGTGTTTATGAGAAAAACTGAAAACTTATAAAGATTTTGTGTCGATATATTTTACATAACATTTGTATGAAATACTGTAATTGTTTATGAACTAACTAACACATGGTTTGTGGATGGCCTTGTAAGGGTATAATGGAATTTTACTTTCCCGTTGAAAAGAAGAGCATCACCACCTCCCAACTTACAAATCCTTTTTTTTAAGTGTAGTAAAAGGTTTACCAATTCCCAAGAGGGGAACCCACTTTCAAAATGGAATCAGTTAATTTTTCCTTAGCTAATTATAGCATCTGGAGCAACACAAAAAAAAAGGATGGCATATTCGGCATATTCGGAGCACCAACTAACTCGGTACAATTTTGTGGTAATTTGTCAATAGGACGCAATTTTGAGTTATGTTTCATCAGTGCAAGTGGATGGTTTTGTTTGTGTGCAAAGTGAAAATAAAACCAATCAGAATTGTGAGATGGATTTTTGTGGTGTTTTTTTTTTGTGCTGTATTCGCGATCGTGAAAATCAGAAGTGAGTCGCGCTGTAGTTATTAAACAAGATCGATCTTGGAAATTATTTATATTAATCGGTGAGTTATTGTGTGCTAAAAGCCCTTTCTTCTCATCGCTGATTGGAAGGCAAGTTAACGGTTGAGTTCGTTAGGTTTATCGCGTAGCAACATTATTCTGATTCATCAAGAACGTTGTGTGGTGCGCGAATCTTTTTTTGTGTTGAAAAGACCTTCCCATAGCTCCGTAGCTCGAAGGGCTCGACAACGGGTGTGTTAAGCCTTCTCTATAGCATCGTAGCTCGAGAGGCAACGAAAACCAATACCTTATCTAGCTAACAGAAAAAATATCGGAAGGCACTTGATGTAGCGTCTATTCCGTTACAAATTTATGAATTAAAGGACGTTTGAAAAAAATACTTTTTGCAATTCCGTCGTGAAACTACTCACTTTTCCTGTCATTCTTGAACGACGAAATAGCCTACTTTTCTGTACCAAAAATAACAGAATCGAATAGCAACACTTTTCAAAATAAATGCTAAAAAGTTCTACTTTTCAGCACTCAAATGGGTGATTCGATGAAAAATACGTTTATTCGGAAAATCGGGCGTCTAATTTTACATAAAAGTCCCTCTGACATCAAGTTTCTATCTCATCACCTTTTCAGGCTGCAAATTATTGAAATACATGCCTTTTTTCGCATGTTCAAAAATTGAAGGGTCGTACCGCCCCTCCGTCACGAGATATCAAAAAATGGACCACGAATTCGTGATCAGGGATAAAAGTTACCCTTTAGAACAAAGTTTCACGCAAATCAAAGAGTTGTCGGGGCAACTGCTGTGTGAGTTGGCGGAGACTTACCCTAATATCATTTCTCGGTGACCAAAACAATATGGGAACAATTTTAATTCTCAGTTGGATTTATTTGAGGGTTAGTTCTCATCCCAAATAACCGCGGGACTGTATAAGGTAACTTTAAATCCCCTCTATATCAACATATAAAGTTTGTCTATAGAGTCTTGAAACTTTATATTCACTTTATACGCATGGAGGTAAAATTGAGTGGCGAAGTCTAGAGTTGATATAAAGTTATACAGCGGTAAAACGTCAAAATACTACTTTACCGACAGAACAAAAATAGAAGAATCAAAAAGCTTGGCGCAGCTCTTTCTCTCTCTTGGGAGAGTGCTTTTACGCTGGGATGACGATTTTGAAAGTTTGCTTGTTTTTTTTTGCTGTGTTGCTTTGCTTTCGAAATTCTAAACTGCGTGTACTGAGATGTTTCACCTAGATGCCCTGCGCCAACCGTCTCGTCCGTCCTGAAATATGTTTATTCAGATGATTTTTGCCGACTAAGTCTTCCTTGAGGAACAACTTCAGGAAAAACTGAAACACCAGATTAAAACAGAGCATTTATTTATGTTTATACTAATAGCACTAAATCATAAAATTCTTTGACGAACAGGACAGAGCACGGTGCGTCGACTGAGCACCCGGTCCCGGGGTCTTGGTGCGGTTTCCGCCGGTGGCACGCAGCGTGATTCCGAGCGACTTGCACTTATCGGCGACGTCCTGAGCAGCCAACAAAGCGGCGTAGGGCGAGACCTCGTCACGATCGGCCTTGGCGTTCATGTTGCCGGTGACGCCCCAAGTAACCGTGGGACTGTATATGGTAGCTTTAAATCCCCTCTATATCAACATATAAAGTATGCATACAGAGTCTCAAAACTTTATATTCACTTTATACGCATGGAGGTAAAATTGAGTGGCGACTGGTAGAGTTGATATAGAGTTATACCACGGTAAAACGTCAAAATACTACCTTACCGACAGTATTTGAAATAGAAAAAAAAGCTTTGCGCGCAGCTCTCTCTCTCTCTTGGGAGAGTGCTTTTCACGCTGGGATGACGGTTTTTGAATGCTTGTTTGCGTTTTTTTGCTGTGTTGTGCTTCATTCAAGATTCTAAACTGCGTGTTGATTTGATGTTCAGAGATGTTTCACCTAGATGCCCTGCGCCAACCGTCTCGCCCGTCCTGAAATATGTTTACACGTATGATTTTTGTCGATAGAGTCTTCCTTCAGTTAGTAGCATGAAAAAAGAATACACTAGCCAGGTTGAAACAAAGTACATATTTATTAATCAATACACTTCATACCTTTACAAGATATTGATAATCTTCACAATATTCATCGACGAACGGGCTAGGACACGGAGCACCGATTGCGCACCCGGTCCCGGGGTCTTGATGCAAGTTCCGCCGGCGGCACGCAGCTTCATGTGCAGCGAGGCGATTCCGAGGGACTTGCACTTTCCGCCTACGTACAAAGCGGCCACATATCAGCGTAGGGCGAGCCTCGTCACGATCAGCCTTGACCTTCATGCCGCCGGTGCTCCGCCAGATAGTTACTTGCCCAAAAGATCCGTAACGTGGACGAAGGTATAATTGAAGCTGGCGTAGACGTATGCCACTCCGAACACGATCTCGTCCAAGTAAAACCTGGACCTCCTCCAAACGATTTTTCCTGCATCAACAAAAATACCACCAAATACTGCCAAACTTTTTTTGCTCTCACTAATGTTGAGTTAGTGTTTTGAAACATTTGAAGAAATGTCAAAGTGTGATGTAACTTTAAAAGCTTACTTTACATTGATATATAAGGCTTACCATTAATGCTTTGAAACTATAATTGGCTGTTCTATATGTCATTACACAGTAGATAATAATGTTTCAAGCTACAAATGTTTCAAAACATTGGGAAAGACTATTCAAAGTGTCATAGCATCGTGAAAGTTTATTAACATTCCAATGCCCAAGGCTCCAAAAAAGTTGGAACGGTAACTTCAACTCGCTGGTTCTCGGGCATAACTCAACCAATCAAGATGATTCATCTTTCCAGTGATTTGTTAGGATGTCTAGATGATTCTAGACCTTTGCAGAACTTAATTTGATCAAATCTGTAATTTTTGCGATCAAAAACATCGTTCCAACTTTTTTTTTTCGCGTGAAAAAAAAAATCGCCGAAAATTGCGCGGAGGCAGTCGTTTAAAAAAAGTTGGAACGACGTTTTCGGCGCAGAAATTACAGATTTGATCAAATTAAGTTCTGCAAAATTTTAGGATCATCTAGACATTCTTACAAATCACTGGGAACAAGAATCGTCCCGATTGGTTGAGTTATGCCCGAGAACGGGCGTGTTGAAGTTACCGTTCCAACTTTTTTGGGAGGCTTGGGCGTCCGTGTAAGTTGGACATGCGTTGGGCGTTCCAGTGTTAAGAGTGGATTTCGAGTTTTGATTTAGTGCTTCTGGTTACTTGGGAAGGGTCGTATCAACAAAGTTCAAAAAAGCAAAATATAGAGAATTTTCTCAACTTTTCAAAAACATTTTGTTCAAAGATAGGCAAACATGTGCACTAATTTGAAAAAATTAAAAACTTCGACTATTTTCAAAAAAGTTACCTATAAATGACTTTAACTTGAAAACGGTGCACTTTGTCAAAAAATCACTAAAGTACTTTTTGATTGCAAATTTGATTTTAAATCAGAAAATGATGTTGAAAAAATTTTGCGACCAATTTTTCGATTTTTTAAAGAAATCAGTATCGATTAAAATAATCATAACTCGGTCAACGATTTTTTGCACAACCTGGAAATTTCTGAAAAGTTGGCTTTTGATGTCCCCTTAAACATATAAAAAAATGATTTAGTTTTAGTGACAAAAAGTTAAATAAAAAATCATCAAAATAGTTTTTACCGTGTGTAGTCCTTATCCATACCTACAACTTTGCCGAAGACACCAAAACGATCAAAAAAATCCTTCAAAAGATACACCCAGAACTGGGCATCTGCATACGAGATTATAAAGAGCACGGTTCGGTAGTAAAATGGTACTGTGTGAGACTGAGAGGATAAATCCAGAAACTACCGAGAGTACTTTACTCATGGGTTCATTTTCCGAAAAAGTTTATCCATAAAAAAAGTACCGGAGCTGGTACTCGAACCCAAGACCTTCGGCTTATTGAACCGTGCCTTTGCCATATGGGTTCTGTGACTAAATGGCGGTCATTTGACCATATAAGCCACTCAATAGGATAAACTGTTTCAATGAACGAATGAACACGCGAGAGGTCTTTACTCACGCAGAATAGTACTTTCCTCACGTTTCTTTTCGTTAACTTTGGGTGTACAGATTTTGGAATTTTCATACAACATTTTTGTATGGACCGCTGCCAAATTTGTATGGAATATTATATGGAAAAACTAATGATGTAAAACACATGAAACAAAATGCCAATCTACTGAAAAAAACGTTACTTAATCCACCCTTAGGTGGTTGGCGCCTTCCTCACATTTAAAGGGTGCTATCCAAAATGCAAAAAGTGCGTAAATAACACTTAAGTGCTTATAACTTTTGATAGGGTTGTAAGATCTTCAATGTTTTGGACGCGTTAGAAAGGTCTTTTGAATACTCATCCTACGATAGGTCGCATGAGAGATCCGGACAATGTTTCCATCAAAATATCTGAGATCCGGCCTCCAAAAAGCTATAAATAACACTTAAGTGCTTATAACTTTTGATAGGGTTGTCAGATCTTCAATGCTTTAGACGCGTTGGAAAGGTCTTTTGAATACCTATCCAATGATAGGTCGCATGAGAGATCCGGACAACGTTTTTATCAACATATCTGAGATCCGGCCTCCAAAAAGCGTATAAATAACACTTAAGTGCTTATAACTTTTGAGAGATTTGTTAGATTATCAATGTCTTGGACGCGTTGGAAAGATCTTTTAAATACCTTTCTGAAAATGTATAGCATGACGGGGTTTCTTACAAAAACTACCCTTTTTACAATCTTCCGGACTTTTGTTAAAATCGTTTTTTTAGCATATCTTTTGAAGTACTTAACTAAACTGCATAATTTTTAATAGTGACTTATGGGACCCCAAGACAAATCGAATAACGCCAAAACGGATAAAATCGGTTCAGCCAATGTCGAGATAATCGAGTGACAAATTTTTGATCAACATCCCACCACACACACAGACATTTGCTCAGAATTTGATTCTGAGTCGATAAGTATACATGACGGTGGGTCTAGGAGGTCTAATTGAGAAGTTCATTTTTCGAGTGATTTTATAGCCTTTCCTCAGTAACGTGAGGAAGGCAAATAGTTCTCCCATTAAGGTATTCACTCGTTTCACCCCCTGATCAATCATTTTATTTTGTTGCGCGTGCATTATGAGCTAAACGAGTCAAGTACGCTATTTTGTGCAGCTTTTAACTTCACCATTTTACCATTACCGATTCACATCAAGATTGCAATCCTGAGATTTTTTTACAGTTAAATTATTACAATATCAAATCAATCAATTTTGGAAATGTCATTGACTTTCCTTATTAATGCGTACCAGATCTTTTTTTATAAATTATGTTTTTTACTGCCCTCTAATTTTTTAAAATAATTTCGAAAGAAGGGGGACAAAAAAATCTAAATAAAATTTTTATTGGTCTTATGAGTCGACAATTGCAAAAAAAATGCATTAAACACTCGAGATAACCGGTCCATGAGTATATGTGTTAGGTTACGTATTGCTGCACCAATGCATCGTTCTCGTTTCGAGCGATAGTTGAGGGATCGCTGTGGTGTACTTCGGTCGGCTTTATTCATTCGTAACCAGTGAAAACTGTTAAAATGCCTATGGAAGATTCGTTACTTCAGCTATCTGCTGGGAAAATTCGTGGACGGAAAGATACACTTCCGAATGGTGAATCTTATTACTTTTACAAGGGTATTCCATATGCTCAGCAGCCATTAGGAAATCTCCGGTTCAAACCTCCAGTACCGTTGGACAAGTTCGAGGAGGATGTACTTGATTGTGGCTATGAGAGAAATTCGTGTCACTCGTTAATATGCGTTCCTCCAGTGGTTGCCGTTGGTGAAGATTGCCTGCATGCCAACGTCTACACTCCGTTGAAGCCGGCTAATGTGGATCAAGGACGGCGACTTCCAGTGATGGTTTGGATTCACGGTGGAGCGTTCAACGCCGGATCGGGTGACTCTTCGTGGTATTGTCCAAGGTTTCTAGTTCAGGAAGGCGTCGTAGTGGTGACCTTTAACTATCGGATCGGTCCACTTGGTTTCCTGTGTCTCCCTTCGAAGGGCATTCATGGAAATATGGGACTGAAGGATCAGCGACTCTTGTTGAAATGGGTCCATGACAATATCGCCCAGTTTGGAGGAGATTCTGGGAATGTAACGCTCTTTGGAGAAAGCTCGGGTGGAGCATCAGTGCATTTGCATTATCTGACGGAGAGTTCCAGACAGTACTTCCATCGAGCCATCTGCCAATCGGGAACCGCATTCAACGTTTGGGTTGAACAGCAGGAACGGGACACCAAGACTCGGATGTTGGCTCAACTTCTTGGTTGTATAGGAACCAGTGATGACGAGATTTATGGTGGGCGCATTTTAGCTAGTATTTATTTGTTTACTACCAAACAATTGTTTTACAGAAACATTGATGAACGCCTCGGCACTTGATCTGACGGCTCATTCCGAAGATTGCATGTCGGCCTATGATAGACTCTGTTTCCGATACTTCCCGTTTACCCCAACGGTTGAGTCTGACGACTCGGAAGAACCCTTCATTACCGAACATTACGTCGATGCGCTGAAGAAGCCCTTTAAAACTCATATCCCTCTGATCAGTGGCTTTACCAGCAATGAGGCAATTGCTATGATACCTTTCGTATTACATGCGATGGATTGTTATGCCACCGACTTGAAGTCGTTTGTACCACCTAATTTTCCAATTAAGGATGAGAAAATACAGCTTGAAGTGGGAAAAGAAATAAGGAATTTCTATTTAGAAAACGCGAAGCTAACAGTGGACAATCTATCATCATTCCTGAATTTTATGTCTGATTGTTCTTTTATCATTCCAACGTACGTAGCAAGTGAATTGCATGCAAGATTTCATCAAAGGTATTATCAATTAGAATGATCACAGCAACAAAATTAAAATCAAATTGTTTTCAGCACTCCCCAATTCTGTTATCGCTTCAATTTCGTGACGGAGCTCAACTTTTTAAAACAGATGTCCCAGCAAGGCAGTTTCGACTTTGGCGGGGCATCCCACGGCGATGATATATTCTATCTCTTCAAGGATGGCGGCTTTGTGACCCCGCCAGTAGAAGCCGGAACCCAGGCCGATAAGCTTCGCCACGTGATGTGCCGTCTTTGGACCAATTTTGCCAAGTTTGGTGATCCAACGCCGCCGTCGGACAGTGAGCTAGGATTTACTTGGAAGCCGTCGGTTGCCGCCGAACGAGATGATTTTGTCATGGATGCGTTGGATTTGTCCGCGGAATCCATCCGGATGGTGGAGGGGCCGTTTCGCGAGAGGATTCAGTTTTGGAGGAATCTGTTTGCCAAGTATGGTGGTGATATTTTGGATATGAAGTATTTGAAATAAATATATTTACTGAAAAAGTCAATTCTAATTCTGAAAAAAAAACGATTCAGACTAGAAGGATATCTTCAATCCACATAAGGTCAATGTCTTATAAAAACTTGCAAATTTCAAAAGGAAATTGAGCCGCTATAACTATCACGTACAAATTTATGGACGAAAATATAAAAAAATATATATGTTACAGAAAAATTTTGCATTCATTTTTTTATGTAATTCACGCACTCTTTGAACATTTTTCTTTTAACATTCAACCATTAACTTTTAACTTTTTTATATTATTTGTGGAACAACAGTTCTTCGCCTCAATGGTGGTGGTCCTGAGTAATTGAATATCTATAAAAATGATCCTAATTTTGTTTCACAAGTTTTAATCTTCTGTGTTTATTTTAAGCTCTATAAGCGTGAATGAATTCTAATTTTGATTACAAAAACAAAACCAACCCTTTTGCTGTGGCATGGCTGAAACTATATCCAAATCGTGACTAAACAATTTCCAACTATCACGCTTCCTTCCGAAAATACGTTTTGGTTAGGCCAAAACAGTAATTTTTTTTTATTTATAAATCCATGATACAACCAGTATCGGTTGTCACCCAATTATTACAACGCAACGTTACGCAACATCGGAATTGTTCTTTGAGACCATCTATTAGCGGGGGCGCATCCACTTTAGTTTCCGTAATTGATGGGAACGCGTTCAGCTAGGCCGAGTCTCTACGTCAGCTGTAACTGTGAGCCGACGATACAATGTAAATCTGCTGTAAAACTGCCATGCGAAGCAGTTCTAATCCCAGTTTCAACCGAGTGGTGAACGAACCAACAACAACCTTTACAAGTGCCGCCTCTGCTTGCTGAAAACCAACAACAAACCGAATAAAAATGAGTTGTGCTTTGAACGATGTGGTGCTTTGTCTTCCGGCTGGTCGAATTCAAGGCCGTACCAATCAGCTGCCCAATGGAAAAGACTACTACAGTTTCAAGGGCATTCCGTACGCTAAACCGCCCGTTGGAGAACTTCGCTTTAAGCCACCGGTTCCAGTGGACAGATTCTGTGATGCCGAGGACGACGACGATCTGCTAGTCTGCAGCTACGAGCGTAACTCGTGTCCAGCGCTGATGCAGCTACCTCCGACCACGGTTTCGATCGGTGAAGATTGTCTGCATGCCAACGTGGCCACTCCGGTGCATCCGTCCGACGTAGATCAACAACCTCCACTTCCCGTGATGGTTTGGATCCACGGTGGTGCGTTCAATCTGGGAAACGGCGACTCTTCACTGTACTGTCCTCAGTATCTGGTTCAACAGGGCGTCATAGTCGTGACCTTTAACTACCGCTTGGGACCGATTGGATTTCTGCAGCTACCCTCCGCAGGCATTCACGGCAATATGGGTCTGAAAGATCAACGACTACTGTTGCGTTGGGTCAACAAAAACATCTCTTTCTTCGGCGGAGATCCAACCAACGTGACACTGTTTGGGGAGAGTGCCGGGTCAGCTTCGGTACATCTGCACTATCTGACCGAGGAGTCTCGCAAGTATTTCCACAAAGCGATTTGTCAATCTGGAACAGCGTTCAACGTTTGGGTTGAGCAAAAAGAATGTGAAACTAAGGCACGGACGCTGGCCAAGAACCTCGGGTGTACCGGTGATAGTGATGAGGAGGTTTACGGTGAGTACAATGCATCGGATTGTAATTTACAGCTTAGGGTATATAGTTGTACTTTGTGACTGACTTGCATTTTGCTGAAATATGAACTACCGTTTAACGTATGAACGTCGCATTTTCGAAAACAATTCAAAACTACTAGAGTCTCGATTCAACTAAAGCAATAATAGAAGAAATCTATTTACGACAAATTTGTCAAAAAAAAACTACTAAAGACGCTTTTGTGCTTTAGAATCACATGTTTTCTATCACCACACGTATTGTGCTCAATTATAAATATATGCACGCTTCGAAGAAGGTTACGTGACTGTTACAATTTGTGATCCGGTCTAATTGGTGATACGTTTCGTTTCGTTTCTGATGGAGTTATTAGATGTTGCTTCATGCCAGTTTTATTATGACATAGTCATTTCAATTAAAACATTGTAACTAAACAGGAGCACGTATTCCTTCTGCTAATATTCATTACTGTAGTATTTAAAACATTACATAAAAAATATATATTGCAATAACAGCAAAAAAAAAACCTATTACAAGTAAAAATATACGAAATTGTGAATCTCAGTAGTCGTTAACTGAACAAAGCACAAGCACATATAATTTACGCCTGCGCCTACTAAATAATAAGTTGTTAGTGTGCATGAAGTTTATATGTTATTGCTTCAAATGCTATTTTTTGTATTTCTATTTACCACCGTTTTAAGCTGCAAATTATTGAAAAACACCAGTTTTTTCGCATGTTCAATAATGAAAGGGGTCGTATCGCCTCTCCGTCACGACATATCAAAAAACGGACCTCGGATTCATGATAAGGGACTAAAGTTACCCATCGTATCAAAAAATGGTCAAAAACAAACTAGTTGGACAGGGACCATCCATAAACCACGTGGACACTTTTTTAAGGAATCTCAACCCCCCCCCCCTCGTGGACAATTGTCCATACAAAAAAAAATTTTGTATGGATCGTGGACAATCGCCAGACCCCCCCCCCCCTCAAGTGTCCACGTGGTTTATGGATGGTCCCACATTAAAAAAAAAACTAATTTGACTAAAGTCCGAAAGATTGTAAAAAGTGTGTTTTTTTGTAAAAAAAACCCATCATGTATTTGGAAGACCTTTACAATGCGTTACATACGTTGAAGATCTGACAACCATATCGAAAGTTATGATCACTTAAGTGTTATACCCTTTTTTGAGGCCGGATCTAGAAAAAAAAATGATGAAAAACTTGTCCGGATCCGGATCTTTCCAACGAGCTCAAAACATTGAAGATTTGATAACGCTATAAAAAGTTATGAGCTATTGTGTTAAAACATAATTTTGACGGATACAAAAAGAGTGAAAATTGCAAAAGTTCCAGCTGAAGCAGCACTTATAGAATTAGCCTCGTTAGCACAAGCTTTCTTTATGTTATGGCTTTTATGGCAATTTCCATACTGACCACTGCACAGTGTTCGGAATGGCAAAATTAAGTGGAATAAATTGATAACTCCTTTATTTGACGTCCTGGCCAAATGGTGTCTTCGAAAGAGTTGTTGTACTTCATAAGGGCTATCTTTTAAAGTTATTGACATACAGGGTGACGACCTTCCAGGGTGTCAACCAAAAACTAACTTTGTTGGATGACGTTGTAGGGCTTTGGTGTCTTCGGCAAAGTTGTAGAAAAAAAATCGGTGTCTTCGACAAAGTTGTAGAGAAAAAAATCATGAAAGTTTGTCGAAAGCGCCAAATTTGTAGCTCTTAATCTACTCGAAATATTCGCCATTTTTGCAAAAATGGTCCAAAAAAGCACCTTTTTGGTGATAATTTAAAATGTTAGCATTTTAGCGGCCTACTATCTTCTGAAGAGTTGTTTATGACATAAAGTTACACATCTTTGTCGTAGACAGCAAAGTTTTTTGAGCCTTTATTGAGAAGTTATTACCATTTTTAAGTAATTTTGAGCCTATTTTCAAGTTGCTATGTTTTCAAAATGGCGCATTTTGGCGCAACCGAACAATGCACCTGAAAGTACACACTTTCAACTACATTTCCTGAAAATATTTCCGTGTCTATCGGTGTCTATTTTTAGATATCTCAATTTGAATTTGACGGTTTTTAATTAATTTGTTTATAATTTTTAAGCGGAATCTTATTGGAATCGGTATATTGAAGGGTAAATTGATCGATTTCTGTGGAAATCATCGCGGATTTTCTCCTGTTTTCTAGAACAAAGTACTGGATGTTGCAGGCTTTTCTGAAAGAACACACGATTTTGAACCATACTGCATCAATAACTCAAAAACGATGAAAATGCATATGGGACATATGGCGTTTACTTCAAATGGCGAGTTGTGAGGAGCAGTTTTATTAAATAAAAAAAACGTTACTTAACCCACCTTTTGGTGGTTGGTGCCTTCCTCACATTCATAAAGTCAATACATTCAGCAAAATAGCAACATTCTCCCTTAACATGTTTAAAAATCAACTTTATTACTAATTTCTTTCGAAAGCGTTCGCAGACCTTCAATATTTCTAGCTCATCGGCAAGGTCTGATAAAAAACCTATCCAACGATAGCTCGCATGGAAGATTCAGACAATATTTCTATCACAATATCTGAAATCTGGCCTCCAAAAAGTGTATAATAATAACACTTAAGTGCTAATAACTTTTTATAGGGTTGTTAGATCCTCGATGTTTTAGGCCCATTTTAAGGTCTTTCGATTATCCAACTAACGATGGGTCGCATAAGGGACACGGACATAATTTTTATTGAAATATCTGAGATCCGGCCTACAAAAAGTGTATAAATAACACTTAAGGGCTGATAATTTTTGACAGGGTTGTCAGATCTCCAATGTTTTGGGCTCATTGGAGAGGTCTTTTTAATACCTCTCTGGAAATGTATAACATGATAGATTTTTTTACAAAACCCACCATTTTAACAATCTTCCGGACACACGCCAAAATAGATTTTTAAGCATAACTTTTGAAGTGCTTAACTAAACTTGCTGATTTTAAATAGAGACCTATGGGACTCCAAGACAGATCGGATGGGACTAATACGGTTGAAATCCGTTCATCCAGTCCGGAGATAATCGAGTGACAATTTTTTGTCCACCCACCGACACACATCCACACAGACATTTGCTCAGAACAAGATTTTGAGTCGATATGTATACGTGAAGGTGGGTCTACGAGGTCAAATTAAGAAGTTCATTTTTCGAGTGATTTTATAGCCATTCCTCCGTAAGGTGAGGAAGGCAAAAACACGAATAATGTTGGTATTCATTTTACTAAGTATCTAATAACTTATTCCAACAATTTAGACAGATTTTGAATCATTTCTTTAAATTATGTTATTATGTGAAATTGTAGTTGCAGAGACATCATGTATGATATTGACTTCCAAGCAAAGCAAATTTATCAAAATTGAAAAAATGGGCTTAATTTTAACTAATATTCTTCAAAAAGTCGGATGAGGCACAATTAAATCATCGACATCCAATCCAATAATTGCCAACCCTCTCAAATATTTCCAGAAACTCTAATGAGCGCATCCGTCTTTGATCTGTTTGCCAAGTCCGAGGGCTGCATGACGATGAACGACATGCTGGCGATGCGTATGTTTCCCTTCACACCCACGGTTGAGTCGGCCGATTCCGAGGAACCGTTCATCACGGAAAACTACACCGACATTCTGCACCGGCCGGACCTCACCTCGATTCCGCTGATCATCGGATTCAACAGCAACGAGTCCGTAACATTTCTTCCTCTGCTACAACCTGCGATTAGAATGTTTTCCCAAGATCCGAGGGCTTTCGTTCCGGCACAACTTACTGTTCCCGCGGACGAGCTGGCCTCAGTTGGGGCGGAGATCAAGCGATTCTACTACGGAGACAACACCGCGCACTGTTTGACCGGCTTTCTGGACTACGTGTCCGACATTTGGTTCATCATACCGTCGTTTGTCGCCAGCGAGCTTCAGGCGAGATTCCAGCAAAAGTAAATCATTATGATTAATGTTATGTAAATACTCAACTAATGAACGTTACAAATTGCAGTGCCCCCCAATTCTGCTACTATTTCGATTTTGACTGCGAATTCAACTACCTGAAAGCAAACCCTCAAGCTGCACACCAGCTGGAAGGAGTGGCCCATGGTGACGACATTTCGTACCTGTTCAAACGAAACGTATCCGAAGCTATGATCGAGGATGGAAGTCGCGCCGATGAGTATCGCACCATTACGGTTCAATTGTGGACCAATTTTGCTAAGTTTGGTCACCCTACGCCGGAATCGGGCGAGCTTGGATTTGAGTGGAAACCTTCGGAACCAATCGATTGTGATCAGGAAGAGTTTGTTCTCAAGGCGTTGCACTTGACCGATCCGATTCGAATGATTGAACAACCGTTCGAAAAGCGGATTCATTTTTGGAAAGAGTTGTTTGCGAGGTTTGGAGATAATTATCTGCTTTTGAAAAGTAACAAATGAATTTACAAAATATTTAGTTGTTTTTTTATGTATTTGTATGACTCTATGTTTTTTTCGTTTAATAACAGTAGAACAAAGTTTTAAAAAATCAAAAACTGCTGAACCGCAAACCTAAAAAAGCAAACAATTTGGATAACATTTATTTAATTTATTATTATTAATCGTGTAAACCCGATTCCGCAAAGTCGGATTTAGAAACTTTTTTGCCACAAGAGGTATCCTATCCGCGATAGGGCCTACAAAAAATATTTTAATAATTTTAGTTGAAACATAATCAAAAATCACATTTCCACCGGCTCAACCAAATAAGCACTAGGGTAGGATAGTCATCAATGAGACACTTTTGGTTTTCAACTTTCAACGATTTTTCTAATTTTTTCATCAGCATGTTTTAATGAGCTTTTAGTTGCATTATCATTCTTTTAATGTGTTCTAACATTGACAAAAATATGAGATCGATCCGACATCTACAGCCAGAGTTATTCAACTGTCTCATTGTAGACGCACTTGGCAGGAACAATGAGACAGGTGGGGAACAATGAGACACTCTACGAAAATCAACATTTTTCTAGCAAAACATCATGTTTTTGTATTGTTCCATTGCAGGTGACTTGCCTTGAACATTTTAGAGCAATTTTGCCAACATGAAACTTTTAATAACAAAAATTACACTAAAAAGTATTTCAATTTTGTAAAATCCATACATTAATACCAAATAACTTTGTATTTTTGGTTTAATGAAGTTTAAACTCTATAAATATGCCAAAAATCACTTTTAATTCATGTTTTGAAAGATTTCCATCGATTTTGAAAAGTTTATTGAAGAAAAATCAAAGTGTCTCATTGTTACCCATGGGCTGAAATGAGTGGGGAACAATGAGACAGCCCTGGATTCTGAGTTTATTCTAAATTTTGGCCAAATCTAATGAAAGGACATTGTAGCCCAACTTAATCCCTATGGAACGTCGAAAGAAATTTGAAGAAATATTAGTTTTGGTGTAAATGGCAGCCTACGAGCGAAAAAGTAATTTTTGTCCATAATTTACTTTTACACCCCAGAATCAAACATTTATGAATAACTTTTCAAGGGAGCGTCCATAACCAAAGCCACTAATATGGCAGACGTGTATCCAGTAGACACACCTTTCCCCCAAATATGAGCCTGATTGGTTGAAACTTCGACTTGTGAGAGCCATTTTATCATTGTTCCCCGTGTCTCATTGATGACTACTCTACCCTATGTAAAAAAAGTAAATAATATTCTCAGGTAGGGATATTTGTGTTTCAAAAATCTAGCTAAATTTTGAGTAGGTCGGTTTGAAACATAAAATTGTGATTTGAAGGTATTCAGTTCTTCGGAATTGTATAAAACATATTGAAATATTCTTATTAACACGACAAATCTAAAAATTATTAGTAACTGTGTTCTTTAAAATAACAATAAAACGTATTTTTGTTTTTTTAACTATGTTTATTTGTTTTTATCTAGTGGATATTATATCACATGGTTTGTAATGGTATAACTTTTCTATACACCAATCTACATAAATATTAAAATTTAAACTACATCAACTTTGGCTTTAAAAACGATTCATTATATCTACCGTAGAGATTCTTCCAAAACTCAAGCCTCTCCTTAAAGGGATTTTCCACCATCTTAACGTCCTCATGTGAGATCTGCAAGCAGCCACCCTGTTTCGATTCATACTGCTCCCAAGTAAACCCCAACCCACTGCCTTCCGGCGTCGGATGGCCACACTTGGCAAAGTTGGTCCACATCCGACACATGACCGTGCGCATCCGTTCCGCCACACAACCCTTTTTGATGGCCTTGGTGAAAAAGTAAGACGAGCTGAACAGATAGCAGATATCGTCCGCGTGGCACGCTCCTCGAAAGTCGTCTGGCACTTTCCATAACTGACGAAATTTGTTCAGTTCTGCTTCCACAGCGAACTGGTAGAAGAAGAGTGGTGAGCTGGAACGGATTGGGGTTGTTAGTGTGGTCTAAATAAATGATTGTTCTAAACTTACTCTGGATGGTATTGCTTATGGCTATCCAACGCCACTAAGGCAGGCATCACGTAGAAATTATCCGAAAATATCCTGGTCAACTGGTGCGTCTTTTCTTCTGATGGTTCCGAAGCTGCGCAGTAGAACTTTAGTATCTTTCCAGCGGTAGATGCCACAAAGTCTTCCGGAACATCCAGCGATTCTGGAATGAACCTCCCAGGTTCCTTTTTGTAGCGTTCCAAGTTGTTCAGTAGTGAACTAGCTTTATATCCCGCTTCCTCACTGTTGACACCGATGATCATCGGGATCGATAGGCTGCCTGGAGTCTTCAGACGACTCAGAATTTGCTCGGTTATGAATGGATCTTCAGAGTTTGCAGGTTCAATGACCGGTTTGAAAGGATAGAGGGAATCTAGAGTTTGCTCATATTCCGTAAGGGCTCCTTTTGCTTCAAGGCAATATCTTCAGCAGATATGTAGTGAAGGAAATCCAAGATTTCCTGATCCGTATTGCCTCGACAGCCAATGAATTGAGCTAATCTCCGTGCTTTGACCTCCGGGTCTTTCTGGAACACCAGCGAACTCGTTGCCACCCCTGACTGGCAGATGGCTTTGTGGAAGTGCTTAACTGGATCATCGCTGAGACAGTGCAAGTGCACACTGACACCACCTGCTCTCTCGCCAAACAAAGTCACGTTGTCACGATCGCCTCCAAAGCTAGTGATGTTGTCTCGAACCCATTTCAGTGCAAGCCGTTGATCCTTCAATCCCATGTTACCATAGATATCAACGGCGGGTAGGTATAGGAATCCCAACGGTCCCAACCGATAGTTGATCGTCACGACGACCACTCCTTCCTGAACCAGGTATTCCGGGTTGTAGATCGACGAATCTCCACTGCCACTACAGAAGGCACCTCCATGGATCCAAACCATCACCGGTAGCTTGGCAGTGATCGATCCCTTTCCGGATCCAACCGGAGTGTACACGTTCAAGAACAAGCAGTCCTCAGATCCCACCGAGTCAGGCGGGATGTAGCTGTTGCTCAGACTTACATTCCGCTCACTGCTACAGTCCAGCAGTTGACCTCTGAAGTTCTCCAAAGGCACGGGAGGTTTGAACCTTAAACTACCCACCGGTGGTTCAGCGTATGGAATACCTTTGTAGTAGTACCAGCTGTTTCCATTCGGAAGTGTTCGTTTTGTACCAGAGATTCTACCAGGTTTGATCTGTACTACAGGTGCCCTCTCCGCCATCTCTACCGGATCTTCTCACTAGACCAAACTCGTCAACTCGAGCTGTGCACTCTGAATGCTTCAATTGTGTATAGGCTATCACAGTCGCAAGATCCAGCTGAACGATTTACATACACACACTCTCATTATCTACCGTCACAATCTTCGGGCACGACACCGCATCAACCACAACCACGCTGCGCTAACGACGAGCCATTCGTTGTGGTTGACCAAACTGTGTTTATTTTGTTTCAGCTACCCTCGTCGATCGTGAACTCGTCGCTGTAAAAGGAAAAACACTCAATTAGTTTCGTACGAAAGGTCTCCAACGATGGACGGAAGGCATAAATTAAGTGCATCTGGAGCGACGTCAACGAGAGACTTTGAGAGAGTTTTGGCTGAGATCGGACCGGGCAAGCTGCTCGGAGTGGTGGAGCGGCTGCCAAGTGGAGCCGAATACTTTGTGTTCAAGGGGATTCCGTACGCGAAGGCACCTGTTGGTGAACTGAGGTTTCAGGTGAATGGACTAGTTTTGATTGTCTTTTTTGGTTGTTCGCCTTTCATACGCGGTTAATTAATTGTCGTTCGTATAGAGGTATAGAGAGATAAACGGTGATTGAAGAGCGGCTATCAAAAGGTATTGGAACTAGACGAGCGAAAGATAAGATATGAGAATTTTTTGGTGATGTTCAACATAACCGTACCACCTTTAATTGACATTATTCACCTACCTATTGGCAGAAATAATACAAATACTAACTGTGAAATTTTCCAAAATTTTAGATTAAATTTTGAAATTTTAATTTAATTTCCAGTTAAAAATTTAAAAAAATATGATTCTTTTGATTCTGTAAAATAAACATGAACTACAAAACTTTTCCAACAGCCTCCCCAGCTATTACCCCAACTGCCCTTTTCCCCTTTGGACTGTGCCCAGGATGCCCCAGGATGTTTCACGGTGGACAACTACCTGCCAAACGATCAAATGTCCGAGGACTGCCTCCACCTGAACGTGTTCACGCCCAGTTTGCCTTCTAAACCACCTAGCGAAACCCCCCAGCTTCCGGTTATGGTGTGGTTCCATGGCGGTGGCTTCGTCACCGGAAGTGCCCAATCTTCAATGTATGGCGCCAAGCATCTGGTCCAGGAGGGCGTGGTGATCGTTACGGTCAACTACCGATTGGGGCCGCTGGGATTTCTGTGTCTTCCTGACGTTGGAATTCATGGGAACATGGGCCTCAAGGATCAACGGATGAGTTTGGCGTGGGTTAGGGAAAATATTAAGGGATTTGGGGGCAATCCGGATAACGTTACGATTTTTGGGCAAAGCGCTGGTGGATCTTCGGTACATTTGCACTATTTATCGGAGAATTCAAGGTATTGTGGATTCAAGTTATCTGATGTACGTTAACTCTAATTTGTATTATAGGCCGTTATTTCACAAGGCAATAGCTCAAAGTGGAACTGCGTTCAATCAGTGGGTTCTACAGAAGGATCCAGATGGTCGGGCTCGTAGACTAGCGAAGCTTCTTGGTTGTAAGGACGAAAACAATGATGAACTGGTGTATGGTACGGCATCATGATTTAAAGTTACTTTGAAAAAAAAAATACATTGAATGTCAATTTCAGACTGCCTGGTGACCGCTAGTCCAAAGGAAATTACGGATTTGCAATACCAAGTGATGACTAGCGAAGAAAGATCCGTGGTTGTCAACTTCCCATTTACACCCGTTGTTGAACGAGCTAATTCACAACATCCAATAATTATTGGACATCCGGTAGAACTCATCAAGAAAAAACTCCCAAAAAGTATTCCAATAATGATGGGAATTATGAGCGAAGAAGGTGTTGCGTTAGCAAGTCACGTGCTGAGTTCGCTGGATTTGTACAAACAAACATTGGAAACTCAACTGCTCCCATTTGCATTAGACATCGCCGATGAAAAGATTAGCAAAGATGCATTTTCCAGTATCAAGAAGTTTTTCTTCAAAGAACAAGCTTTATCGATCGAGACCGTCCCAAATTTAGTGCAGGTTCTTGGTGATAATGCAAACAAGTTTGCAGGTTATCTTTCGGCAGAATTACACAACCTACATCAGAGGTTCGTTTGACCCACATTTCCAATATTACAAAATCTAACAGGCATAACCATTTCAGTTCACCACTTTATTTCTACATCTTCTCCTATATGTTGGAGTTGAACAAACTTCGCGAACTAAGTCAAGCTCCTGCATCCTGTCCTGGAGCAGCTCATGGAGATGATCTTTGCTACTTGTTCTCGTAATAAAAAAAAACTCTCATCTAAATGTTCTTATTGACTCCTTGTTACTTCTAGATCATCGTTTTCAACACAGACAACATAAGTGAATCTAGTCCTGCCCGAGAATACCGCACAACCATGTGTAAACTTTGGACAAACTTTGCCAAACTTGGAACTCCAACTCCAGACAACTCACTGGGATTTCGCTGGTCATCGGTTCAAGAGGCTATTGGATCAAATTTTGAACTTCATGCTCTGGATCTCAACGATAGGCCCACGATGGTTGCAAACCCATTTGCGGACCGTTTCACCTTTTGGAAAGCCCTGTTCCAGCAGTACAATGGAAGTCATTTAAATATAAACTAAACCAGACATCTCCTCTTATCACCAAAATACGTGTATAATATCAGTCCAAACACCTTCGTTACAACTTAACCTTAAGAATATCATCGTTGAACCGTCTGTAAACGCCTCTCCAGAAATCGATCCGAGCCTTGTCCGGATTCCGAACCATCTTCGGTTCGACGTCAATGTTCAAACAGTTGAGCTGGAACTCGTCCTTGGATTTGGGATCGATGTGCGCTACCGGTTCCCAGCGGAATGGGAGCGTCGCGTCGTCCGCTGGCGTCGGGTTGCCGTACTTGGCAAAGTTGGTCCACAGTCGGCACATGTAGTAGCGGACGCGGGCCTCCGGCGAGTCGGGGTTGACTGGCAGGGGGGCCATGCGGAACCTGGGGATGGTTAAGGATAGGTTATGTACTTCTAGTTGTGTCTTTTACTTATGAAATAAAACAGAGCAAATAAGCTGACCACGCTACATATATTAGGAATATGTTTATAAAAAAGCTTTTTAGGTAGTTTGAGGATCAGAAAAAAACCAAAGTTATCATAGCATATACCATGTTTCAGAAAATCCCTTCATTTGCTGTCTAAAGGAGGTATTAGACTATGACAGGCAAACAAACAAACACGCACTTTTTCGTGTTTGACAGTTTGCAAAACTCTCAAACTTGTTTGCATTTGTTTACATGGAAAACAAACAAAGTAGGGCAAATTGTTAAGGTCGTAGATGGAGTCTTTCACTCTTCGGGCAATGACTGTCAATGAAGGTTCTGAATTCAGGGTCCAGAAATAGTAAATTGAAATGAAAAAAGAATCACTAGGGGAAATATACCCATTTTAATCACTCTAAGCCGTTCAACCAATTCTCAACACTTTTGCCGTTTTCCGCTATTAAATCGACATTTTCAGATGTATCAACTATGTAGAGTTGCTTGCTCACTTTTCTTTGAGCTATTTATTACTTTGGAACAGTCAAAAACACTTTATGAAAGCTGTAATTCATGATCAAAGTGCTGATAGGCCGATAATAGAAATAGGCTGAGAAAGGGTATAGTTTCCTATATCACGCTTCTACAAACAACACAAAGAAAACCGTTTTTTGATTGAAACATTCTGAACCAAGATTTGAATATTTTTCTAAAATAAAGATGGACGCCAGATGGCCGTTCGGGAATCATGCCTTTCAGAGCCTTAAAAAGCGCGAGTTTGTTTGTTTGTCATAGTTTAATACCTCCATAAGCAATCTTCAACGGCATTGAATTTTGATTAACTGGACTAAAATTTAATGAAAACACGTAAAAAAGTTGGAAATAGCTTTTCCCCTGTCGCTTAGGGTAAAGGCATATGTTATGGATCTACCTTGTATGAGATTTACTTGAGATCATTTAAGATTAAATTCAACAAAAATCACTCAAATCGGCTAAACCTTAGTCGGGAAAACTTGAGACTGAGACATGATGGCTTTGAAAGATAACAATAAATACATCTTTCATAGGGTAGAGAACACAGTTTCTGCCCAATTACTAGATGTTTGAAACAATTATGAAAATATGCGCTTCAGGGGTTTTTTTTTTAAACACAATATTTTTTTATAAAATACACTTATTTATGGTAAAACCCTTAAGGAAACTGGAGATCTCATAGCTTACCAAAGTTCTACAACATTTTTTACAATAAATCTTGAAATTTTCATCATATTTCCTTCTTGGCTCAGACCCAGCTGGGCCATTTCTATCGAAAAAATTTTTAACGTTAAAAAAACGATACCTATTTTCAAAAGGTCAAACAAAAATTGCCAAATCTAATAAAGCTTGGTTAAAAAAATCCAGCCTTAAAACTATCCTAAACCTCATCCAAAGTATACTCACAGGAACTGATAGGACAGCTCATCCGCGTGACACGCTCCAGGAACCTTCAGATTGAGCAGCTTCTTGTACATGTTAAGCTCGCCGTCGAAGCTAAAATTGTAATAGTACAGCGGCGATTGATGCTGATATCGAGCGTGCAGTTCGGCGCACGTGTTGGCAAAAATCGCAAAGTGATAATCGCTCATCAAATCCGCTAGCTGGGGAAGTGTCTCCTTGCAAACTGGCTTATCGCCAAAGTAAAATTTCTTGATTTCCTCGCCCAGATCATTGCTGGCTTTGGTCGCTGGGTTGACGTTCACCGAGCGCGGAATCAGTCTCGCCATATCGTTGTCGTATAGGTCTAGCTTTTTGACGGCGTCCAGGAGCATGATGATGCCTTCGCCGTTGTTCACCCCCATCATAACTGGGATACCTTCGATGCTGTTGGGCGTCTTCATGACTTCGGTTGGAAGTTTCGTCACGATGGCATCGGTAGCCGAGGCACTTTCGAGCACCGGTTTGAACGGCATCGGAAGTCCGCGTCTGCGTTCATCCGCCGTTAGCACACCTACCGCGTGACCCGCAATGTCTGCGGTCGAGGCCGTCATTAGGGTTTCGTAGACGTCTTCATCGCTGGTTCCCTTGCAACCTGCCAGTTTAGCTAGGGTTCGTGCCTTTAGCTCTGGATCTCGCTGCATTACCCACTCGTGAATGCTGCTGCCACTTTGACAGATCGCCTTATGGAAGTATTGCCTCGAGAGGGGTGACAGCACGTGTAGATGGACTGAAGCACCCCCGGCGCTCTCACCGAATATAGTTACGTTAGATGGATCGCCACCAAACTTGGCAATGTTCTGGTTTACCCATTTGAGTGCCATTAGCTGATCCTTTAGGCCAGCATTACCTTCGATACCTTGGCTTGGTAGGTAGGTGAAGCCGAGCGAGCTAAGCCGATAGTTGAGGGTGACTGCGATGACCCCTTGTTCCAGCAAGTACTCCGGAGAGTAGCTGCAAGAGATCATTATGTACTCTAGGACTAAGCTATTACTGAAGATCTACTCACCAGTCGTTGTTACCGCTGCCAAAAAGCCAAGCTCCACCATGAATAAACACCATAACCGGCAACGGTGCTCCATCACCAGCAACCTGAGGTGTGTACACGTTCAAAAACAGACAATCTTCGGAACCTTCAATCTCCTGGGTGAACATGTTCCTGCTAAAGCACACGTCCCGTTCGGCACTACAGTCCAGTACGGGGCCCGAGAACTTATCCAACGGTTGTGGCGCCCGATAGCGCAACTCACCGATCGGAGGCTTCGCGTACGGAATCCCTCGGAACGCGTACGACGGACTCCCGTTCGGGAGCTTCTCCTTCACCCCGGACACTGTTCCCTGGTGGACCTTGACATTGATGCGATTGGACGCACTCATCTGTGGAGGATGGGAGTATTAAGATAAAGTGGCCTAATCTAGAACACCAAACCGTGTCACACTAGCCTTGATAGACTGTTCTAAAATGCCCAACATGACTTAAAACGATTTGAAGAACACGTTTCAACACCTGCTCACAAGACTACCTAAACCGTACTAACATCGTGCGATCGACACTCCAAAAGGTAATCTTATCGACATACCACCAATTATCCATACGAATAGTACACGGTCTAATCATGCAGGGTACTTGTACATATATTAAATACGCTGACTAATCCACCACCACAGCAACAATCTCAGACAGAACAGCCATGCAAAAGTAGGTATCAAAGTCCACGACACACCGGTATCATCTAGGTCAACGAACGGAGTCTCAAACATCCCAAAGACGATCCCAATTTCAAACATCCAGAACGAATACTTGCCAATCGAGTGTTATGGCCCAAATTGCTGTGACGTAGCACCGTGCAACCGAACGACCTTGCCCCGCTTAGCATGGTAGTCAATCGAAAGTGAATTAAGCACCTCGCACTTAAATCTAATAAATGCAAACACTTTCGACAATGTCTGGCGGTTTATTTTATCGCTGCTAATACTAACACTGATTTAAGGTGATATGTGCTTAAGGTGCTGGCTCAGGAACCACCGAAATTTAGTGACTATGTTACGATTCACGTACGCGAAGGAGAACGTCAAACTTTCAGGAATGAACGACTTATACGCATCAAACGACGACTTCGTGAACGCAAATGAACGTGTGAAGGATGGTGTGAAGGAAGTAAAAGTAAGCGCGCGTATGAAATAGAACTGGTTTGAATCTTGGAAAATGGCGAATGGGAACAAAAATCGTTCTTAGAAATCAACTTTATGCATTTCATATTTCATGAAAAAATATTTGATATTATTATCTGATGGCTTACGTTTTAATTTTAGCTTAAAAAATAACATACCTAAAACGTATTTATTAAACGATTCGAGATAACCGTTTTTGGTAAAACAAAACTTGCCAAAATTTTGAACGCATAAACATTTATTAGAAAGCACGCTAAATATATAAAAATATTTATAAAAATTTAAATAACAAGATATATTCTAAACATTTGAATGAAAATAGTGTTTTAAAATGCATTTTGCACTAGTTCAGTTGTTTTGGAATCATTTGTTTTCAAAAAATGTTTTGACGAAACAAATATTTATTTAGAAAAGCGGTACAAAAAAATCGAAAAATTTCATTTAAATTTTAAAGATTAAAAAACCAAACATGCTCAAAATGATTCTAAAAGCAGGGGAATGCATTTCAAATGGAATTCAGCTGATTGCACTTAAATTTCCATTTAAAGTTTTTTGAAAAAAAAATTGCCGCCAGATTTTCTGGGTCGAGTGGTGACAAAAACTTTAAATAAAATTTGTTCCAGCCTTACCTTAATTTAATATTGAAAAACAAGTGGGTGGGCAATAGCGTGGTTCACGAATATATTAAAATGACAATAGACCGATTCTTAGCGAAGCTACACCAAAATGTCACTTTTTTCAATTTTCAATGTGATTTTTTATATGAAACATTTCATTTTAATTATGATCTAATAATTGCAATGTGCTTTAAATGCGTTTTCTTATCTGAAATGCCAAAAATATTGACCAAATAAGGTCTGCAAGTCATTGAATGGGAGAGGAGATTTTTCATAAATCTGCTCCTTTCGTTGTCCCGTCACGAAAAGAAATGGCTGGCAAAAACTCAAATTTCATCCAAATCTTTCAGTTCAAGGAGCAAAAGATTCGTTTTTCAATTTGTGATAATGTGTGGAAGAGCAAAAGTTTTAAAAAATCAATCTGGCAAAACTGTGTCGATTTTTTTGGTGTGCCTTTTAAAATTCTAGTTTTACGATGTTGTCCCGTCACGCTACATTTTCATTTCAGGGGAAGCACAGGTATAATATTGTTCATTATGCATGTCATTTTTATGTTGGAAAATCAATTATCTTTTCAAATATGTAATAACATTGGGGTGTTTCTTCTTTAATTGTGCCACTACAGCCAAAACGCCGAAAAAAACTTGGGAATTTTTTTAAAAGGAGCCGAAGAATCGGTCAATAGTGTTTGATTTCGAACGCATTAACCGGAATTTTCATAAAAAGATGAACACAGAAGCTAGCTTAAAAAATTGAGCTAATTTGGTTCAGGTTTAGTGGGTCCAGTTTAAACATGAAATTGAAATGGTATTTATTTATTTTTCATTTTTTTCAATTTTTAACTCTCTCTACTTTTAGAACATTTTCTTAAACCTGATTAAATTTTCTCGTCTTATAGATTTCTTATTGATTTTTATTTTAATTTTTTATATATTTTTCTTTTTTTTCTTTGTTTCCCTCTTTAAATTTTTTAGATAACAACTATACGCAGCCAAAAAATCTGTGTAAAATCGCATGCAAAAGCATGCACATCACCTTTGTCAGCAAACGGGAAACCTATTGCTACATTGGCGTTGAACAAATTACACGGGTCCCCCACAGACCGTTATTATAAATAAAAAATATCCACCCAAACCAATGATTGGACATGGTTCCTGGGACCATTCTGCACCTCTGGGCCGAGTTTCAAAATATTTGCCGGCAGAAATTTTGAATACGGTCAGTTTTAGTGTTTCGTGTAGAAATTAAGGGGAAATCACATGTAAAATGCGTAGAAAAAGATCAAAGTTTCAATATTTTAACTCCAAAACATTACTGATCATGGTTTTAAATTGTATTAACTTGTAGCAGAATGATATAAAAACGATTTACAGCACTGACTTAGCCGGATTAAGCCGAAGTTAAGTGACTTAAGTATATTATTTACAAGGTTATACCTTAATATTAAAAACTCCTACATCAAGAAATTTAAAGTCAAGGAAAACTAGATAGCACAAAAATAACTTAAAATGGGGTGACTTTGTGCCAAGGGGTGACATTGTACCAATAAATGCATAAAGATTTCTTTGACAAGCTTGAATTTTGTGTTAATTTATTTACTTGTAGACGGATTAATTTGATCTATTTATGTTCCCACAAAGCAATTTGATGATATTGCTACGCAAATCTGCTTATTCTGTTTGAATAAAGCCTGTTGATTTAAAATTTAATTAATTAAATAAATTTAAAATCTCCTGGAATCCTCCAAATTTGAAAATTATGCTCACGTTTTTCAGTTCTGAATCAATTCCTTCTGAAATTAAATAAATCAATCAAAATATTAGGGAAACAAATTTTGTGACGTGGCAAGTTTGTGACATAGCAATTAGAATAAAATTGTTCTTTTTGTTTTAAAACGTTTACAAATTTCAATCTTACGAATGAAATCCGGAGAGTACTCCAGCTATCATTTAGCTCATCTATTTTTGTGGTCCTGAGTAATGACTATACTTAGCAAAAGTTTAATGGCACAACTTCCCACAGGATTAATATTTCAAACCAACCAATTATTTTTCAACATTGCAGTTATCGTCATAAAATAAAAAAAATAAAATAAAATAACTTTTTATAATTGAATAAAATAATGTTGATACACTCATAGTTAGGATTCAATAAAACATATTATTGATCATCAAGAACGTTCACTAATAATGTATTCATCAAAACAAATCCTACTTCTGCCCAATGTAAAAACACAATCGATCTTTTAACAAGCTTGGCATATCTTATGAAAACATGAAAATAGTACAGTTAAATATCAAATCAAATCAAATTGTTCGCTCTACAACATTACCAACCAAACTGGGGTGAGAGGCAACCACGTTTAACACTCTAACACCGAACCCGATATAGTCAAGTATGTATAGGCGATGTAAGTTTTCAATGTGACTTGTGTCCTAAAACTCTTGTCGGGGTCAAACGGTAAGGCTTATGAAACTAAAGCTTTATCTATTTTATCTATTTTTTAGTGTTTCGTACTTATTGAACTTTTTATGTCAGAGGACATAATCTAAGAACAATATTTGCAACGATTATACTTTGCAATTCAAGCTTATCGAACTTGGTGTTAAGCTATCTGGCTATTATAAAATCGTAAAATTTGGCACAATGTCACCCCTTGGCTCAAAGTCACCCCATTTTAAGTTATTTTTGTGCTATCTAGTGAACCTTGACTTTAAATTCCTTAATGTAGGGTTTTTTTAATATTAAGGTGTAAACTTGTAAATAATATACTTAAGTCACTTAACTTAGGCTTAATCCGGCCAAGTCAGTGCTGTTAATCGTTTTTATATCATTCTGCTACATGTTAATAGAATTTAAAACCATGACCAGTAATGTTTTGGAATTAAAACATTGAAACTTTGATCTTTTCCTACGCATTTTACATGTGATTTCCCCTTAATTTCTACTCGAAACACTAAAACTGACCGTATTCGAAATTTCTGCCGGCAAATATTTTGAAACTCGGCCCAGAGGTGTAGAATGGTCCCAGGAACCATGTCCAATCATTGGTTTGGGTGGAATTTTTTTATTTATAATAACGGTCTGTGGGGGACCCGTGAATTAATTTCAAGTTGGTAAGATAGTCAATATGGTTGGAAATCTAAAGATGACTCTCACCTGATTTTTTGGGGTGTGCCAAATTTATGTTTTTCTTCCGTACACGCGTTTTGTGTACACGTTTTCTCATACAATATTACATGCTTTTTCTCACAAAGGTGATGTGCATGCTTTTGCATGCGATTTTACCATCGGATTTTTTGCTGTGTATAGAACATCGCAAATTGATAGAAATTGATCCCGAAAAGATACTGGGTAATTTTCATAGCATGTTTTAAAATTTTGCCAACAAAATAAACTCAAAATTACATCCTTTATCTTTTTCGGATCAATTTTTAGCACTTTGCGATGTTCTACAAAGTTGTTCTTAGGATCAAAGCTATGAGAATCTTAAAAATAGGAAAATTTTATAGGGTTTTGGGGAATTTTCTCTGGAAGTTGTTAAAAGTAAAAATTCTTCATGCTAAATTGATTGAAGTTCCATACTAATTTCAGATCAAAACTGGACCCACTTCACCAAATGAGCTAATATTTCTAGGCTTCAGCTTATGCTTGAAAATTCCGGTTGATGTGCTAAAAATTAAACACTTTCTTCTTTTTCATATAACCGTGAGCCACGCTAATGGACAATCACATGCTCATTTTGGAATTAATTTGTTTCCAACACGTTTGATTTATAAAAAGTTTTCTCTGATTCGCTCAGAAGAACATGAATCATGAATCAATAGGCTTGTCTAGCCAAAATGATTTATATATCTAAAAATTTCTGAGACATTTCGAAAAAAAAACTATTTTGTAATTGTAACTATTACAAAATCATTGAAAATTTAATAAATGATACAAAATTAAATACCGTAAACTGGGGTCAATCGGGACACATGAGGCGAATTGGGACAGCAGTTTTAACCATGTTAGAACACAATATTTTGATTTTTAGGGTTGGTTTCGGTTAGAATAGACTCAGGCCAACAAAATTTGTACATCCATTTCCAAATTTAAAAGCTTTAAGTGCTCTAAAAACTGCTGTCCCTATTCAGACTGTAGTCCCGATTCACCCCAGATTACGGTACCATTTTTGTAAAAAAAATATAGGACTCAGGAAAAGTCTAAAATATTTTCAAAAGGCCTAATTTCAAAGATAAAAAATATTTTTGAAGGAAAATTCAATCTTGTAAAAATCAAGTTTGAATTTCTTATTTCAACGAAATCGTGAAAATTCACTAACGCTTAACCCTCTCCCGCCCATGGTTACTCCAGAGCACCAAAACTTTGTACTCAAATATCTCGGAACTAGCACAAATATGCATGGTGCTTTAAGTTACAGTTGTTCATGTAGAATGTATACTAACATCTATCTAAATTTCATATTTGTTTAAGAACAAGCTAAGTTACAGTGCAAAAAGTAATCAAAATTGAGCCAATTACTGGCTAATAAATAAGACCTGTTTTCAAAAGCCCGTAACAATTACCAAAGGCAACATTTTATGAAACAAACAATAATTTGCTTTCATTTGAACCTAGGACAAAAGCCCCAGTGAGTAACATTGCGAGAATGAGCTCTACAACTTTGCAGGAGAGAGAATGGTGCTAACTTGCTCCTGAAAAAAGATATAGCGTCCTCAAAACTCGTATAAAACGTGATTTTCGAGCAAAAAACACGTTTTAGATGAGTTTTGAGGACGCTGTATCTTTTTTTGGAGGCAAGCTAGCATCATACTATCTTCAGGAAAGTTGTAGAGCACATTCCAGAGCATCCGAATATGAGTCCGGTTTTGATATAGCATAAAACGTGTATTTGATAAATATCAAATTCCAAACAAAAACGGGTTTCTCCATACACATTTATATGGAAAATTGAATAGGGCTTTACCAATCGGTCCCAAACTTTGGGGGGGTTGTTTACGACCCTAAAAGGAACTGAAAAAGTGCTGTGCTCACTAAATTTGAACAACTTTATTTTTTTCCATGCAACCATATTACACCCTAATGTGTCATGTTGAAACTACGGGAAATGCTTAGATATATGCTTTAAAATTTTGACATAGACTGGCTTGTCCCGATGATTTTGTCCAACCCCTAAAATTGATAAGTTTGATTTTTAAAGTTTGAATATTGACTTAACGTTTAACTAAGGGACGACTAAGGGAAAAAATGATAAATATGACCCTCAACATGCTCCACTAGGGTGTAATATGGTTGTATGAAAAAAAAATTGTTCAAATTTAGCGAGCACAGCAATTTTCAGTTTCTTTTGGGGCCCTAAACAACTCCCCAAAGTTTGGGAACGATTGGTTTAGTCCTCACTTTGCGCAAAGCGATTCAATTTTCTATGGGAATTTGTTTGGGAAAATCCATTTTTTCGGATTTTAATATTTATAAAATCCACGTTGCACGCTGTACTAAAACCATATTCATATTCGGATGCTCTGGAAGGTGCTTTACAACTTTCCCGAAGAAAGTACTGTAATATGGGGTGAATCGAGACTACAGTCTGAATAGGGACAGCAGTTTTTAGAGCACTTAAAGCTTTTAAACCGGAAATGGATGTACAAATTTTGTTGGCCTGAGTCTGTTCTAACCGAAACCAACCAGAAAAATCAAAACATTGTGCTCCAACATGGTTAAAACTGCTGTCCCAATTCGCCACATGTGTCCCGATTGACCCCAGTTTACGGTATGGTGCTAACTTGCTCCTAGAAAAAGATACAGCGTGTTCAAAACTCGTCTAAAACGTATTTTTTGCTCGAAAATCACGTTTTAGACGAGTTTTTTTCAGGGCGTCATCCATAAAGTATGTCACGCTCTAGGGAGGGAGGGAGAGGTGGTCTGAGAAAGTGTGACATTGCGTATTATAAGTATAGGAAAAGCGAGACAAAGGGGGGGGGAGGGGGGTAAATTTTGGCTGATTTTAGCGTGACGTACTTTATGGATGAAGCCCAGGGGCAAGCTAGCACCATACTCTCATCGGAAGTTTTAGAGCACCTTCCTGAGCAACTGAATATGAATCCGGTTTTAGTACAGCATGAAACGTGGATTTTATAAAAATAAAAATCCAAAAAAATGTTGTTTCCCATACAAATTAACATAAAAAATTATATCGCTTTGCGCAAAGTGAGGACTAAACCAATCGTTCCCAAACTTTGGGGAGGTGTTTAGGACCCCAAAAGGAACTGAAAAAGTGCTGTGCTGGAAAATCGATTATGGTATTACACCCTAAGTTCCCACTAACCTCAAAATATGTTTTAAATTATCTTCGAATGTAAAAATCATTTATATTTTTGTCCCACCTTTCTACAGGTGCTGTTGAAACAAGATTTAAAATATTAAGTTTAATATCACAATAATGTTTAATAAAGCATTTAAAGACAAAACACAACACCATAAAATAGTTGGATATTTTGATATAAAATTTCATGCAAAATTTACTGTGAAAATGAACGCTTTAGATTCATTCACCTGTTGGTGCCCATGATATCCAAAGATCCAACACACCAATGAATGAAACGAAGATTCATAAACGTGTGTTAGTTGAATCAGATTGCGTGAATGGTCGTATAATCGCACCTGCGCAGTCTCACGCAAACCATATGATGTCGAAAACAAACCATAGTCACTTGTGCGTATATATAGGATATCACAAACTTAAAGTAGTTAAACACAAAGTGACATAAAAACAGAAAAAAAACAGCCATCTAAACCTATCTCTCTGAAAAGCTTCCTCACTGATAACCGAGCAAACTGATAGTGGCGATTGTGTTGTGTTGATTACCCCGTGGCAGTGTTTACAAATGATAAAACCGCTTATTTACAACAATTGCATCGGGGCAGAGGACCACTCGATGGAAATAAGCCAACAAGCACACACACTTTGACTAAAGGGTTGACCAGTTCATACAAACCACTACATATCACCGTGGACTTGCTGGATGGCTCAGGCGATTCGCAAAGTGACTTTCATTCACAGTTTGACTTGCGGAGAGATTGCATCGCGATTGCACACATTAATCGGAATAAGTGCATTTAGTTAACGAAGAATAGATTTGATTTTCGATTATTTGCAAAAATGGCCAGTATTGATACGACCATACTGCCCTTTGAGGAGAAACCGCTGTACATGCCACCGTTGGACGAAATTCGAGATGGTAAATTGTGGAATTTGCTGAGTGAATGAAATTTTTGGGCAATGAAGACTTGGGGTTTGGAAATCTAACCGGTTTTGTTCATTCGTTTAAGTTGAAGGATAGTTTCTTCAAAAATCTCTCAATTCTGTCCTTAAATGATGTCTATACTTAGATATTTTTAAATACGAAGAAAATTTCAATGGAAACGCACGGTTTGTTAATGTGAAATATATAGTTTACCGATAAACCAGTCTGTTTGGAAAACATGGCATAAAACTATCAATTTTTCCGTTAATGATACCATGGTAGTTTAGAGGATTTTTTTTTCTAAGTTATCTAATTTCTCTACTATCTAATTGCTCTGCTACAGCACAAAAAATTATATAGATAAAAAGAACCTGTTAAAAGTGGCCAAAACACAGTCACAGAGTATTCTTTCTCAATAAAATTGCAAAATTTAATGAAACAATCACATTGAAAATATTTTAATTTGGTCCTTGATTTAACCTTAATTTAACATGTTTTACCAAATTTTCAAAACAAAGAATTGCAAAAAAAAAAAACAATTAGTACGAGGCATAAACATCATGTAAAGATTATACTCATATTCATATCTAACGCCCTTTAAACATTTTTTCAATTGCCATTCAAGTTTCTTTGTGCACACGGGATATGTCTTCATAGTCTTCACCTCAAAATTCAGCGAAGTCTTGAGATGTCGTGGCACCCGTTAATAAACTTCGAGTTATCAAAAATACGTGTTTGAGAGTTTTCGAGACAATTTTTCAAACATTAACAGCTCAAATAAATCATTCAATATGTTGAAGAAGTGACAAAAAGATCAATTTACAGTCATGTGAGATAATCCTCCAAAACATTCAAAAAATGGTAAATTTTTCATGCTTAAAGAAAGTGAATTTTGAACCAAACTGAAAATTTTGTAGCTTTTGTTATCCTAATTGCTAGTAATTTACTAAAAAGGTAATCTTGACTAAGATTTTGAAAAAAAGAGCGGTTCTCTAGGTTTTTGCAAATTATTTTGTATTCGGATGAAACTTTTTCATACACTATGTCTAGGGATAGTGAAATTTCACGGACAACGTGAAAATCGTGAAATTACTCATTTAACGTGAAATCCCGTGAAGTAGAACGATTTTTTGGAAAAAAAAACTTAAGAAATATTTTTGAAAGTAAATTTGATTAGTTTATTGAAACACCTAGGGAAAATAACTTTTTGAACTCTTGAGTTCTGGACTTTTTTTTTAAATGGTCCAATAAACCAAATTTTCAGTTTTTGCTTTTTGGGTGTTTTTTAATAACCCTGACTCAAGGCGGTTTCAAAAACACCCAAAAAGCAAAAACTGGAAATATGGTTTATTGGACCTTTTCAAAAAAAACTCGAGAGTTGAACTCGAATATTTTAAAGTAAGTGAAAGGCATCGGAATTGTAAACATTTCATTTTGTTTATTTCAGAGCTTCAAATTAAATTTGGCACTTTTAAGCTCTTCCAAACATAGAGTTTTGTAATCACTCCGGGACTTTGCTTGAATATTGATATTATTTATTTTTTCATAGTACACGGAGAAAAAAGAGTTAATAAAATCGTGAACAAGCGTTCGTGAAAATGGGAACCTCGAACAAAGTGTTCAAATCCCATGGTACGATTTTGAAAAACGTACCATGAAATTTGAACACTTTGTTCGTGGTTCCCATTTTCATGAACACTTGTTCACGATTTTGGGAACCCTTTTTTCTCCGTGTATCACGTAACTTTAATAAATTATAAAGCATTTATGGATACTTTTTGCTTCAAATGTTATAATTCAACTGCTTAAAATTAGTTTTTTGAATTTTTTTTAAATTCCGAGACAAAACAATACAAGTGCAATCATGTGGAAACAAATTCATATTCCTGCATTTATCACCTTATTTGGGCTCGTTAAAAATTATTTTGAATTTATAAGTGAAATTTTGAAAACCTCTGATTTTTTTAAAATTTATGATAGTGTTAGGTGAATTTCGTGCAATAACAATTTAACTACCATTATATTTTAAAGGTAGAATTCCGAAATAATATTGAGGATTCATACTCGGTTGATTCAGGATTAAATTAATAATTTAATATTATTTTGAGTGAAATTTAAAAAAAAAATAATGATGATTTAGTTAGATGGTCCCCTTGAAAACTGGAAAATAAAGCTAGTTGACAATAATTACAATTTATTCTCTTACAGTCGTGGCCGCTGGACTAACATCCAACTTTGAAACGGTGAAAGTCGAAGTGGTGGACTGTCCCAACCTGACCGAAGATCCGTTTCACCTGGCAGGGCAAGGTACATACACTTTCATTAAATCAATTTATAAAATTTAACTCTAACATTGAAATACCCTCCCAGGTCTCAACGGAAGTCCCACCTTGATAGAGTTGGGTGGACCCCCGTACCTGCTGCCCCACGTGGACTACACCAAGTTGTACGATTTGGTTTCGATTTCGCAGAAAGCGCTGAACAGTACCAAGAAGGAGTTCCTCGCGATCGGTGCCGGAGCTGGCCCATATCCGTACGTTGACTCGAACTGCGAGGGAATGTACAACCTGAAGGTGGCCGCCAACGGGCACGTGCTAAGCGAAAGTCACCTTGCCCAGATAACGCCGGACCGTAAGCGAGTGCTGCTGAAGAAGATTCCGAACACGGAAACGCGTTGCGCCCTGCTGGGGAACATCTTCGTCTGTGAAGGTCGCCCAGGCAAGGTGCTGAAGGTCAGCTGCAAGAAACGAACCGGACCGCAGGACTTTATCGCCGCCATCCGGACCACGCTGGAGCAGCACTACGGCGAGCGGACCGTCGGCATGGGCGGGGTGTTCCTGCTGAAGAACGGCAAAGCCAAACAGCACGTGATGTCACCGTTTTCCGAGACGGCCCTCAACACCGAGGACGAGCTGAACGAGTGGCTCAACTTTTTCGACATGTCGGCCAAGTTGATCGCCGTCGGAACGCTCGTGACGAACGAGTGCGACCTGGACCTGCGGTTGCAGCACTTCCATAGCTTTTCACGGCACGGCGAGGGTGGCCACTACCACATCGACACCACGCCGGATGTGGTCGAGTACGAGGGATACTTTAACGTGGGCGAGCGGATCGTGCGCGTCGACAAGCCGGCCAATACGCACAAGATGGGACGGGATTGAGGGTTGATTTATCGTGTATTATTTTGTTCTTTTAATAAATGGTTCTATTATGATGGAAGTTGACCCTGAGCTGACAGCGGGTCAATAGTAATTAAATGGACGAGTGAAGGCGATGCTGCGTACAAAAAAAGTGGTGATAAGCCAAGTCGGTAGAGCACTTAGGTAGAGCAACAGAAGATTATGCTCTTAGCATTGAAAAGAGGCAAGTAATTGATTTGGGCGTGTGCTGATGGCGGTTGTTGTCTTGTTTTGCCTTGTTGATTGATTAATTGACTAATTCTCGGATTAGTTTTCAAAAAGCCGTAAAAGCCATTGGTAAACAAAGTCCTTTTTGCATCGGTATTCGACATACTTACGAAAAATCAATATCAAAAATGCTCGAGATTGTTCATCTACACGTCCTTCAAGTGCCCCATACTTGAAATAAATGAAATTTTGTTTCATTTTCGAGAAAAACGAAAATTAGTGTCAGAGGTCACAGTGGCTCTTACGGCTTTTTGAAAACTCACCCGAGAATTGTTCGGTTCCTTAAAAAATCGTGTTTAACCCTCCACTGCACAGTGGTCCGAATCCGAAATCTAGCGTGACAAAATTGATACCGGCCACACGTTAAGATTTAGAGCTTTGGTGTCTTCGGGACAAATGATCAGGGTCAATAGGGGCATCTTTTGGTATGGTGGACATTAGGGTGGTCAAAATTTTAGGGTGGTTCAGAATTTTTATTTTGGCGGGATGACGAGATAGCGCTTTGGTGTCTTCAGAAAAGCTGTAGAAAACACCATTCTGAGCAACTTTGCTGAAGAACACAAAGCTCTATCTTCAAACGGGGAGTTTCTAGAGCCATTTTTGTAATTTAGGTTGAAGTGTTTGTGAAAAAATGAGTTTTTTGAATTTATCAACTCAGGCTTGTGTCGTAGCGAGTTGGTGCCTTCTAGACATTTGTAGAGCTTATCAAAACACACATTTATCTTTCAAGAGAGCAAAAATCGGACCTTTCAAACGAAAGTTATAGCCTTTCGAAAGGAATAAATTTAATTATTTTGTTCTTTGCAACCACTAGATCATTTTGTACATTTTTGAGCCCTTCTAGACAATTGTAGAGCTTGTCAAAATGAACATTTTTATTCTTGAAAAATGAATTTTGGTCAATTCTATCAAAAGTTATGGGCAAAAAACGATTTAAAAATGCTCATTTTCAAATTGAGATTAAATAAGTTAAACAAAAAAGACCTCCGAGATATTTTCAGCAAATGTACTCTAAAATGTGTACTTTCAGATGCTTCTAAGAGCGAGGTCAAACTCCACCACCTTTTAGAGTTATTCACATTTCAAAATGGCGTCTTTTTCGTCGTATTTTGGCTATAACTTTCGTTCGTCTACAAATGTCTAGAAGACACCAACTCGCTACGACACAAGCCTGATTTGATAAATTCAAAAAACTCATTTTTTCATAAACACTTCAACCTAAATTACAAAAATGGCTCTAGAAACTCCCCGTTTGAAGATAGAGCTTTGTGCTCTTCAGCAAAGTTGCTCAGAATGGTGTTTTCTACAACTTTTCTGAAGACACCAAAGCGCTATCTCGTCATCCCGCCAAAATAAAAATTCAGAACCACCCTAAAATTTGGACCACCCTAATGTCCACCATACCAAAAGATGCCCCTATTGATCCTGATTATTTGTCCCGAAGACTTCAAAGCTCTAAATCTTAACGTGTGGCCGGTATCAATTTTGTCACGCTAGATTTCGGTTTCGGACCACTGTGCAGTGAGGTGAGGAAGGCAAAAATAAAAGTGCTTCGATTTGGCTCAAAATTTAACTGTTAGTGGTATCGACCATCGATTGCTGCGATCCCGACATCGAATTAACAAAGTAAACAGGGACAAAAGTGACAGACGCAACATTCTGCTATTTGTAAAGGTAAGAACAAGATTGTTCGTCAGGCCTGAACGCAAACGCAAAATTTTGCGCCTGTCATCATAGCCTGTCGGTAATCGACCATTGAACAAAGCAACCCCTGCAGATTGTTCGACTGACAGTTGATGGAAAAATCGAACTGGCACAGCGTTCTGCGTTCACCACTGCGTCAAACGGACAATCTTGTTCTTAGCTTAATTGTAGACCAGGCTTGAGTGTAAATTAAGAACGATTTTTTCAAGAGTGTGTCGACACAAGGAAAAAAAATCGGAAATTGATTTTTTCACCAAAATATTTTTTAAAAATGTGAATTTGCATTAGAATTACTATGGGGAAACCTGCATTTTCCCATTTTTGAGTTTACAGAATTCACGTTTATTACCAAGCTAAAAATAAAAAAAGTATAAAAATTGAAGCTACGAGCCATGGTTTCAACATTTTAATGAAAAATAAATTAAAATGCATTATACTGCCCATGTTCGCATAAATGTCCCATATGCAAAAACAGCAAGCTGAGAAAAATTCATTTGAAGTTTGTCCCATACATAAGGCTACGTGTTAAATTTTCGCGAAAAAACTGGATTTCCTCCTGATTTCTAGAAAAAAGTACTGGATGTTATAGGCTCTTTCGGAAGAGCACACGATTTTGAACAAAACTGCATCAATAACTCAATAACGATAAAAATGCATATGGGACATTTATGCGATCAGGGGCAGTATATACCTGCCCAGCTTTTTTTACCATAATTAGTTTTCAAAATAGCTATGAACTGACAAAAAAAAATTCGAAAAATAAAATTTTTGCGGTGCTGTACATTGTATTTCATAAAAATTCAAAACATTTTTAAACAAGCCCAAACATTATAAATATGAATATCAATGCAGAAAAATGCATTTTATATTGTTTTCAGTTGATTAGACTACTATTTCCATTGAAATTTTGAAGTTTTTTGGAAAAATATTTTTTTACCCCCTGAAATACCAATTTTGAAGGTGAGGTGCGACCTTACTTTTGAACAATATTTGCAACGGCCTTAATGAATTTAGTTAAACAATTAGAAATGTTTACTTTAAAAACAATTGCCAAACTCATGTTGGAATCTGTTTTCAAAGGTTTAATCTATGTGACGAAATGAAATAGAATCATAACTCTAAGCTGGTCATTAGGCTCTATTTTTATATTAGTTTTTTCATTAACTTTGCGTCTTGTTTAAAAAACAAAAATTAATAGCGTTCTTTTGATTCATAAAAAATATAATGAAAATCTGTATAAAAGGCATCCAATATTTATTAAGATTTTGAATATCTTAAACAGCTTTTCAAAACTCAAGTATATTGAAATAGTGAAAACCATAAATTCAAAGTAAGTTACTACAGCAGAATTGAGTGAATTTAATTTGAAAATCGTACAAAATATTACAAAATTATTCAAGAGTTAAAAAATAATTTTCAAACAAGAATGCTTCGAATTCCCGACTTTTTCCGACTTTTTGACAAAAAGTCATAAATTTCCGACTTTTTCGGTGGATTTTGGCGAATTCACGACTTGAGTGGCCACGATTTTGAAAAAAAAAGTTTAATTAAGGTATTTTTCTTCGGTTTCGGATTAGGAGTAAAGCAAATGGATTCGTTTTTTTGTACATTTTATTCAATGATTTGAACATTACATGCGTTAAGTTAAAGTATGGAAAACGTTGGAAATATTCAGCAGTAAACATTGGTTTTATGTTTTTGTTTGTTTTTTTAATTCTCATTTTCTGTTTTTGTTTTACGAAACTAGTTTAGTTCTTCATTTAATAGTTACTGGTAGTGTTCGAAAACATTGCTATTATGTAATATAGGGGGCTTCAGATGTAGGTTTTTTGTTGTTGTTGTTTTTTTATAGATAAGGTAGTGAGGTTTCATCTTTTTTCAAATAAATAACACACAGTTTGAAGAGAGAAACAATCGATACTAGTTTTTCGTTTTTTTATATATATTGCCAGCTTCTTCTAGTTAGTTGCTCTAATTTCGTACTTGGCAAGTTGTTTGCACTCGGTTTCAAACCAACCTGAATCATCTTACTATCCGTGATTATCACTTGGTAGATTAAAGAAAACTATAAAATATTAACAAATTTTAACAAATACAGATTATCTGTGTGTGTGTGTGTCTGTTGTGACTTGTGAGTGTGTGTGAGTGAGGGTACAGCAAAGTACGTTTCGTTCCACTTACACACCTAGAGCACAATCCTTGATTTCTTCCCCACCTTCATTGTCTTGTACAATAAACACCATTTTTGTTGTGACTATTTTAGTTCCGTGAATATATTATAATTTCGTTTTGCTGTTTGCCTTTTTTCACATGGTTTATTGTTTTGTTGTCGTTCCAAACAAATTACTAGCTTAGAATCACAATTTCCTTAACACGAAATATCTAAATTTGACTTGTCCGCTGTGTGAATGAGTGTGATGCCACCGCCGTGAGCAAAATTCTAATAAACCCCCTTCTGCCTCGCTCTTTCTTTCTATTTCCCCCTTCTTTTTCCATTATAAATAGTGTAGTACCAAACGCTCTCACCGAGAGCTCACCACCACAAAGCTATAGGTTCAACCTTGACAATTCCTTTCTGGCCCGCGTCCCCGCCCCCCCGGTTACGCCCGGAAGAATCGAACCACCCGCACGATGTACTGCCGACAGATGGGGCACTCGCTGAGAACCTTGCCGCAGGCCGTACACGTGGTCATGTGGCCACACTCGAGAATGACGCACTCGATCGGCGCGTCCATGCAGATCTTGCACAAATCGTCCGTCGTGAGCTTCTCGATCGCTGCGAAAAAAGAAAAGAATTTTGCATTGTAAAGAAAAGTTCAAAATTGCAAAACAAAAAGGAATTCTCACATGGAATCGACTTGAAGTCCCGCCACAGTCGGAGGACACGCTCGCGCAGTTCCGGCTTTTCGCAGCAGCCCTTAAAATCGACGCGGTTCAGCATCAGCAGCTCCTTGAGCTGCTTCACCGACAGGACGTCCAGATCAGCGCTGAAAAGAGATTGCGCGGTGGCGGATTTAAGTATTTTACGTATTTTAATAGTCTGAAAAGTTTGTAATTCCAAAAAATAAAATATTGCCTTCCGAAGAATCAAATCATAAAAGGACACATAACAATGTTCACTCCAAACCAGAAAAAAAGTTCAATTGTGCCCTTTTCTTTTTCGTTAGATTTTCGTAGTTGAGGAACTTTCTATGTTATAAAGCGAACTTTTCATACATTCTTAACCAAGGGGTAGGACAGTGAGTGATTTTGAGAAAATTTGAATAGAATTGAGTAACATTGAGCCACGCACGTTTTTCAGAATTTCTCAATCTAAACCTTGATTTTCACAAACGACGTAACAGCTTTGACATTGACATTTCAACGCTTGCACTGACAACTTGTAAAACACAAAAACAGCGGGAGCGTAGTTTTTTCCACGATACACAAATTCGACGGAATAAACTCCTGGTCCTCGGCGTCGATTCCGTGCCATGAGGTAGGTTGTTTCGGGAGAAGGGCAACCTTCAAAGAATTGAATTGAATAAAATTGGTTTTATTTTCAGATGGCAATGGCAAATACTGGAAGAGATCCATCCAATCCTTTTCCGAAACCGTATTAAAAGCCCGTGGGGCAACCGGCTGATAAGAAGAAGTAGTTAGCTGCTGCTTACGGCTCGGGTGAGAAGAAACCGGCCGCCACTGAGAGAAAGTCAGTTTAAGGTGACGTCCGGGCCGCCAAGAAGCCAGCCCGAAAAAGACCGCTTCCAGAAAGAGTGCCACCGGTCTGATGGATTCGACTAGGGACAATACACAAATGTTGATCAATACCGTCTGTGAACTTCTAACGGAACAGAAGAGGAATCCTTTATCACAAAGATGCATGTCCGGAGACAGTTCTACCCCGTGCCCGAAACTTCCTGCGCCGAAGCCGCTCACAAAATTGAAAAAAAAATCGGTAAAGCAAAGGGTATCAAATAGCGAGCCCGTGTCAAAACAGTACGACGAGGTGTTGGACAAATCGGTTCCCACTTACGGCTACCAGCGGTTGAAGGCCGAAAAGAAGATGGATTGGGTAGTAGAGGTGCCTCAGAATGCTGGTAAGCCAAGAACGAAATCGCCCGGATGAGGAACATTACCCAAGTGAAAACGATCCAAACTCCGCGAACGGGCTTTCCCGGACCGAATGCCGTTTCAATCAGAGAGCTGGTGAATGCTGCCAACGTCGCCAAGGCGTCGACGTCGTCGGTCGGAGATTTCTAGGAGAAGCTGACCAACGAAAAGCAGGCCCGCGGAATCGGCGTGAATCGATAGCGCGCAAGGTCAGCAAGGTGCTGAAAAAGAAGCCGCCGGTGACACTGGAGCTGCTGTCCACAGCAAGAAGGGAACTGCCGGAGCAACGTAGGCTGCCGCAAAGAAGGTCGCCACCACCGTGGGTGAGAAGAAGGCCATCGAGGTCAAGGGTACCGCTAAGATTCGTGTCATCACTCTGCCGAGGGTCTAGGTATGATTTTGGAGCAAAATAAATAAGTAAACAAACACAATAAAAAACGTATCATTCGCTTAGTCTCTGGTAAAAGTAAGAAAAGATCGGAGCGACTGCTTCAGATGACATGCATTGGCGCGGCACGCGGTTAGCACGCGTGCTATTTGAACGGTTAGCACTGCGCTTTCAATCATAGCACTCGCCCTGGCACTCGAACAAAAATGGTAACCAGGTTGATTTTTCATTTGTTGATTTAAAATTTGCTGTCATAATTGTCTAGAATGTGATGGATCCAACAACGATAACATTCATCAGTAGATTTGGTGAAGGGGTAGTGTTTAAGAAATGTAAGCAGAAGATCCATGGTTCTAATCCCCTCAAGGTAAACTATTTTTTTGCTTTTTGCGAAAAGCGTAACAATATTTTTAATCAACGCAGATAATTGTCCAGGAATCAAAATAACAGTTTGCATATAATAATGAAGCTAATCGTTGCAAAGTACCCGAAAATCAGTTCCAGTTGACCTGGAGACCTAAAAGGACGTGGCCTGGCTGGCAGTTAAATGGGTAGAGAATTTAAATTTCAATTCTTTGAAGATTTGGCGGGCCCTGAGATTAAATTGTAATGGAAAATCTGAAAAAGGTATGTTACATTTGTAAGAGATTCCCATCAGCCGGTGATTAAATTTGCTTGAAAAAAGACCCTAAAAATGGAAAAAAAAATCCTATGAGTGCTAAATGGGAGTGCTAAATAATAGCACTGGCACTGGGCTAGAGCAGCATGCTTTGAACTTGGTGTGAGTGCTAAATTTGATGTGCTAGTGCAGAGCGTGCCAATGCACGTCAGGATGTCCCCTAGCGTGTCCCAAAAAAACACGAAGTCGAGGAATTCAATATGCTCAGTTCTCAAATGATAAAAAATCATGTTAGAAACAACTCTCTCATACATGAAAACTTTCGGAAAAATCGTTTACCACGTTCCCTGGGCATTTTTTTGAAAAAAAGTCAGTTTTTTCGACAATTTCACAAAATCTGCTTAGAAAAAATGGAAAATTTTAAAATTTCAAATAGCCTATACCATTAAATGATGGTCTGTGGTCCAATAAACAAGTTAATGTATCGATTTGGCCTTTTAAAACCTTGTTTTACTTTCGGTAGCTTTTATGTCGAAAATACGAGTTTTGCTTTACTTTTTCAATCTTTTTCCTCGGTATTGGACAAAAATTTCCTCATATGTGAAAATACATGCATCTTGTAGGAAATTTTCCGCCGAAGATTTTCGTCTAAGCAACTTTGAAGTTTCATCAACTCTGAGCTGAGATATTCCAGTTTTTGTGAAGAAAGAATATGGAATATTTGAAAATGTTGATATTAATCATCATTGGCATACAATATTAAGGATAATTTAAGCCTAATTTGAAGTGCGGCTGTATCGCATCTGTTTTTAAACATGATTGGTTCATCCTTCAATACTAAGGGCCACCTGGTGTTGTTTTCTCATGGCACACTACGTGCTAAATCAATCAATTACTTTTAGCAAATAACTCATATTTAGAGCATTTTGCATTTAAACCAATCGATGCACGTTTGCTGTATTTCCATGGATACAAATAAACAAATAACAAATATAAGGTTCGATTGTACGCATTTCCGTGATCTGAACCACAACGTAACGTTTACACTCCCTTCTTATAACTCCTGTTGATAAATCCGATGTTCAGGTAAATTAAAAATATCACTAATATTTGGAATTTATTCTATAGGGATCCATCCATTAATCACGTAGACATTTTTTTAAATCTCAGCTCCCTCCCCCTCTCATGGTCAATTGTCCATAAAAAAACTTTTTTGGATCGAGCGTGGACAATTGCCAACCCCGTACAATCGAACCATATATTTCGATGCCTCTGTGCTCTTGTACTAAGCTTACTGGTTTTCCTATCTAGATAGCATAAGAGAGCACAGATGCATCGATTTGTTATTTGTTTATTTGTATCCATGGAAACACAGCAAACGTGCATCGATTGGTTTAAATGCAAAATGCTCTAAATATGAGTTATTTGCTAAAAGTAATTCATTAATTTAGCACGTAGTGTGCCATGAGAAAACAACACCAGGTGGCCCTTAGTATTGAAGGATGAACCAATCATGTTTAAAAACAGATGCGATACAGCCGCACTTCAAATTAGGCTTAAATTATCCTTAATATTGTATGCCAATGATGATTAATATCAACATTTTCAAATATTCAATATTCTTTCTTCACAAAACTGGAATATCTCAGCTCAGAGTTGATGAAACTTCAAAGTTGCTTAGACGAAAATCTTCGGCGGAAAATTTCCTACAAGATGCATGTATTTTCACATATGAGGAAATTTTTGTGTCCAATACCGAGGGAAAAGATTGAAAAAAAGTAAAGCAAAAACTCGTATTTTTCGACATAAAAGCTACCGGGAAAGTAAAAACAAGGTTTTAAAAGGCCAAATCGATACATTAACTTGTTTATTGGACCACAGACCATCATTTAATGGTATAGGCTATTTGAAATTTTAAAATTTTCCATTTTTTCTAAGCAGATTTTGTGAAATTGTCGAAAAAACTGACTTTTTTCAAAAAAATGCCCAGGGAACGTGGTAAACGATTTTTCCGAAAGTTTTCATGTATGAGAGAGTTGTTTCTAACATGATTTTTTATCATTTGAGAACTGAGCATATTGAATTCCTCGACTTCGTGTTTTTTTGGGACACGCTAATGTCCCCCTCCTTCTCCTTGATCTCACTGAACTCGCAAGTATTGTGAGCGGTGTGGCAATCCAGCACTGGGGTGTATCCGTTGGAGATCTGACCGGGGTGGTTCAGCACGATGACCTGGGCGGTGAGTTCGCAGTTCCACGACGCAGTTTCTTGACGGACACGTTCTTGACGTTGTCTCTGGGCTGGGCACGGCCTCCGGCAGGGCTTCTTCATGCATTTCGACGGACTTGACTTCAGCGGTCAGGTTGGTCGGGACGAAGACGATGGCGATACCGGGTTTGTTCACACCAGTTCCCGTTCCCAGGGATAGATGCAGGGGCTTGTCGCTGGGGCACCTGCCGTCAGCCTTGCCCTCTTGCGCTTGATGGCCCATTCTTGAAACAAGTACATCTTGGTGGACGGTTCCGGAGATGGGCACGATAGCGACGGCGGCTGGGTTGTAGCCGATCTTCTTGATGTAGGACTAGATTTCCTTCTTCATTCCCCGAAACGGGCCTCGTAGTACGGGGGCTCGGTCGAGTCCATCTTGTTGACATCGACGATGTTTGACACCGAGCGTGAAAGCGACAAGGCACTCTCGAGAGTGTCCGTTTTTGGAGAAATTTTTGAGACCAGTCTTAAATTCACCGGTACCGGCGGCGACGATCAACACGGCACAATCCGTAACAGGCGGAATAGTTTGTTCCGGGTTTCGTTGACTGACTCAACTTTAGCAGCATCGTGGCGTGAAAATGGTGAAAATATTTCTAATTTATTTGTAAACACGCTCTTCTGTCAAAAGCTGGTTATTTCACAGATTCCGCAACTCGGTGAAAAAATCATGAGGGAGATTGAGTAACTTTGAGCCACATTGAGTACACCCAAAGGAAAAATATATCTCAAAATCTGCAACAGTCGATTTGCTGCAGAAAATGTCATATTTTATAACATTTTTTGCAGCAAGCCCCTAGATCATTTTTGCCCGCGTGTAAACATTTCAGCGATCTGCAGTTCTCACCAACACATATAACGCTGGCCCGTCCCCGAGCAACACTCCAAAAAGAAGCATATGTTGGTGCTCTTTCACATACTTTTCATCAAGCGTCCATGGCGTGGTGGTAGCGTGTCGGAGCAATAACCAAGAAGTTGGTGGTTCAATCCTCGTTCTGATAAGGGTTTTTTTTTGTGAAATACAACCAAAAAGCCGTCGGTAATGTCGATAATTGTCGGTAACGGGCAAAAATGTCATACCCCTATATCGCAAAAAATGCATGAGGACAGTTTTCATGCAGATTCTGATATACTTTCATGCCGCCATGCATCAAAATCATGCGACCGCCGTTTGGGTGTAATTTTGTAAAATTGAGTCACTCAGTTACTCTGTGTCCTACCCCTTGTTCTTAACACTAATTTACTTCAAAACAAAGTTTGGTTTACGTTTCACCAAGGATTTCTGCAGAAAAAAACTTCATCGAAATACAATATTCAATACGGCCCCGCGGCTGCTGTTCAGTATACATTTGAAGATTTGTTATGTTTAACATACCTTATCTACACCATTCGATCACAAAACTTCATCAATTATCAAAATTTCCGCTGAATTCCTCATTATTTCTAACTAAACAAATCTAATCTAATCTAATCAGACCCTAGCGCAGCCAATCTTTCGAAGGGATCCTGGAGAGTGCCTTAGGTTAGATGACGCCTAGCACTCTTCTTGTCATTTATTAACATTTGTAGTGCACCATTGCATCGGAATGCATTGAAACATCACAAGCGTTAAAGCGGCCAGGCCAACTGCGTAAAGCCGTATCGCAGAGATGACTCGTAATTGGGTTGAGTTTGAGCACTGAGTGTTCGAACAACAGCACAATTCTGAATCGACAGGGGAGGAAGAAGCGTGGGGACACACCACCATACGCTCCGAGATTTGGTTGTATTCGTTGGGAGCACCATGCTAAGAAGGTTTGGTACTCCGGGACCCTCTGGGATGGGACATTGTATTTCCACGAATGCCCTGGACACTATTTGCCGTGGTTATAGCGCCACAACTCGCTCTCATTATTTCTAACTAAACAAAGGGCACATAAACATAATTCAAAACAACAATCGGGTGACAGCGCTCTAGTGCCCTTTTGGTTCTCTTCGAAATTGCATTTAGAAAGGGCCCATTATGAACAACAGTTGGAAAGTTAAAAGGGCCCAATAACGAGAATTTTATTTAAATTATGAGTTTTATTGCGAAAATCAACATAAATTAAGAATCATTAAAGCAGAGTTGAGGATAATGATGTGTTTTATCGTATCATCAGTAAAAATACCACCAGTCAAGCTTTCTTTTTAAATAGGAATTGAAACAAGTTGTCCACTTTTAGCGAGCGATTTTCTCTAATCGCGGTTTTTGGTTTTGTGCCCTCATGAAATGTTTGGCTCGATTTGACGACATCAGAAATGGTAAATGAGGTTTCATGCTGAATAGCAACATTTGATTAAATACAAATATGTAACGGGTTGAAAATAAACTGTTTTTCAAATCAACTAGTTTTTTTTATAACTAAATATGATTATTAACAAAAATCGTGTTCCTTATAACTTAAGCCATTTTTGTGTATATGGAACCAATAGTACTCGAAAATAACATTTAAGGCGTAAGGTGTTTAAATATTTTTGTATTTTGCAATTTAAAAATAAATGTATCTCGAAGCCGTTGCATCGTATCAAAAAGTGGTCACTGAAACAAAAATACACGCAAGCCTCTCTGACAGCTCCGAGAGAGTAGACGTGTGTGACGTGCGCGCTAAAGGCATCGTGCCTCCAGTTGTTTGACGGATGGAGGTGGAAGAGATCTCCAAGACGGATGATTTTCAACTCATCCCCGGAAATCGGATGCGGAAGAAGACCCCTGAGGTCACCGGAGCTGTCGTCGGAGAAGGAAAAGTGGAGCAGAATCTGCTCAACAACAACAAGTTCAGCCCGCTAGCGGAAAACAAAAACAATAACAATGCCAGCCCAGCGGGATGCGGAGACGCCCGGCCAGTCGGCAAGTAAACAAAAGCAACCACCTTTGGTGGTGAAGAACACCACGGATTTTTACAAGCTCGTGGCGATAGTGGAAAGTTGTAAATTTGGTTTCGATCCGATGTACAAACTAACCCGATTTGGAACCAAGGTGACCTGCTTCTCTGTCAAAGATTTTGACAAGTTGCAGGAGGAAGCGCAGGGGTTGCGGCTTCGGCTGCCGATCCCGATGATGCTATGAGACGCGGGTTCGATTCCCGCCTTATCCACTGAGCTTCTATCGGATGGTGAAGTAAAACGTCGGTCCCGGTTTCTCCTGTCTCGTCAGAGGCGCTGGAGCAGAAATCCCACGTTAGAGGAAGGCCATGCCCCGGGGGGCGTAGTGCCAATAGTTTCGTTAGGAGGAAGAAAGTGTACGAGACGGAGCGAACGAAATCATCGGGTGGTTCTTCGTGGTTTGCCTGCTGAACTGAAACCGGATGAGGTCAAGTGCCTGCTGAAGAGGGATCTCAAGCTGGAAGCGCTGGAGGTGCATGTCATCAAGCCGAAGGAAAATTCCACCGTGGACGAAACTCCGTACATTGTAGTCTTCCCCAAGGGATACACCAATCTGAAAAAGCTCTCTGCAGTGAAAGTTGTGGCAAGCATTATCATCCGGTGGGAGGCCTACCGGAACAAGCGGCCGAACGTGACCCAGTGCAGGAACTGCTTGCAGCTGGGTCATGGAACCAGGAACTGCCACCTCAAGGGAAGGTGCAACAACTGTGGGGGTTCCCACAATACGGACGAGTGCAAAGTCCAAGAAGACCGAGCCGAAGCGGTATGCCAACTGCTCGGGAGCCCACGAAGACACGGACCGCAGCTGCCCCAAGCGTGCGGACTTCATCCGGAGACGCCAGCAGGCGTCGAAACCGAAAACGCCGGCAAGGAAGGCGGAGAAGCAGAGTCCAGCAGTTTCGGCGTTCACGCCGGCGGAGTTCCCTCCGCTGCCGGGCGCAGTCCCGGACGGAAAATCGAAGGATCGCCCTCGACCCGCAGGAAGCAGCAAAGGAAGCAGTGTATCCCGAGACGGTGGAGCTATGGAGAAGGAAGCTGGGGAGGTGCTCTACAGTTCGGCTGAGCTGTGGGGCATTTTCTCCGAGTACCTGCAAGACCCGCTTGAACCAAGTAACCCTTGTCAGTTACATGATCTCTAAGTGTGGATTGTAAGGAGTTGTAACCGATCCTCGGTTAAGAACAAAAAAAGTTCCAGGCTCATCTAGACATCCGTACAAATCGTGAGAAAAGGCAATCGACAGATTAGTTGAGTATTGAGTATTGAAAACAAATGAGTTGAAGTTACCGTTGCAACTAATTTGAAGTGGTAGGTTTTCCAGTGCTACTCTAAAAAAATGTCAAGAAATTAAATTATTTCTTGTTGGCGCAGATTTGGACCGTGGGCTTGACGCTACCGGTTATTCAGGACATGAACTGGGTGCACGCAAGTGTCGATATGTGATTCGGCTTGGGGCTTGGGCAGCGTTTGCCCGGTGAAAATAATGCCAAGCAGAAGATCGTTCGCAGGAGAGAGAACCAGGTATTTCGCGATTGTCTTAACAACGCGTTTTTTTTCTCTGGCCGCTGTCCGCAATCTAGTTTTTCCCTTGCATTAGAATTTCTGGTATCTGCCAAACCCCTCTCCCTTCAAGTGACCCCAAATTAAAATTCTCTGAAAATCCTCCTTTATCTCTGCCACTCAAAAGCTCATCTTTGGTTATGATGTATGGGATCTTGTTTCGGAATATTAATTTAGAAATTGTATTTATTTCGCATTTCATCAAAGTGAGGCAATTTGACTTGTTTTGTATAAAACTTCTTTTTCATAAAATCGCAACTTTTTGTGCGGTGTTTTTTTCACCAGCTGACATTGACAGAAGCGTGACATTTCTCGGCATTTTTTACCGGAAGCAATCCTTTTTGGCTGCGTTGCTATAAAATTGCATGCAACATTGCACCGGTTTGGAACCGGTTTGACAAGAATTCAGCAGCAAGAAACAAGAATTCAGGAGTTATGAAAATGGACCCATTGTAACAACGATGCCTAATTTTCGAAATGCTGTCCAGTATCTCAAATGTAGTACAGCCCAATGACAATGCACTTTTAAAATGATAGCAATTGTGGCTTTTTTAAAAAAGGTGTTTGATGAGTCAGCAACTCTAAAGTATAAAATGGTTTTTTGATACAAGTTATCCGTAAACAATGATAATTGATATAATCGCTGGAAGTTTTCCAAATTGTCACATTTTAATAAAAGGCTGTTCAACAACATTCACTTGAACAAACAAAGCTGTTTTTTTATAGTCATTCTTCCAAAATATAAAAGCTCGAATTTGGCCAGCGAAGTCATCAGTAAAAAGTAACCCTCAAAAACAAATAATGAAGCTTGTTGCACTTATTCTAGCGCTGCTTGCAATTGCAGTGGCAGCTGCTCCGAACCGTGGAGGATCTTCGACCATCGACGGCCGTATAAGGGAATATAAAGTTCCTACTACACAAACTCCCACCCTGGACCTGGACTCGATCTAAAATTCTATAATGACGAAGCAAATAAAACTTACCTCTCCTTGATATCGCTGAGCTTAAGGTGGCTCATGTTGGCCAAATCCTGGTTCCCGGACGAATACACAGTGATCTTCACCTCCAGTCCCTCGTCGTCGCCTCCCCTCGGATAGTGCGAACTTCCTTCCGCTCCTCCGCCCAGTTCCATCGGCTCCCCGTCCAACGCCAAACTGATGCTCGCGTCCTGATCCGTAATCGAGTCCGTATCCGTGGACAGCTCGAGCGAACCTTTGCTCCGTCGCTCCAAATAGCCGAGGAACGCTTCCAGCTGGCGGCGCTTCTCCGCCTCCGAACAGACGCCGCCGGTCACTTCCAGCTGCCGGCGGAACTTTTTCAGCTGCCTCCGCAGGCCGTTCCGCCGCTTGCCGCACTTAAAGCACTTGTTGGTGATGACCGAGGGTTGACTAGACTGGGCCGGAGGTTCCGGTACGGGGGAACGTCCGCGGGACCCGCTCGGGATCACCGCCAGTAGGAAGCTGCTGTCAGAGTGCCGCCGGGGCGTCTGACTGGGGCAGACGGGAGGAACATCATCACCGGAGTTCGTCGTCGCTTGGGGTTGTTCGGTCATCGTTGCCGTGCTGATCGTCGTTTGTGGAAGAGTTGATTCGTTGATTGGAGACGGCGTCATCGCGGACGGCGTCGGAACGTGGACGATTTGCCAGTTTTCCGGATCAGTCGGGTCGGCGGTTGGTGGGCGTTCCGGCGGGCTCGCCACACACTCCGGGTTCAGCTCGTCAAAGGACGAAGAACACGTGTCGGTGTTTGATTCCGGCACGGAAAGGCGCTGACTTGGGCCGGCTTCCGCCGCAGGTTCCACTTCCGGCAGCAGATTTTCTTCGGAAGCTGACTTTTTCGGTTCTTCGCGTCCTGCTTCTTCCTCATCGTCGGAGCAGTCACAGCCACCGGGGTTCTGGATCGCGTCCGAGGCCAGCATGTTTTCGATTCGAACGCTCAACGCATCGGCCGCCCCTGATCGATGCTCCGGTGACGATACGGACGAAGCATTGGCGCTCGTGTCGTCGGCCCCGCTCGTGAGGCCACTTCCGCCGTCTTCATCGGCGTTTGGCACCATACCGGGGCCGTTCCGGACCTCGTCGGTTGGGCTGATCCCGGGCGTAGTTGTTGGCGGAGGCAGATTCACCTGGTATACGTCGTTGCTGCCAAACCGGGGCTGCTGGTAAACGCCCGTCGGTGACGTCCGGTCTGGACGCGGCCGCAGATTCTCCTCCGTAGAAGAGTTGGAGAAGCGGGGTCCGCCGGGATTGTGGGGCTGCTGGCTTTTGGGATCTAGAAGAGGGATTCAAAAGAAACATTAATAATCTCAACTCTCCAACCTTCAAAATTGTCCACTCACCCGATCCCAGCTTCTCCGAAATGGACGAAAACAGATTCTGGCAAGTGTTCTTGATCTGGTCGAACGTGTTGGCGCAATTCTCGGCACTGGCCGAATAAAACTGCCCGTACCGTGACGACGCACCCGAGTTGCTCCCACGGCCACCATCCGGACGCCTCCTCCCACCCCCGCCGCTACTTCCCCCAGTTGACGATGCCGAGCTAAAGTGGAACGCGCCCGTCGTGCTACCGTACGTGCCATTTCCGCCAGGACTGCCGGGACTTCCGAGCGGGCTGCGCGGACTGTTTGTCGTTCCGGTGTTCACGTGGGCCAGCACCAGATTGACCAGGTCGTCCTTTTCGACACAGCCGGAAGTGGAAATGTGCTTCGACTGCAGATAAAAGATCAACTCCTTCACCTTGAGCTGGCCAAGGTCCACCTTCGAGAGGGGCCGCTTCGTGAGCACCAGACAGTTCTGGCACAGAATCCGCTCGTCCCGCCTTTCCAGGCAGCTCCGGCAGAACAACCTCCGGCACTCGGCGCAGCACTTTTTGCGCGTAATCAGCCCAAACTGGACGTGGCAGGCCTCGCACGGCATCGCTCTCCGTTCCGTCCCGGCCGCACTAATCAAAGACGCAAAACTCAGCAGCCGCAGCGCAGATTTCGGCCAACGTCATCGGACGACTTATCTTCCCCTTCGATTGCGAGCAATAATTTCTTCGGAATGGATCTTCTTTTTGCGACGGATCGACACATATTTCACAACTCAACTCGTCTGGAATGGAATGTTCAACTTCTTAGTGGAATGTACACATCACGGGGCGCACGCGTTCAAAAGGAAGCCAGAAATCTTTGAAAAACTAAAAATTTGCTCCAGATTAAAAAATCTTCACTGCTGGCAAAGAAAAACAAATCGAACACTTTTCTCCCGTGAAGTCATGAATGAAAGCACTGACACTGATACGCAAGTTTTTGTTCAAACTGTCAATCCGTGCGACAGATCGAGCTTTTTGAGTCGAGCCCATGCAGCAGAAATACAGTCATTCCACAATTTTTAAACACCAATCACTTTTTAAATTTTCTTTCACGCAGAAAAATATTTTGTAGAATCAGCCTGTACGTGGTTTGATTCAACAATTTTTTTGTTGAATAAAATCAACGCCGATTTTGCGTTGAAACAAACCTTGATTTTCTTAATTCCACAAAAATCTTTTGTTGTTTTGAAAAAGTTGCTTTGACGTTTAGCGTTGATTCAACAAAAATCTTGATTTTCAAATCAACAAAACGTTTTGTTGATTCAAATATGCCTTATTTTTCTGCGTGTTACGCTCATTTTTATGGGCGAATATCACCTAAATTTAATGAAGCATTTCCATTCGAGCAGGTTTTGTTTTTTTCTGCACTTCGAAAGAAACCGGTCAAGAAAAATTTCAAATGGGCAGCACCGGTAGCGAAAGCAAGCCAAATGTCCCAAGAAAACGTTTCCTCTCTTTTGTTCTGCCGTTCGTAAAGCTGTTTCTTGACCCCCTTTCTTTTGAAGAGCATACCGGCCCTATGACAGAACTGTCATTTCTACCACTCGAATAGGGTGCTTCATTGAAATGTTAAGCCAACTCAAAACCACGAGGGAAATTCAAGCAAAACAATGTATTATCCGCGCACCACCAAACCGAAGTGCGCATCTCTTCTGTTGCGCAAAAAATCTGTTGCGCCATACAACAATTGAGTGGTTTGTCGTAAGCGTGTACATCAGCCCGTGGCGCAACAGGCTTTGGCAGGTTGCGCTCGTATTTTGATTTTTGTCTGCCTTCACAATAAATGGCCCGAAACCGACGTATAAACAAAGAGTCTATCCTGATCGTTCCTAATGTAAACATGCACTGACATACGCAGGGCGGCACAGGGCGGTTTGTTTACACTTCGGCTTTGGCCCATCTACATTGTTTTGCTTGAATTAAACTATTAAGGCTAGTACGGAGTTCAGGCCAGTATGGAGATCGGAAGGAAAGGGGTTGAGAAACAGTTTTACGAACAGCAGAACAAAGGAGAGGGAGCGTTTTCTTGGGGCTTTTCTTCACCCTCTCTGGCTTGCATCCGATGCCACTGCTGCCCATTTGAAATTTTTCTTGACCGGTTTCTTCCGAAGTGCGTAGGGGAAATACACTCACATCCCGATGATTTGACACCAATTGTTGTCAAACCAACGGAGTTTCGTTTTAGTTTGACAAACTGGTTACCCTATTCGCAACATTTTCTTCCATGCTTGCAACCCTATCTGTGTTTATGTTTTGATTTGCGACTTGTTTATAAACAAATCCAGCTTGAGCTGAAGCACATGGAGAAATTTCTGGTCATCGGTGGGTTTTTTTCAACGTAAGTTCGCGGAGCTGCCCGTTGGACCACGTTACGTTGGCCAAACGTCTCATGTTCCGGTGGTCAAACGGATTGTTTTGGAAATTGGTTCTAACCAAGTTTTGTTTTCTTGTAGTGTTTGAACAACCGCAAACAAGCTCGATGAACGATGGCATCGAAGCGGAAGCCGCTGTCTGAGCTCAATATCAGGTAAGTTTGCTCAATCTTACTTAGACGGAATGTTTTGATTGACTTTTTAAATCCAATTTAGCGACATTACCGATCAACCTAAGAAGAAACACGTTACGTTATACCTCGACCAGAAAGTACGAATTCTGGACAGTCTGCTTTGTGGATCGCAGGTTTCGGCAGTCTCCAAAGAATTTAATATTGCACGCACAACGGTGCTGAACATCTAACATCAAGAAACAGGAAGAGTCAATCCGACTGGCTCGGCAAAAGTTCCTGGAGAACGGTGTGAAAGAGCGGCGCACCGTTAAAACTGCCAAATTGGTGACCTTGGAGGATTGCCTGTTTGTGTGGATTCTTCAGGAACGGCTGAAAAAGCATATCTTGCTTCCGGATATTGTCCGGGCAAAAGGCGAACAAATGTTCCGATCGTTGAAAGAGCAAGGAGTGTTCGACGAGGAGCAAACTTTCACTGCAAGCAATGGGTGGTATGACAGGTTCCGGAAGCGCTACGGATTGAAGATGGCTGGGATCAAGGGCGAGTGTGCATCGTCAGATACCGCTGCCTTCGAAAAGTTCAAGGCCCACTTGGTGCAACTGATTATTGATAACAATTATGAGAAATTTGAGATCTACAACGCGGACGAATCGGCCCTTTTCGTGAAGTTGCTTCCGTCCCTCACATTGATTATGAATGACGAGGACATTGCTTAAGGACGAAAAGTAATTAAGTCCAGAGTGACCTTTATGCCCTGTAGTAACACTGACGGATCGAACAAGCTGCCATTGATGTTGATTGGAACCGCCGAAAATCCTCGAACCCTGCCCAAGGATAAATCGTCCATCCCGGTTTACTACAAAGGCTCGAAGAAGGCTTGGATGAACAGATTACTGTTCAAGGAGTGGTTCCACGGCCAGTTCGTTCCATCGGTGAGGAAGTTTTCCGCGGAAAACGGCGTAGAACCGCGCGCTCTGCTCGTCCTCGATAACTGTTCTGCACATCACGACTTAGGAGATGTTCTAGAAAGCGACGACGGGAAGATCAAAGTGATCTTCCTGCCGCCTAACGTCACAGCTCTCGGTCAACCAATGGATCAGGGCGTAATTAATGCTGTGAAAAAGAGGTACAAGAAAAAGCTCATGCTGCATTTGTTGCTCGATGACCAGGAAGCACTGTTCGAGAACAGGTTGAAGCGAGGGGAATGACACTCCGCGATTTGATAAAAATCGCATCATATCGCGTCAAATTCCACTATATTCGCTCATCGCACCTTCATCGTGGTTGTTTTTCGCTCATCGTGGCAAATCGTGCCAGATCGCGCTCATCGCGCTCATCGTGTTCAGATCGTGCTCGACTGAAAATATTTTTTTTCATGCAGTCAGGGTTGCCATGAAATATTCGTTCATGCAGTTTTCTGCGAAACTGGTCGCACTGTTGAAATGTTTTGATTCTGTTCGAGCAGTCCGAAAAAGTAAATAAACACACGAATCGAATCGTTTTTGCCAACAAAAAACTAATCCGAATCGGGTTGAAGAATGTTTCACTACGACAGACGATTGATTGGCTGGATCAAGCTTGGACAGAAATTTCATCTAAGACGATCGAGGGGTCATGGCGTAAGTTGTTCAACGAGTTCCCAACGTTTGTCTTGGACGTGGAAGACAATGCTTCTTTTGATCAAGACGTCTTGGCCCTTGTCCAGCACGCACAAAAATTGTGTAAGTTTGAATTAGCAAAACAGTTTATTAAAATCAACTATCACGTTTTGTAGGCGTCACTACAACAATTTATCATTTCAATAATCACCGTTTTTCGGTTCGACTAACATTTTGCCATTTTGACAAACACGTTTGTTGTTTGAACCTCAACTCAATTTAACGTGTTAGGAAAATAAACAGTGTATGTTTTAAATCCAACTTCAACAACAATATGGCCGAAGTGAGAATGTGGAATTCTGGAGATGTTCATGAAATAGGTAAATATGTGTTTTATTAGGTATGTAATTTACAAATAAATCCATTATTTTTTTGTTGCAGTCCTAGTTCCTGTCATACAACATGGCTGGTGGAAACTATATCCGGGTATAATGAGGTAAAAACTGAGTAATTTTGTTTTCCCGATGAGTTCGATGTTTCAAAAATTTCTTTTTCAGGTAGCTTGCACCATGTCTCCAGCAGCTGATTTTTCTTGTCGGCGTCCAGTGAAAACGATTGTAAAATAAACGTGGCCGGAACTCTTAATAATATATTGTTATTTTTAAGTAAAAAAGGTGAAATAAATATTATCAAAAAACCTTGCATCGATTCATACATGTTAAGAAAACAAAGAAGAAGAAGAAAAGAAGATTTTCATAAAACTGATCTTAGAATCAACAATCATGTTTATTAAATCATCCCAAATGTTTATTATATTTACGACACATTCTCCGGCAATGTACACCTTAGGATGAAATTTTGAAAAGCGTGTATGAGCTATTTGGATATTTTTCCTCGATTCTAGACTACTTGAAGCTTCAAAAATCATGGTTTTCATTAATTGATCATTTGAATATCATTTTGTACAAGTTGGTTAAGTTATGCATCAATTCGTGATAAAATCATCGTTTTAAAACATTTTTCTAAAAACTCCTGGTTTTCAGCGAAATAAAATCCAAAAATTATTGTTTTGATTGCATTTTGTAGGTTTTTAGTTGTACTAAACGGAAATGTCATGGGTTTGCAGTTTATCTTAAGTTAAGTATTTTTTCAAACTAGTGTAAGTTTACCATTTTATTGCGTTGCAACGTCACGAAAAAGGGACATTTGTTTATGTCAACAAAAAACTAAACATTCAATCATTTTGATATTTCGGATGCTCTTTGTACTTGGAAAGAGCTTTCAAATGCAATCTAGAGCGACTTAATTGGTTGTCTAGATCCAAAGTTACAACAGGTTTAAGTTTGCGTTGCAACGTCACGAAATTTTAAATCATATTGGCCACATGGTAAAAAAGGTGAATGCGTAGTTGGTTGTTGAAGATAAAAGGATACTAAATATTATATATTTTTTATATAATGTTTCCGAGCATATTTATAAAAGAATTGTACATGGGTCATTCACAAATTCCGTCACTTAAGTTTGTATGCAACTCGAAAAAAGTAGTATTTTATGAAACTTGTTGAACAAATCAAAATAGACCGATGTTCAAAAGGGGGAAAAAATCTAAAACTTTCAAAAAAGTAATCACGTGGTTACTGAATGGCCCCTTTATGATTAACTGATTTACGTGAGGGTTCATTCTAATAAAACGCAACGATTTTTTTTATCCCACACCCTTAAGTAGGCCAAATTACAGTGAAATTCACTTAACAATGAAAATCACGTGATTCGATTGTTTTTTTTTACAAACTTTTGTCACTCTGTTGTTGGACGAACCCTTGCCTATATAAGTTGTATGCAACGTTTAGTTGTTCGCAATTAAAAATGTTATGTTGCGCAGGTAAACAGTTTTATTATTTCCTCAAATTTAAATCAAAAAGCACAAAAGTCAACAAAATAAGTTACGTTGTTTGCAAATCACCCCATTTCCTCAAATTTAAATCAAAAAGCATAAAAGTCAACAAAATAAGTTACGTTGTTTGCAGATCACCCCTTAGGGGCCATCAACAAACGTTATGGGCCCTTTATTTATAAATTCAAAATAAGCCCTCCTGAAAACTTGAAGCTCCTCACCTCCCTTCTAAAACTTCCACGTGTTTTGTGAGTTTCCCAAAACCATTAAAATATTAAGGGAGCGTTCGTGCATTACGTAACAAAACATTTATATTTTTAGACCCCTTCCACCCCCTGGAAATACATTTCCGATACACTTTTTTTGTATAAATCCTCGAACCCTCCTCCCTCCCCCTTGATATTACGCCGTTACGTAATGCATGGACGTCCCGTTACATGGATAGAGGACGGGAGAGGGGGGTGGGGGTTTCCTTCGTGATAATGGAATAATACAAAAAAAAATATTTTGAAAACCCTTTGGAAAACTTCGTAAATAGTACTGCAACTGTGAAAGCAGAATAGAGGGAGGGGGGGGTCTAACATGGGCAGGCCAATCAATTCACATGTCCTTGTACTGTCTATTAATGTCTTATAATCAAATCTTAATCTACAGTTGTTCAGCCTAACAAAAACTATGATTTATTTTGAAACTATAATTTCGTGACGTTGCAACGCAACGAAAAACCCTGTTTTCAAAAACAGAGCGTTGCAACGTCACGAAATGTAAGCGGTCTTCAAAAATCGAGGTTTAATTTTTTCGAAAAACTAATGATTGCATTCGATTTGTTGGCCAATTTTACACTAAAAATGGAAGAAGAACTCCAAATTTGTCGTTTAACAGAGCAGAGTTATTGGCGAAACATGAATTGGGCCAGGATTGAGAAAAAGTCACGCGTTGCAACGTCACGCTACATATCCCCCTCTCAAAAATAGAATATTCGCTTAAAATAAAGTTTCAACATTGTTTCTTATAGGAAATTTAATGTACTTTCCGAATCTGTAATAACATATGTACCTTTTCAATGTAATTTTTGAGTTACAGCCGAAATACTGAAAAAAGAAAAGTCAAAGCGTTGCAACGTCACGGCGGAATGTGTCTTACAAACATGTCAGGCCGTGGCAATTACAAACATGTTTGTTGAACCCACAAACATGTTAAGTTGAATTTGGCAAACAAGTTTGCCGGCCTCGAGATGACTATCGTGTTTAGCAGCTGTGCCCAACATTTTGCCATGTTCACAATCAGATTTTTCTGCGTGAGGACACCGCTTGGTTCTTTCCGGACGACCCTACCAACGACGAGATTAATGATTGGCTTAACGACAAAGTGTGCGATAAAAATGGCAACTTAATCGTAGGCGTTTGCGACGTCTACACGGACCAGGAGATTATTGACAGTGTTCTGGCCAGGGATGATAAGGATTCATTCGATTTCGATGAGGATTGGCTGATCGAAGAACCAGTTGATGAATCAATCCTTGTTGAACGATTCGACGAAGGGAGGGAAGAACATCAGAAATCAATAGAATGTGTCGATTTTCTGATCGCGCTCATGGATCGCAGGGAAGACGCGGCGGAATCAATTCGTTTTCGTAGTCTCCGGAGCAAACTTGTTGAAACTGAGTGGCAGCGACGTCGCCGAGAGGATTAGTGAGGGCAGGATTACGCCGAGAGGCTTAGTGAGGGTAGGATTAGGTTGATGGGGTCCAGTTAATTGGGTCCTAAAATGAAGCTTAGATTGCTGATATTATAGTTTACAGCGATAAAGCTTATTATTCTGAGTACAATGACCCTTTGTACGACCACAAAGAGTTTAAAATGAATTTTTAAATCAATTTTAAAAAATTAGCCTCGCGGTCCTTCTTGACAGAAAAGCTCCTACTTGACAGTTCGTTCCAAGGAGACCATAGTTGATCCATCGAAAAAATGTTGTCTTGCCAAAAAAAATTTTTGCATTAAAATGAAAAAAAGTGATCAGAAATGGTTTTTAATCGTGTTTTTTACCGTAAGATGGCCACGCGGCCGGAAAAACCTGCACCCAGAACCAGAACATTCCTCAGATAAATTTCAAAAACGATGAAAAGATCCTTCATAACCACAACAATGACAGTAATTTTCTCACGTCAATCCGAGGTGACAGTTCGTCACTTCTTAGTTTGACTTTGTCAAACCAACTGGGTACAAACTAAAAAGTGTCAAACGAAAAAGTGACCAACCACCGGGGGTTGTGTGTATGAAATCTGTAAAAATCTTTAGATTATTTTTTTTTGTTTTTTGTATCCACCGCGTATGTCAAAGTAGTGCACGTCGAGTAGGTAACCCATTTTGCTGCATGGGCTTGACTTGCTGTCATCGCTTACCTGCAGCATTACCGTTACCTTGCACCTTTTCCCACACAGCCGCAGCAGCCGGATGCGAAATTTTCTTCACAACGTCTTTAGTCGCCGAACGGTTCACAACTCCGCGTTCCCGTTCCGTTTTGGTCAAGCCCAGATTCGTTCAGAAGGAAAAACCTTGAATTTTGCTTTATTTTAGTAAAATTTATCAATTTGCGTCGCGTCGCGTTCGATTTCTGGGGAAAAAGCGAGTAAATAAAGCACTTCAAAATGGTGGACAAAATCGAGATGAGCCTGGACGACATCATCAAGTCGTCGAAGCCCCAGCGAGGCGCCGGTGGCCGCGGCGGGGTCAACAAGAATGGTGCCGGTCCCCGGACTGGCGGTGGCCGTGGAGGCCCACCCAGGAACGGATCCGGTGGTGGCGGATTCCGTCAGAACCTCAACCGCTCCGGCGGCGGCGGTGGTGGTGGAGTCCTCAAGGGACGCCAGCGCGGCGGAATTCAGCGGTCGAAATACGCACGGGTAAGCAGCAGCGGTTGGGGATAGTTGGACGAACCCGGTGCCGGAACAAGCTCGGAAGGACCTTGCGGACGAAGCGCGAAGTGGCTCTCGATTTTCTCGATCGATTCGCGTTGGCCTCTGTGTTTGCTGCGATGTTGGAGGGAGAAAAACAAAATGGCGCCCGAAGAAGCACCATCCTTCTTCCTAGTGTTGTCTTCCTCTTCTTTCCCGTGTGTGTGTGTACGTGCGTGTGAGCACGATGACGCGCGCGCTCGGTTTTGCGCTTGTGTGAGTGCCGCAGAAGCAAAGAAGACTCAACGAAGAAGAAGAAGCAGTGTGACAGAACTAGCGGTCTCTCGCTCTTACCAATACATCGACACGCGGTTTGTTTTGACAGCAGATGGCAGTTTGTTGTTGTTGTTTGTTTGCTGTTTGATGACGCACGCAACGTTTTTCATGAACTTTCCTGGACTTGAGTCTGCAAAGTGTGAATTTGCGAAGAGTTTTGTTACGTTTCTGTATTCTCAAGAAGCCTATTTCACAATATTTGCGTGTGTTTTTGTGCGATCTTTCTTCTCAACACACTCTTTTCTTGAATTCCTCTTGAATCTACGCCAAAAAAATGAGTCACCACCTTAAAAAAAATGAACCGTAATTTTCCACCCAGAAAGAGTAGCCGGAATCTTTACAGAGATCCCCAGGATTTGGAGCGCTTTCCCAAGCCGCAAGATTCAAAACAACCTCAAACACAGTAACAGCACACTCTCGAACCCGTAATTCTTTCTGAGACTTCCCGCGCCCCCCAACCAACTCCATTGGGTCAAACGGAGGAGGAGCAGCCGGAGACGAGACGAGGAGGCCTTCAAGAACCGTTCAAAACCGAAAACCAACGAAAAACCAAAAACCACACACCATTCACAGGGGGATGTCAACAGCGCCTGGAAGCACGACATGTACGAGGGAGCGCGCAAGAGCCGGCTGCTGGCCGCGGCCGGGCTCGGCGGTGGACTCGGAGGCGGTGGCCCCGGAGGGCTGGGCAGCACCAAGCTGATGGTATCGAACCTGGACTTTGGCGTGTCGGAGTCGGACATCAACGAGCTGTTTGCGGACTTTGGACCGCTGAAGAGCGCGTCGGTACACTACGACCGGTCCGGACGGTCGCTGGGTGAGTGGAATTTACGTTTTATATTATGCTTAATTTTTAGTAAACGTCAAACAAGTCATCTTGTAGATGTAACCAGAGTTAGGGGAAGGTGGGGCAAGAGGATCAATCGCTAGTAAGGCCGTAATTTTTACAATTTTGATTATTTCCAGTATGAGGTATTGTTGATAGCAATGCAATTAGCTGATTCTACTACCACATAACCACCAAAACGACGTAAACGCCACGGGGCATAATATTGAATTAAGGTTTTTTCAAAACCTTTGTTTCTATATAATATTTGGACAGTACAAAATAAGGCTTTGGGTTCGTTTTAAGGCTCATTTCATTTTTATTTTTTTCATTAAAAAACATATTTATTTAAAAACTTGTTCTATCAAAGTCTCAGTCAAGACCTGGTATAAGATGATTCCAATAAATCCGACAGATTTTTAACGTTTTTAATTCCCCTACGTTGGATCGCGTAATTGAAATTAAAATAATGCTAAAGTAAATAGATAGAGATTTGAGGGAATCGTATTGAGATGCTGCTATGTTGGAAGTGGAGATTTTTAAACAAACAATCCAAAAAAAAATTGATCTTCGAAAAGCATTGGAATGAAGAACTCTTAAAATTTTAGTAAATATTAGGGTAGGAAGCTGAATTGTTTATGTGACTTTGCCAATGTTTTTAAAAATAATAATAATAATTTTGTTATTCCGTAAACCTGTCTCCCTAAAGTCACTGGTCGGCAGTTGGACTCACACTCCAAAGGTCGTCAGTTCGAATCCCAAGGTGGATGGGATCTAGGTGTAAAAAGGGGTTTAGATTGCCTCGCCATTTCAAACCTTCGAACACCTAGTTTCGAGTAGGAATCTCGCAATCGAGAACGCCAAGGCATTGCTGTAGAGCGAACAATTTGATTTGATTTGATTTGTTATTCCGTTAAGGACATTGCGCTGATATTATGGTCTGCTCCAACTTGTCAGCCAGCCAATAATGTTTCAGTCATTCTTTCCGGTAGATACTGGTAGCTTCCTTCAAAATCATTGTTTAGTTCGGCAGCCAACAAAAGAAAATACCAAGTTGCATAATTCGAGCCAAACATTTCATTAGGGCACAAAACCAAAAAGTAAACATTCGGGATTATTCCACTATTCCACTCCATAGTACACTCCCTACATGCCCTCCAAGAATCAGATTGATAGCAAACAATTTCCTATTGAAAAAATCAAAAAAACAAAAGGGCACATAACAATGTTCACTCCAAACCAGAAAAAAGTTCAATTGTGCCCTTTTCTTTTTCGTTAGTTTTTCGTGGTTAAGGAACTTTCTATGTAATAAAGTGAACTTTTCATACATTCTTAACACTAATTCTCTTCAAAACAAAGTTTGGTTAACGTTTCACCAAGGGTTTCTGCAGAAAAAAAACTTCGTCGAAATACAATATTGAATACGGCCCGTGGCTGCTGTTCAGTACACTTTTGAAGAATTTTAATGTTTCACATACCTTATCTGCTGCATTCGATCATAAAACTTCACCAATTATCAAAATTTCCACTGAATTCCTCATTATTTCTAACTAAACAAAAGGGCCCATAAACATCATTCAAAACAACAATCCGGTGACAGCGCTTTAGTGCCCTTTTAGTTCTCTTCGAAATTGCATTTAGAAAGGGCCCATTATGAACAGCAGTTGGAAAGCTAAAAGGGCCTAATAACGAGATTTTTTAAAATTATGAGTTTTATTGCGAAAATCAACATAAATTAAGAAGCAGTAAAGCAGAGTTAAGGATAATGGTGTGTTTTATCGAATCATCAGTAAAAATACCATCAGTCATGCTTATTTTTTAAATAGGAATTGAAACAAGTTGTCCATTTTTTGCAAGCGATTTTCTCGAATCGCGGTTTTTGCTTTTGTGCCCTAATGAAATGTTTGGCTCGAATTTTGCCAGAAACTTCCCTCCAAACCCTGAAACCTTCAGTTCTTTAGAGCCCTATTGAATACTGAAGAAAAGATAAACGAATCTTGCGATACGTCTTTTTACTCAAGCAAGCAATAAAAAAGTTGGACCATATCTGCAACAGGGATGTTCCGAGTACCGGTTCAAGTAGGATAATTTCCTAAAATTATCTAAAGTGCAGGGTTGTTACGGACGGCGCGGATCGCGCGGATTTGCTGGCTAATTCGACGGTAACATTTCAAAAGGCATCATGTACATTTTGACGCTTTCTGGGTTATTGTATATTCTGAAAGAACTTCTAATAAGCTACCTCTCCACCAAAAATGAGCAAAAGTTACTTCAGTAAAGTCTGTTTAATCATGATTTTAAATAAAGTAACATAAACAAAATCTCTGCCATCAGCAGTATCTGTTTATATAGCCCTGTCAACCTGTCAAACAAAAGGCTACATAAACCTCGTGACAAAAAAAAGCAACATGAAAAAAGCGCCATGTACATTCGGCGAAGAAAAACGAATCATAACAAAGCGCCCCCCTCAGTGACAGCAGGGTGATATCGACGTTGGTGATTTCAAAAGAAGTTATGTTTGTTTTTCTCAAATAAAATTACGGAAATAATGTTTTATTGAATTTGGATGATCAAGTATCAATAAAAGCAACGTTTTTGATCGTTTGTTATCATTAGAACATCTTATTTTGCTTTTATATAAAAATGGTAATTGAAAATGGATGCTCAACATTCAAATGCGTTTTTCTCAAAACGCATGGTTTGTACATGATGCTTTTTGAAATGTTGGCATCGAATTTTGCTCAGGCGCGGATTTCGCGCGGATGGCAATTTTGAAAATGTTTGTTTGTATTTTCTTAGTACGAAACGTTGAAAAATGAAGATCAAGATTATGTAGAAATTATTTTTTATATTTTTCTTGTCATTTCTTTACATCTCGGGCTCTGAATATTTAATTTCTTTTGAGTTTTGAGTAATGATTTTTAACCTTATTTATTTTTAATTTTATACTGGATTTATTCAATTTTTAATTTTGTAAATCAAATATTACAAACTTTTCCCTAAGATATAGACATAAGAATGTGTAACAAAAATTATTATTGGGGCTTGTACTGGTGGGCGCCAAATATGAGCTTGATTAGACGTAACAGAAGCTGGCCTCCACCTTAGAATTTTGGAATGGAATTTAATCGGTAGAAATTTTATTTTTTTCTAAATGTAAAGATCAGAACATTCCAAATTCAAAGCTTCAGAAATTCAAAAATTTGAAAAAAAAATGTTTTAAAAGTTTTTATAATAACAAAAAAAAAATCAAAATACATATTTTTTTTCGAAATTTCTAAAATTAAAATTTAAAAAATCTGAAATTTCGAAATTCAAAATTTTAGCAATATAAAATTCAAAATACAAAAAATTTGGGTAATCGAAAATTTGAAGATTAAAAAAAAATCAAAATTAAAAAGTCAAAATTTCAGTAACAACATTTCAAAAGGGCGAAACCTACGATCCTGCCGTTTCGAGAAAATCAACATTCAAAATTTTGCAATTCCGATCAATTCCTATTTTCACAAAAAAGCATGAAAAGCACAAAAAAGCATGAAAACCATCATTTTTTTCAAAACGTAATAGAAAATAGCAATAATTTCATCATAGAGAGCAATTTGAAATTAATTAAGGTGTTTTTGCTATTAAAAATTGAGAAAAACAAATTACGCCTTTTTGAAGAGCGTGCCTCTATTTTCGCCCCACCGTATTCGCCACCCACTCAACCAAAACAACGGTTTAGCCCGTCAGGTTACGCCACAAAGCAAAAGTAAACAACAGATTCGCCCTTTTGTTTTTTGTTAATTTTTCGGGTTTTTAAAGAAAAAAGTGGTGAAACAACTATTTTATCATTGTGAAACGTTACAGTCAGTGATAATACAGTGATATTTGCAACCTCAGTGATAAAAAGTTCAAGATGGTATGTCAGAGACATAACCGAAAGACATAGGACCAAACAATTTGAATGTGTTTTTGGATTGCTAGTGAAATCTGAAATAAGATTATTTTATTTTGTTTCATAGATTTGTCGGCAAAATTGTCATAAATGTTCTTCCAAGGTGAACCTTCTATGAGGGCACCGGCAACTCCAGGTTGTGGCCACTACGGTCGAAATGTCAATTTTCATGTTCAGTATCAAAACCATGAATTTTGATATCCATATTGCCACAACTCGTATGGTTGTGTTAAAGACCCTCCGGGCCCCGGGGAAACCTGCTTTGAGATCACCGGTCACTCAAGGTTGTGGCCACTACTGTCGGAATGCCAATTTTCATGTACAGTATCAAAACCATGAATTTTGATACCAATATGCCTCAACTCGTATGGTTCTGTAAAAGTCCTCCGGGCCCCGGGGAACCTGCTTTAAGGGCACCGGCCACTCCAGGTTGTGGCCACTACTGTCGAAATGGCCATTATGTTCAGTATCAAAAACCATGAATTTTGATACCCATATTGCCACAACTCGTATGTTTCTGTAAATGTCCCCCCAGGCCCCGGGGAACCTTCTTTGAGGGCACCGGCCACTCCAGGTTGTGGCCACTACTGTCGAAATGGCCATTATTATGTTCAGTATCAAAACCATGAATTTTGATACCCATATTGCCACAACTCGTATGTTTCTGTAAATGTCCCCCAGGCCCCGGGGAACCTTCTTTGAGGGCACCGGCCACTCCAGGTTGTGGCCACTACTGTCAAAATGGCCATTATTATGTTCAGTATCAAAACCATGAATTTTGATACCCATATTGCCACAACTCGTATGTTTCTGTAAATGTCCCCCAGGCCCCGGGAACCTTCTTTGAGGGCACCGGCCACTCCAGGTTGTGGCCACTACTGTCGAAATGGCCATTATTATGTTCAGTATCAAAAACCATGAATTTTGATACCCATATTGCCACAACTCGTATGTTTCTGTAAATGTCCCCCCAGGCCCCGGGGGAACCTTCTTTGAGGGCACCGGCCACTCCTGGTTTTGGCCACCACTGTCGAATTGGCCATTTTTCATGAGAACCGCCGCATCATAGCGACTTCCACGCCGTCCGCTTCGCTCGAATTTCCTCCTTCTGCTGCCGGTGGTTCTTCCTTCTGGTTGCTGGTCCTCTTCTTCTATTGGCCGCTGCTGCTGCTGCTCCGCGCCGGCCCGACGTGCACAGTTCGAGTGCTCGTTCCAAAGTGACTTGCTTTTGCGAAATTTTCTGCTTAAATAGCGGCACAGCCGGAGAACGGCACAAAAGGGGCGCGGTCTCGAATGCATACGCTCGCTCTGATTGGTCATCTGTCCGATTTGTACTGAAAAATTACTCATTTTGATTGCATGTTTTAAGTGCTTTAACTATGTTTAGTCAGACTATCTATGTAGTTAAACAATAGCTGAAGTCTTCCTCTTTCGATTGGTGGTCCAACCATCTGGATTGATTCACATTGAAAAAAGATATAAGCGTTCAAAATGTCCCCTTTTTTAACGCTTAAAAGTGACGCTTTGGATCGAATTTCTGAACTGGCCCCCCAATATAGTAAGTAAAGACATAGTCCTATGTCAAAAATTGGTCTAGGAAGCCTTCATAAGGAGTCCGATTCAGGCCAAGACTCGTTGAGCTAGGATACACCGTAAGTAGCAAGTTGGTTTGACGATGTGGTCTATATTGAAGTGACGTTCTTTGGGGTGTCCCCGCCGGAAGTGGGAAACACCATCCTGCCTTCTCAATCTTTGCATAGCTTCGATGGTTACGGAGGCGATGATTTTGTACGGCATTCCTCCTAAACCTCCCTACACTAACTTTTTGTCCTGCAACTGCTCGACCCAGAATCCCCGGATGTCCCAAGAAGCGGTAAATTATGGACCTTCATATCTAGATTGTGAATACAGACCAGATCCGATACCACAATGATTGAAATTAAAAAGTTATGTATTTAGGATCATACAAATCTGTGTTTGTTGTGGAATTGTGGTCAGAGACATCAAAAACATACATTTTGATCCATTTTGAGGATTGTCAGGTTAAAATTCACTAAATTATAACGAAAATTTAGTGTTTCTAAATATACGTCGGAACTTGCAGAAAACACTACATTCGCCCCTCGTGAAAACAGGGCGGAAACTCAATTTGGTTTGTTTTGATTGATGTTGTTGATTAGCCCTTTTGTTTTTTGCTTGTAAAACTACGTATTTTCGGAATTTTGTGATGATGGAGAGTGTTTTAGAATCAGTTTTGTTCGCTTTATATGATTCTCACAAAAACTCAGTTTGTTTACATCTGAGGGTTTCGCCCTATTGAAAAGTTGTTACAGATTTAAAAACTGAAAAATATAAAATTAAAAACAATATCGAAAAAAAATCTAAAATTCTAAAATTCTAAAATCCTAAAATTTTAAAATTCTTAAATTCTTTAATTCTTAAATTCTTAAATGTTTTTATTTTTAAATTCTTAATCCTTAAATTCTTGAAGTCCACAATTTTTGAAGTCCTATTTTATGTAAGGGATTTTTAAATTATGAGAAGACATTATTTTAAATATCAGAAATTAAATTTCTTTCTGAGTGAAATTTTAGCGAGGATTTTGGATTACAAACTGTATAAAAAATCTTAGATTGTGAATATTTAGACTTCCGAAATTTAAAATTTTATCATAATATAATTTTAGATTTTGATTTAAATTGGAGGTTATATTTTTGAAGTTAAATTTTTAGGTGTTTAAATATTGTATTTTTTATTTTGAAGATTTTTTTTCATGACCCTTTCCTTTACCGTCTCTTGAAGATTTTTTTTAAATGGATTTATTGCTTTCATTCTTTTGGAGCCATAAAACCATAAAACGAGTTTTTTTACATCAAATACTTTCTGAATTAGTTTTTCTTCATTAAAAAATAAAATTTCTTCAATGTTGGTCGCGATATTTTTTTATATATTGCGTGGATTTTGCGCGGTTTCGGATTTTAGGTCGGCGCGGATTTTTTTTCGACTCTCCCGTAACAACCCTGAAAGTGGTCTAGCGACGACGCACCAAACAACTCGGAATCAGTTTGAGTATTGAGGTTTCGGTCATGTGCGAGATCAACACGGCAATATCTATAGCTCGCCACATCCCGCTTGCACCCGTTGCAAAATGTAAGTCATTCTGCAGACATGCTCTCCGCAAGCGGAACAACGAGTGTTTGTCTTCGAAATTCGCCGCTTAGAGCACTCGTTTGCTTTCTGTCTTGGCAGGAATCTTGTGCTTCTGATAACAAGGTATTCAAACAACGATGTCCGATTCTTCTTCTGCGTTCCACACACACTTTACTTTTCACACGTACTCGTTTTTGAATGGCTCCCCTGTATAGAGCCCTAAGACGAAGTTCTTCATCAAAACTCCAATTCAGAGGCCAAAGGCGTAAGGGCCTTAGTCCGATCGGTTGACGATTCCTCCTCTTCAAAAATTACGGCAGAATATCGGCCTTGCTAGCCTGCATCGTTCCCGTATAAGCCGTTTCCATGTTTCTTAGAAACTGATCTTTTATAGCTAAATCGTATCGTGTAATAAAATCATATTGAACCTTTCTAGATGATTTTGTATACAGTTAAGCCAAATCGGTTTAAATTTTACTGAGCTACATCGATTTTACAATACACAAAACTTCCTGTGTCTTTCCGGGTTACCTAACCTAACTAGTGTCATACTAGCATTTGTCTCCAAATTACTTTTCTATTACAGACTTCACAGTCGCTTTACGATTCCGTCGCCAAATATATTTTTGAGTTATTTAGTAAAATCATTTTCACTCTCATTGAACACTGTTGGTCACTGGAATAGTGATAGGTTCTGCGGAATCGCTTCTACTAGCTGTTCAGTCCGCCGTAGAGCCCAAACGATGATTTGTTCAGGACACGATAGGGCCGCTCTGGTGTTGGTTCTGCTGTAAAAGTTTTAAGAACATAGAACTGCGAAAGATGTGTTAAAGCAACGGAACTTGTTCCTCTAAATGAATGCTGCACCACCCGGGCAATCCATACTAAGTCTTCGCATTTTTCGCGGACCGTTGATTTCATCTGCTCGTGCATTATGAAATGAGTAAACCGCCATGAACGTGTGCCCTGACTCGAAATATTCTACGGTACGCTACTCCGAGTCCATTTCGTCATTGACGAACAAGATTAGCAACCCAAGTAGGCTGGTTCCAACTCTTGTTTTGGGCCGCGTTAACAATGCAAGTCTTCGAGAAGACCACGAATAGATCACGGCTTCCTTCTGATACTCGTCCTGGAAGAAATCAAAATGCGCTAAAACCAGAAATGGTTCCAATTTATTTTCCTTTTGTGGACGTCACAGTCGCTATACCATGCCTTTGCCTGTGTCCTTCTTCATATCCCGAATTTTTTAGGGTTATGGCACATCATATAAAAATTAGAAAACCATTTTCACTCCCATTGAACACTGATGTCTGATCACTGAAATAATCTCCGGAAAGCACTCCAACATCATTTGATACTCTACGAAGATTGTTTGTTTTCGTCCAGGTTTTCTTTTGCCGGTATGCATTTGTTTGAATTCACAAATGAAATAATTTCTAAAAAGAAATCATCCATTTTATTGTTGATTTTATAGCGAAACCTTCGGAACTAGTGTCAAAATCTTGATCGTTGATTCCCTAGGTTGCTTTGATCGAGCTATGCGTTATACAATTGCAATTATGTAGTCTACTAAAAATTAAATTAAATAAGACAGAATGCAACAATGTTTTCTGGATATTAAAAGAATTTTTCTTACCTCCTACGAATTCCCATGAAACTATTTTTTCCCCTCTCTACTCTTCTCTTCCAGGCACGGCCGACGTCGTCTTTGAACGGCGCGCGGACGCCATCAAGGCAATGAAGCAGTACAACGGCGTCCCCCTGGACGGCCGCCCCATGAGCATACAGCTGGCCACGTCGGAGATTCCGGTGCCGCGGGCACCCCGCCTCGGCGGTTCCAGCGACCGCTCGTCCGGTCTCGCTCCCCGCTCGCCACGATCTCCGCGGTCTCCGGGACGGCGTCAGGGAGGCGGCCGTGGTGACGGCAGCAGCCGAGGTTGGTAACTTGTAACTCTGCGATTGAGTTGAAGAGATTGGCGGGTTTGAAATTTTCAAGATTCATTGTTTTTCTCGTGGTTCGTTCTCACATTAGATCGCTCAGCGACGCTCCATCCCAAGAAGCACATCGAAATCACGTTTTCCGTTGACTTGCAAAATTTTCACGTTCGGTAAATAAGAGCGTTGTTTTTGTGCTTCTTTCTATGTTTGATTAAAACCAACCAATTCGTGTTCGAATGCCCCATCAAACTAATCAATCTCTTCTGAAATTCATACCGCAATCATCATTGAGCATCAAAATTCTCAACTTTCGCTACATCTTGGATTCAGCTTAGAGTTTGTAATTTAACACGCAAAACCTTCCTCATTTTAGGAAACAGCAGCCAGTCGAATCAGCGCCGCGGTGGTGGCGGCGGAGGTCCCCGCCGGCAACAGCGCGAAACCAAGACGGCCGAGGAGCTGGACGCCGAGCTGGACGCGTACACTAAGGACATGAAGTAGGGAGACGAAAAACAAAACCAAGCTTTATCCTGCCCCCAAAACAGTGGCCGGCATTTTGCAACGTGACCTCTAAACAAAATTTTCTAGTGGTTAATCGTTTAGCGTGTAAGGAACTCACCTCCCTTAACAGAAGAAAAGAAGAAAAAAAACCTCAACCCCTTCACAAAAGTAACCACGCGCGCGCGGTGTGTAAATAAGTGCGGTGACTTGAACCACCAACTCGGAGAGAGCCAGCAGCCCCTCGGTCAAAAGGCGCTAGGTTGCACTCAAACCTAGCCAGGACAACGACGAAAGTGGTTTTTAGATTCTTAATAATTTAAACTGTTTCACTAGTGGAATAAAAACGCAGAGAAAAGCGCGTGACGATTGATCTTACAACCTAGTTTTATTATTATGTCTATATATTGCAGTAAATCAAGAAACACAACACGTAAAACAGACGAAAACAATGGTGAAATTCACACACCCGTTAAAAAAAAAAACAAAACAGTCAGGTGAAGTTTTTGTATTGCGGAAACAGAGGCAAAAGTTACTAATCTTAACTCTTAACACACACCCACACACTCGAGGGATGCCGGCGGAAACCACGCGGCATCGGCGGCGCCACGTGACTTGATTCTGTCTGTCATTGGCAGAAGCTCATCAGTTAGTATGTAGGGTTTAGTTCTAGTGAGAAAATAAGGCAAAAAACTAAGAAAAACATTACAAAAAAAAGATGCGAGTCAAATAAAAAACGCAGATATAAAAAAAAGCGAAAAATTGTTGAGTTGTGTGTTGTTCATAAAGAAAAGAAATCCTCATATCAAAGTTAACGAGCGGATCAACGAGGACACGTCAATACAATGGCTACGGAAGTAATCAGTGGAACGGCAGTCAGCAGCACCTATTTTCCTCGCAAAGACGTCCACAAAGCCACCTGGACATCACCTAACCAACGGAAAAAAACGCAAATCGACGGCCGACGTGCGATCGAGAGGGAACGTGGAACGATACTTGTAGGCTCGGAATCGGCAGGTCGCAGTCTGACGCTGATCGTGACTAGAAGCGAGGTGTTGGCCAGCTGGAAGCAGTACTTCAACGAACACCTCAACGGCGATGAACGGAGGCAGCGTTGGAGTCGACTTAGGAGTCGACCGCAGCTGATGACCAATTTCCAGCCTCTGATCTGGAGACGGTTAAGAGGGAGATCAGGAAGCTGAAGAACAACAGAACTGTCGGCAAGGATCGGTTACCCGATGAGCTCTTCGAGTACGGAGAAGAGAAACTGGCGAGGGCGCTTTATTGTGTGATCTCCAAGATCTGGGATTTTATCAACGTGGCCGTCAGTTCGGGCTTCACTGGTGCTCGCGCTACCACGCTCCAAGTAGTTATTTTGTCTCCGAAAAATTCTCGTGAAATGTCGTGAGTTCACCGTGCCCTCACATCATATCTTCATCGATTTCAAGGCAGCTTACGATACAGTCTACCGCGAGCAGATATGACAGATTATGTATGAGCACGGATACAATACCAGAGCTGTAGCAAGGCGATGGCTTAGCCTGTGCGCTGTGTAGGCACCGGAACGAGAGGCACGAGTCCTACCAGTTGTTTACTTTTGCCGATTACCTCGACGTTGTGGCAATAAATCTGGGAACGGTGAAAGATGTCTACACCTGACTGGTAACCGCCGACGACGACACCAGCAATGAGATCCGGACTCGTATTTGTGCTGTGAATCATGCTCACTTCAGGTTTCCAAAGACCGTCCCATCGGATCGAGTGCAATGCCGCACGCAGCTGACAATGTACAAAGCACTGATTAGACCGGACGAGCTACGAAAAATCTACGGTGGAGGGCAGATGTCTGACGGAGTGTGGCCAAGACGCATGAACCATAATCTGCACGCGTTTCTTGAAGAACCAATCATATCGAGAATTGGGAGGCTCAGGTGGGTCGGCCAACTAAGGATCTGCGAAAAATCCTTGACAAGTTCCGAGAGTACAACCTACAAACACACTATTTTTTACCGACCTCAAGGCGGCGTACGATTCAGTCTGACTTTCCGGCGAAGCTAACAAGACCGATTTGTACCACGCTCGACGGAGCAAAATCATGCCAGCGAATAGTTTCGAAGCGAAACGGCGGATCGATGCTGCAAACCGGGCTTTCTAGGTCTCCGTAGCAATGTAAGGTCCTGCAGCCTAAGGATGTCTACCAAAATAACGCTGTACAAGACCTTACCAAAGAGCACTCGGAGTCTTCGAGCGGAGAATCCTGTGTTCAATTTTTGGCGGCAAGCTTGTGGGTGATCGCTGGTTCAGGCTCATGAACTTCGAGTAGTACCAAGACTACAACATGCTGATATCGTAAAAGTCATCAAGCACGACAGGCTGAAGTTAGCTGGACAGGTAGCCGGAATGTCGGACGGGCGGCCCAAGATCGAATATCCTGGAAATCTTCAATAAGTTTAGCGTTGGGTCGATAGACTTGTTGTTGATGAAGTAAACTTAGAGCATGTATTCTGAAAAAAACTCTGTCAAATGGTGCTATGAGCTATGGGTTTCCTATGCTGATAGGACCTTTTGAAAAACTAAGCGAGTTCTGATACGGATTGAACATGCTTTTTAGAAGCTGTATTCGAACACCAAATTGTGGAGATGCCAACAAGAGTGAACTATGGAGTCATTGTTTATATTTACCATATTTACGATATTTACATATTTTTTAAACATAAATAATAATAAACAAATTATAAAGTAAAATCTATTATCAGTTTAACCAGCTAATCCCATAACCATCAATCACAAAGAACTTGATCAACTGCCGCTCCCGGGACGTCACAAAAGCGTTAAACTTGCGATCCGCGCTCGGCGTCGGCGTCACCGCTTCAGCCAACTCAATCCGGTGCTTCACAACCTGCTTCCAATTGGCTCCTCCCCCTGATCCAAACGCTGAAGTCGACGCCGCCAGGACTGCGGCCACCGCACCAGATTGACTCCCTTCAAACAGCCCATCCGAGGTCGATTCGCGCCCAGTGCCAAAGTAGGACGGCCGAGTGAAAATGGCCACCAGTTGGAGTTCCTTGCAGAGCTTCTCCAGCCGGACGCACAGTGACTTCAGATAAGTGTCCATCCGGATGAGGTTCTTCTCGGTGCATTTGTTCCAGTAAAACGCCACCAGGGAATCGATCAGAAGAAACGAAGCCGCGGGATGTTTCAGGAAGACATCGTTCAACGAAAGCAGCGTGAACTCAAACTCATCCATGGTGCAGCACTTGATCATGGTCAACCGCGTAAAAGATTCCTCCCGAATGCGACGAATCTCCTCCCGTCCCATGTTTCGTCCAGCAGGGCTCGAGTTGTTGACGATCTGCTTCTCCATGATGTCCAGCAGCCGCAGCATGTGGACGTTGTTGTCGCAGTTGACAAACACCGCACCGACGCCGTGACCACCGTGCTCCGCCGGTAGGATTATCCGCGCAATCAGTTCCAGCATCAGTACGGATTTGCCGCAGTTGGTCTTGCCGCTGAGTTCGACCAGTTCACCGGGCGACGGTCCGCCATCCTCAGGAAAGAGATTAGTGTCCAGACAGCGAACGGCACTGGATGTGCGGGTTAAAATCCGGTGTGCGATTTGGACGGCAGTTTCAATTTCGCACATGATTTGAACACTGAGCGACCTGAACTCAAATCACTTTTTCCCCAACGAAAACAAACACTGATTGACGACAGACCGCAAGAAGTGGCGGGAAAATTTGCAAATTAGCCCGGACGTAGGCAATGTGCGAAACACCTCACAACGTGCTTCACGGATGAGCGTCGCGACGCATCGACATGGCTATGTGTGAGCATTTTGACCACGTGGTTTACAGGAAGATTACTGGTAGATTTAAATTAGTTTATTAAAAAAAAACATTTTTATATAAGGTTGTACGTAGGCAGAAGTTATTGAGACTTGCGACATAAACTTTGAAAAATATTTGCAACGGCCTAAATCATTTTCCAAAAATCCATATTTTTTAATTTTTTAAACATTTGGATGTTTTAGGGGGAAACGACTTTGATAGGTTTGAGATTTTTCCGCAAAATGAAGAGTGAAAATTAAATACATACGGAATGGTTTAGAATCATACTGACCGTGGTAGAGCGGTGCTCAAAGTACCTCCAGAAGAAATTTTCATAAAATTTTGAAAAGCTTTAAAAGTTAGTTAACTATAGTAAAGAAAATGTTGATGAAAGTCATTATTTTACACTTCTCAAAGTGTCATGATTTTCTCAATGAACAAAATTTCGAATTTGAAAACGGAATGCATTTTCGGATTCTTTGGACAATTTCCCACTAGGAAAGGGTAAAATAAGTTTGTAAATAATAAACAGGGTTGTTACGGACGGCGCGGATCGCGCGGATGGCGCGGATGGCGCGAATCGCGCGGATCTGGCGCTGATTTGCTGGCTTATTTTGCTCAGGCGCGGATTTCGCGCGGATAGCAATTTTGATTTAAAAAATAATTGAGAACGATAGAATTTCTTTCAAATTACAAAGGAAAATATTATTAGTGCACATCAACCAGAGCTTTTGCACCCAGATTTTGGTTACAGACAGTTACGGGTACTATCGAAATATTGTTTTATTCGTCCCCTAAAGTACTGCCCACAAAGTAATTTACAACAAAGTTTGACAACTTTAAAATCTCGATATTGCAGGATTGGGTCCGTAAGTTTGACAATTTTGAAATAAGAAGACAACAACTTCCTGCGTTGCTGTGCACCTTTAAATAAATTCAATATTTTTTGTTGAGTGCAAAAATATCAATTTCTAAGAAGTTGTTAATGAAGAAAATTTTCTTCTAAAAATTATTGATTTTTTTCTTAATGTGAAACTTCGAAATAATCTTCAAGAAGCGATTTTTTTAAATGTATTGAGATTTGTTATATAAATCAAACATAACATTACAACTCATTATTTTTAAAACATCTGCTTAACAACTCGTATTAATAACAATTTTATTAAAATCAAAATAACAAAATTCGGAAAATTACAGAATTTCAAAAAATTTAAGCTATGCAACATTTTAGATTTTCTAAGTTTTTTCAAAACAATAATTGAAATTTTAAAATTTTTGGTTTATTGAAAAAATGAAAAATTCTGTTGCCACTCTGATTCAGGTAGAATTGATTCTACTCCCAATTATCACAACATGACGAAATCCACTTAACAATCTGTTAAAATCTCCGTCTAAAAGCGAAATTTAATGTTAAAATTCAAAAATAGGAAATCTTGAATTCAACACTTTGAAATTTCAGAATTTACATATTCAAATAATTATAAAAAAATAGATTTTATTATTTAAAATTGCCAAAACATACCGATTCAAAAAACGTTAAAGAGTACGAATTATTAAATTGAAAAATTACGAAAATATTACAATTGATTGTTATTTTTTCTATTTTTTAAGAAAGTTCTTATGTTTTAAAATTATTAAATTATTAAATTTTTAAATTATTTTATTATTAAATTATTGAATTATTAAATTATTTAATTATTAAATAATTAAATTAATAAATTAATAAATTATTAAATTATTAAATTATTAAATTATTAAATTATTAAATTATTAAATTATTAAATTATTAAATTATTAAATTATTAAATTATTAAATTATTAAATTATTAAATTATTAAATTATTAAATTATTAAATTATTAAATTATTAAATTATTAAATTATTAAATTATTAAATTATTAAATTATTAAATTATTAAATTATTAAATTATTAAATTATTAAATTATTAAATTATTAAATTATTAAATTATTAAATTATTAAATTATTAAATTATTAAATTATTAAATTATTAAATTATTAAATTATTAAATTATTAAATTATTAAATTATTAAATTATTAAATTATTAAATTATTAAATTAATAAATTATTTCGGACTCATAATTTTGTTTAGAGAAATTTAGTGAAGAAAATAATAAAAAAATCGTGTTTCGATTTTCCAGAGTAAAATTTTGGTGAGAATTATCAAGTACAAAATCCCTAGATTTTATTATTTGGTGATTTGTTTTATGGTTTTAAATGTTTTAACTTTTTGTATTTATTTTTTTCCTGAATTTGTTTTCAAAGCAACGATATTTAAAGTGGTACAAAAACTGCTAATATTTTTTCAGAAATGGCAAAAAAGGTTCCACTTGGTGCAGGTGAGATATGAATCCACAACTGATCAACGGTACTGATCCAAATGCTTTCTGTATTATTCTTTATTCGTTTGAAATTTCATTCATTATGTTACTCTCTTGTATGTTTGCCGCGATTTTTTTTTATATGGCGCGGATTTCGCGCGGATTGGGTTTTGGGGTCGGCGCGGATCTGGCGCGGATTTTTTTTCGACTTTTCCGTAACAACCCTGAATAAATAATGTGTGGTTTGAAACATAACTGAAACAAATCTCCAAATTTCAAGGCAATTTCAGTTAAACAAATTTCATATAAATTGTGAAAAATTGTGATTCGTGCCTATAACCAAGTATAAAATGCAATTTAAATCGATAATTTTATGAACATTAGTGTATTTAACAAGTTTCAGGCAAGTTCAAATTTTAAAACAATTTATATGAATTTCGTCAAAAAGCTTAAAAACATAGTTAACTAAATATAGACATTGATTTTATTCTTAAAAAATAAATCAGCAACCTTAGCGATGGTATGTTTGACTTAAAAATTATTTTTAAACACCTTAAATCTGATTTCGACAAGAGAAACTATGACTTTGATTTTCAACGTAATCATTTTTCTAAACATTATTGAAATTTTTTTTTTTCAAAAGCAGTGCATGGACTCTGTGTGGCCTACCACTCAGCAGGGTTGCGAATGAGCGAGCGAGCCAGAAGCCGTGCTCGCTCATTCATGAGCATGAGGACTTCACAGGTAGCTCGTGCTCGCTCATGCTCATCGCATCCGTTCGCGCTCAATGATCGCTCATCAGCAAAGCAGGTAGATTTTTAGTATTGTTGATGAATTTGGCACAGGCCAATTGGATTGCCACTTTTGAAGATGATTTCATCGCGAAAAAGGGACATGAACTCATCAAAGTTGCATTGTTAATTTGATTTTAAGTAACCGCGGTAAATTTTCATGAAATTATTCGTTGGCGTCGAACTGTCAAAAATTGATCGCGGTGGATTGCGGGGGATAATTTTCTACCACAGTTTTTTGTGTGATCAATTTGGTAAATGCTTTGGTGGATTTTTATCAATTGGGTACTAAAGCCCTATGTAAATTTTTATGTACAACGGTAAAAAACACGATTAAAAACCATTTCTGATCACTTTTTTTTTCATTTTAATGCGATTTTTTTTTTGACAAGACAACATTTTTTCGATGGATCAACTATGGTCCCCTTGGAACGAGCTGTCAAGTAGGAGCTTTTCTGTCAAGAAGGACCGCGAGGTTAATTTTTCAAAATTGATTTAAAATCCATTTTAAACTCTATGTGGTCGTACAAAGGGTCATTGTACTCACAAAAATAAGCTTTATCGCTGTAAACAATAATATCAGAAATCCAAGCTTCATTTTAGGACCCAATTCAAAAAAATTCTAGAAAATTTACCGCGGTTAACCAAAATCAAATTAACCATGCAACTCTAATGTTGTCAGCTTATTATTTTTTCCAGAGTTTGATAATTAAGAAAACTAGTTTTGATTAAATTCCCGATAAATGAAAAATGGCTGATTCGCAATTAAGGTGTCTTAATTGGCTTAGAATCCCATACACTCTTTTTAGCTTATTTAACTTTCAAATTTAGAGTAAACTGTCAAAGGACGGAATTGTAAGGTCTTAAATAAGTTGTAATCAGGATGGAAATCGTTTTGCCTTCCTCACTGAGGTAAGGCTATAATCCTGCTCTAAAAATGAACTTCGTATAAAAACGTCGTAGACCCACCTTCATGTATACATATCGACTCAGAATCGAAAACTGAACAAATGTCTGTGTGTATGTGTGTGTGTATGTGTGTGTGTATGTGTGTGTGTATGTATGTATGTGACCAACAAACTAGCTCATGTTTCTCGGCACTGGTTGAACCGATTTGACCCGAACTTGTTGCATTCGACTTGGTTTAGGGTCCCATAGATCGAGTTTTATACAGATTGAAGTTTCGATAAGTAGTTCAAAAGTTATGTATAAAAATGTGTTTTCACATATATTTGGATCTTACTTAAATGTATGTAAACTATGTCCGGGTCCATCATCCGACCCATCGTTGGTTAGGTTATCAAAAGACCTTTCCAACGAGTCTAAAACATTGAAGATCTGGCAACCCTGTCTCGAGATATGGCCACTTAAGTGATATTGATATACTTTTTTGAAGCCGGATCTCACTTAAATGTATGTAAACTATGTCCGGCTCCACTATCCGACCCATCGTTGGTTAGGTAATTGAAAGGCCTTTCCAATGAGTACAAAACATTGAAGATCTGGCAACCCTGTCTCGAGATATGGCCACTTAAGTGATATTGATATACTTTTTTGAAGCCGGATCTCACTTAAATGTATGTAAACTATGTCCGGGTCCATCATCCGACCCATCGTTGGATAGATTATCAAAAGACCTTTTCAACGAGTCTAAAACATTGAAGATCTGGCAACCCTGTCTCGAGATATGGCCACTTAAGTGATATTGATGTACTTTTTTGAAGCCGGATCTCACTTCAATGTATGTAAACTATGTCCGGCTCCACTATCCGACCCATCGTTGGTTAGGTAATTGAAAGGCCTTTCCAATGAGTACAAAACATTGAAGATCTGGCAACCTTGTCTCGAGTTATGACCACTTAAGTGATATTGATGTACTTTTTTGAAGCCAGATCTCACTTAAATGTATGTAAACTATGTCCGGGTTCACTATCCGACCCGACGTTGGTTAGGTTATCAAAAGACCTTTCCAACGAGTGTAAAACATTGAAGATCTGGCAACCCTGTCTCGAGATATGGCCACTTAAGTGATATTGATGTATTTTTTTGAAGCCAGATCTCACTTAAATGTATGTAAACTATGTCCGGGTCCACTATCCAACCCGACGTTGGTTAGGTTATCAAAAGACCTTTCCAACGAGTCCAAAACATTGAAGATCTGGCAACCCTGTCTCGAGATATGGCCACTTAAGTGATATTGATATACTTTTTTGAAGCCGGATCTCACTTAAATGTATGTAAACTATGTCCGGGTCCATCATCCGACCCATCGTTGGATAGATTATCAAAAGACCTTTTCAACGAGTCTAAAACATTGAAGATCTGGCAACCCTGTCTCGAGATATGGCCACTTAAGTGATATTGATGTACTTTTTTGAAGCCGGATCTCACTTAAATGTATGTAAACTATGTCCGGCTCCACTATCCGACCCATCGTTGGTTAGGTAATTGAAAGGCCTTTCCAATGAGTACAAAACATTGAAGGTCTGGCAACCCTGTCGCGAGATATGGCAACTTAAGTGATATTGATGTACTTTTTTGAAGCCGGATCTCACTTAAATGTATGTAAACTATGTCCGGGTCCATCATCCGACCCATCGTTGGATAGAATATCAAAAGACCTTTCCAACGAGTCTAAAACATTGAAGATCTGGCAACCCTGTCTCGAGATATGGCCACTTAAGTGATATTGATGTACTTTTTTGAAGCCGGATCTCACTTCAATGTATGTAAACTATGTCCGGCTCCACTATCCGACCCATCGTTGGTTAGGTAATTGAAAGGCCTTTCCAATGAGTACAAAACATTGAAGATCTGGCAACCCTGTCTCGAGATATGGCCACTTAAGTGATATTGATATACTTTTTTGAAGCCGGATCTCACTTAAATGTATGTAAACTATGTCCGGGTCCATCATCCGACCCATCGTTGGATAGAATATCAAAAGACCTTTCCAACGAGTCTAAAACATTGAAGATCTGGCAACCCTGTCTCGAGATATGGCCACTTAAGTGATATTGATGTACTTTTTTGAAGCCGGATCTCACTTAAATGTATGTAAACTATGTCCGGCTCCACTATCCGACCCATCGTTGGTTAGGTAATTGAAAGGCCTTTCCAATGAGTACAAAACATTGAAGGTCTGGCAACCCTGTCGCGAGATATGGCAACTTAAGTGATATTGATGTACTTTTTTGAAGCCGGATCTCACTTAAATGTATGTAAACTATGTCCGGGTCCATCATCCGACCCATCGTTGGATAGAATATCAAAAGACCTTTCCAACGAGTCTAAAACATTGAAGATCTGGCAACCCTGTCTCGAGATATGGCCACTTAAGTGATATTGATGTACTTTTTTGAAGCCGGATCTCACTTCAATGTATGTAAACTATGTCCGGCTCCACTATCCGACCCATCGTTGGTTAGGTAATTGAAAGGCCTTTCCAATGAGTACAAAACATTGAAGATCTGGCAACCTTGTCTCGAGTTATGACCACTTAAGTGATATTGATGTACTTTTTTGAAGCCAGATCTCACTTAAATGTATGTAAACTATGTCCGGGTTCACTATCCGACCCGACGTTGGTTAGGTTATCAAAAGACCTTTCCAACGAGTGTAAAACATTGAAGATCTGGCAACCCTGTCTCGAGATATGGCCACTTAAGTGATATTGATGTATTTTTGAAGCCAGATCTCACTTAAATGTATGTAAACTATGTCCGGGTCCACTATCCAACCCGACGTTGGTTAGGTTATCAAAAGACCTTTCCAACGAGTCCAAAACATTGAAGATCTGGCAACCCTGTCTCGAGATATGGCCACTTAAGTGATATTGATATACTTTTTTGAAGCCGGATCTCACTTAAATGTATGTAAACTATGTCCGGGTCCATCATCCGACCCATCGTTGCTTAGATTATTAAAAGACCTTTCCAACGAGTCTAAAACATTGAAGATCTGGCAACCCTGTCTCGAGATATGGCCCCTTAAGTGATATTGATGTACGTTTTTGAAGCCGGATCTCTCTTAAATGTATGTAAACTATGTCCGGATCCACCATCCGACCTATTGTTGGTTAGGTTATCAAAAGACCTTTCCAACGAGCCCAAAACATTGAAGATCTGACAACCCTGTCTCGAGATATGGCCACTTAAGTGATATCGATGTACTTTTTGGAAGCCGGATCTAAAAAATAGATTACACTTGTGTACAGCCATTGTTGTGAGGAAGGCTCCAACCACATAGGTGGATTAAGTTAGTTTTTTATATTAAAACATGTTTTTATTTGTTAGCACGCCCATTTCTCATTTATTTATTTGGATTGACTCCAGCATATAAATAAGATAATTGATGTGAAAATTATCTAAGACACAGATTTGACATTTATTATGCAAAATTATTTACAAATCATTGACTAAACATGATGAGGTGCCTAGGAATTAAAACATGACGTAACGTATTACAAAGAAAACATGTTTGTGTTCCTTAAAAGATACTTTTCAGCTTTATTTAACAGTTTACTTTCACGTGTTACTCTATTATCAACTTTAATTTTTATTAATCGAATTATTTCTACACAGTGAAAAAATAGTGTACATTTGGAAGGTGTAATTTTGTGAGGTTGAATATTACCTCTTGAATGTTATAATGTTACCTCGATTGAGACTGAAAAAGTGGCATTCCACCAGAAATGTGGCAAAACTACTCATTTTCAGAAGTAAAATTGCGCATATTTCTGACATAAAAGATGTACCCTCTCCCAGATGTAATATTACTGTGGTTTTTTTTTAGTGTGTACAGATCTTAATTTAACACCGTAGCTCTGACTCCAAAACAAGCTTCAAAACAAAAATTATGAAAAATATCTTCATCCAATATTATATTCAAGCCTCCATTAAAAAAAATAACATCGAAGCATTGCTGAAAAAAGTTATAATTGTTTATCCTCTACAGGTAAAAAATACCGCTTATTTTGCTCAATGAGCAAAAATGAGTGCGAGCGCGAGCAATGAGCATTTTCGCTCATAAAATAAATGAGCAAACACGAGCACGAGCAAACGTGAACTAGCTCGCGTAGCGCTCCTCCTCACGAATGAGCGAAAAATGCTCGCTCATGAGCGGATGAGCGCTCAAAATCGCAACACTGCCTACCACAGTACATGTTTTAAAAGTAATAATCTTGAGAAAAACCTTACCAGTTGGAAATCATACCAAAAATTATTTGAAATCCTATCAAAGTTACGGTACAAACAAAAAATTGCCGAAATTTACTCGATTTTGTTTTACTTTAATGAAAAATCAAATTTGCAGTCAAAAAGCACTTAACACTTTTTTTGTTGATAAAGTGCACCCGTGCACCGTTTTTAAGATAATAATAATAAAGCCACTTAAAGTTTAATTTAAACTGAAGAAATAAATTTCTAAGATTTTTCAAATAGTGTCCATTATTGAGAAAATTTTCAATAAAATTGACACAGATACAGGAACAAGCAGCCTTTTAGTTTCTAGGATCTCAGCAACTAAAGGAGCTATTAGACTATGGCAAACAAACAACAAACTCGCACTTTTTTTGTGCTTGATAGTTTGCCACTCTCGCAAATGTATTTGCGAAAAACTCGCAAACAAAAAAAAATGTATGCAGACTGCCGTACTGTTTGAGATGACCGTTCTCTAATAAGATCCAGGCTCTCTACTCGAGAGAGGATATGGAAATTGAACTTATTTTGAAAAAGCTTTACCCGCTTAGAAATAATAAGTAAAAACTACATTTAAAAAACTTAAATGTTAATTTCAGATGTGTAACTGCTAAGTATACATTAAGGTAAATTTCGGGTTCCACAATTTTTTTGGTTTCTCTCAACTATAATTATTTGAATTTAAAATTTACACTTTCTGAATAAGAAGACTACAGAAGAATTGGTTAATTTGAACTTTAACATCCAATGTTCAAAACAATTTAGAATTTTTCAAATAATTTTCTGATTGGTTTATATAATTTTGCTTCGATATTTATAAGTTTAAAATTTCCCGGGAGTCTCGAGCAAATTTCCCGGGAATCAAAAGGTCCAAAAATGGTCGATTTTCCGGGATTTTTTTCCCGGAAACTCCTGCTCGTCACCCTTTACACACAAATGATTTACAACAACTGATTATTTTTACAAACAGACTGTTGCAGGATTGGGTTCGTAAGTTCTACTATTTTGGAATAGAAAGACAACAACTTCCTTGGTTGCTGTGCACCCTTAATCTGATAAAAAGCTATACCAGATCAAACCTGCCTCGGTAGGGTCGCTGATCGGCACTAGAACTCGCAAAGGTTCAAATCCTGACGTGGGAAGGTGATTTGGATAACCCCCAGCCTTCGAACGCCTTGAGCCACCATCGAGGCTGGCATTAATGATACGTCAGAATCAGAACAAGTTTAATTTTTTTAATTATTTTTTACATTCAAAAAATGTAGGTAAATCATAAAAGTGCACCTTTTTGATTCCTTCATTTGTTGTTTGCACTTAATAAATCCAGCATCACTAATAATGCACGCCCGTGTTTTATTTTGGGTGACGAAAACCCGCCAGGGGGTGGCTTTGTCGTTTCCTACTTCTTATGTTCTCTCTCTCTCTTATGCTACTTTTGCGCGCATGGCTTTGGCTGTTTTTGGCTTTTCTTTTCCTCGTCGATGGCCCGTGTGTGTGTGTGTTGTTCTGTTCTTTCTAAAGTTTCGCGTGGGATCATCGCCGTGATCGTTATTTGTTATTTTTATAATTGATGTCGCCGGTGTAGTTCTACAAATCTGACTGAGTACGTGTGGGGGGATCACTTACTTTGGATCAGTTCAAACGTGGTGAATCATTCGCAGCAGCAGTCGGCCAGAGGTCGTCGATTCGGAATAATCTGGTTCAGTGACGTGCCCGGCCGTGCAATCGTGATTTGTGATAAGCCGTGATTTAGCGCCCTTAGTGTGTGTGTGTGTTTAGACAGGCAGGCTGGCAGGGAGAATGTGCATTCTGGGTGGGTGACGACGGCGCGACCTGTCCTCTGGTGGTAAGTCAAAGACCCGGACCGGATTTGTTCGCGATCCGTCTTATCAATGAGGGAGCATTTGAGTGTGATTGGGGCAATTCACACTGTGTGATGCATTAACGTGACTGAACGTGAGAGGAGCAACGTTATTATCACGGGTTAAAATCTAATTTGTACATTGCAAAACAAATCTCAGATGATTACGTAGATAATTTACATTCAATAGTTTGACTGTTACTGTTTAATTTAAATGATTATCCTAGAAGAAAGAATTTCGTGCAAAAAAAACATCTATTAGTAAGGCGATGGCGTATTTCACACAATCATAGAAAATAAAGCTAAACGATATATGTATCCTAAAAACCGATTTGTTGGACTACACATTTTTGTTAGAAAAATAGCGATACCGTGTTGAATTTCCATTTTAACATGGATAAAAAACGGAGTTTTATAAATGTTTGAATAAAAGTTTGAATTTATCAAATTATGAACTGAGCTAGTGCTACCAGAATCTTGCTGGAACGCTGGAAAATTTCTGCTAGAATACTTTGATAACATTCAGCTCTGTTAAAACTCTGCTGAAATCCTGCTCGAACAATGGTTCTCAATTTTTTTTTATCCATTTCCCTTTTGGGCTTCATCCATAAAGTACGTAACGCTAAAATCAGCCAAAATCCCCCCCCCCCACCCTCTCTTAGTTTCTTCAACTTCATTTCCTCCCCACTCCCTTTTTTAACTATTTTGTATCAATGTTTTTCAATACCTCATATTAAATTGAATGCCAAAACAAACGAAAGTTTATTGTTTATTAATCTTTTTTAAATGTCTAGTTAATGCTTTTTTTTAAATATCTAGCAAATATGAAGTTTTTTTTTTGAAAAGGTCCAATAAACCAAATTTCCAGTTTTTGCTATTTAAGTGTTTTTGAAACCGCCTTGAGTCAGGGGTAGAAAAAAAAAACACCCAAAAAGCATAAACTGAAAATTTGGTTTGATGGACCTTTCAAAAAAAAAAAAAAAAAAAAATCCAGAAATGCAAATGATTAAAACAAAAACGCACAAAAATATCACCAGAACACTCAACTATTTTTTAACTCTTTTAACTCTTTATTGCTTAAAAAGAGGCCATAATTCCCAGGAATGTTTGCACTGTATTTACTAAAAGACTTGAATGAAAAAAAAACTTGATACAGTTAAGACCCAATTATCAGAAACCTCGGAAAAATTTCACTTCGGATCTTCGAAACTTCAGATAATCGAATCACGATTTTTCTTCTTTGTCTTATTGTTGATTGTATGACCCCTAAACTAGGGTACGTTATCCATTAGTGGACCCCTTTCCTATAGTGGACCCTTGAAGGGTTTTTGATGAAAAATTCAATAAAATCACAATTTCAAGCGTTTTGTTGTCTACAAATCTTTTATTTGGTATGTTCAGCATCATTTAAAATGAGCGAGTTGTGGCGCTATAACCACGGCAAATAGTGTCCAGGGCATTTGTGGAAATACAATGTCCCATCCCAGAGGGTTCCGGAGCACCAAAACTTCTTAGCATGGTGCTCCCAACGATTAATTGCTATAACTAACAGGAACGTGAGCGGGGGATCCCCACGTTTCTTCCTCCCCTGTAGATTCAAGAATGCATTGCTGTTTGAACACTCGTGCTCAAACTCAATCCAATTCAACGAATCATCTTTGCGGTTAACTTTACGCAGTTGGCCTGGCCGCTTCGACGTTTGTGATGTTTCAATGCATGTTAATGCAATGGCGCATTGCAAATGTTGATAATGACAAGAAGATGCTAAGCGTCAATCAACCTAAGTCATTCTCCAGGATGCCCTCGAAAGACTGGCTGCGCTAGGGTTAGATTAGATTAGATTAGATTAGATTAGATTAGCATGTTCAGCATCATTTAAAACAATATTGACTGGCATTGAATTGTCCTTTTCACCAAAATAAGTGTTTTGAGATCGACATCTGAAATCAGCCATGGCCACTAGCATTTTCACAACAAAACTGCATTTATATTTTATGATTGAATTTACTAAACAATCATTTTTTGACTGATTATTTAACTTCAGCAAGTCAAAATAATGTAAGTTTAAGGAACTTTACTAAAATAAAGCGAAGAACTGCTCATTTTCGAGCAAAAATTAGGGGGGTCCAATATAGGACTACGAAAATCCAAACTTTTCCAAAAGTGGACCCCTGTTAATTAAACCTTCAAAAAAGAAGAAAACTGTGTATTTAAGCAAAAGTTTCTCTTAAACATACAATAAATGCTTGTTGTTATCAACCTAAACGCATATTTTTTTTTTCAATTATGAGTATAAATATAGCTGTTTCATGTTAAAACTACCAAAAATTCTGAAGCCGTAAGAATTTATAATTATTCAAAACTATAGTCAATTGTACTTAACTGAAGTATCATAATTGCAGTTTGAAATGATATTTTATAATAATTAATCAATAACAAAACATTTTTTTAAATAAACATGCGTGATTTTATCAGCAACTGTAAACTAATCTATTGTTTAGTTTCGGTCAACCATTTATGTAATTAATATGGAAAAATTTGCATCAAAATTACTTTTTTTTAATTATTGTTATGTTTACAGAGGTTTTCGAATTTTCTCTGATCTATTTCGGAAATAAATGTGTTTAAATGTCTGTTAGGTTTTGTTGTTGTTTAAAGCCAAATTTTTGCTATGATGAAAAGTGAGCAAAATCCATCTTTTATTTTTATTTTTTTTTTTAATTTATATTTATTCAAATTTCTTTTCCATGTACATTAATTCAGTTAAAATATTATTGAGTGTCCAATCGCAAACGATGACTTTTCACCTCAATTTTAAATACTAGCAACTTTCATTTATTCATGAAATATTGTAGCTTTCGCTATTCAGTGATTTCAAATGTAGGAGGTCCTACATGTACAAAAGGGAAAAGGGATACCTTAAAACTAACTTATAAACTATATAAAGAGCGGATCAATGCAGCAGAAGACTGCAATGATTTTTGTCGAAATGCATCAATTATCTTATTGGACATAACATCCAAAGTGTCAACTTCGGCTAATTGATGAAGTTCACTGGTGCTGAACCAGGGAGGAAGTTTCAGAATCATTTTCAGAATTTTGTTCTGAATCCTCTGAAGTTTTTTCTTCCTGGTTAAGCAACAGCTTGTCCAGATCGGCACAGCATAAAGCATGGCAGGTCTGAAAATTTGTTTATAAATTAACAGTTTATTCTTGAGACAAAGTCTAGAATTCCTGTTTATAAGTGGATACAAACATTTAATATATTTGTTACATTTAACCTGGATACTTTCAATGTGATCCTTGTAAGTAAGGTTTTTGTCAAAAGCAAGTCCAAGATATTTCACTTGATCCTCCCACTTTAAATTTACCTCATTCATCTTTATAATGTGATGACTTTTTGGTTTAAGAAAATCAGCCCTTGGTTTGTGAGGAAAATAATAAGTTGAGTTTTTGCAGCATTTGGAGTAATTTTCCATTCTTTCAAATAAGAATTGAAAATATCCAAGCTTTTGTAATCTTCTTGTGATGACACGAAGGCTTCTGCCTTTGGCGGAGATGCTTGTGTCATCAGCAAAAGTGATTTCTGACATCCTGGGGCAAATCAGGCAAGTCAGAAGTAAAAATATTGTATAAAATTGGACCCAAAATGCTTCCTTGAGGGACGCCAGCACGTACAGGTAGTTGATCAGATTTGCTATTCTGATAACATACCTGCAGAGTACGATCCGTCAAATAATTTTGAATAATTTTCACGATATAAATCGGAAAATTAAACCTTTTCAATTTCGCAATCAAACCTTTATGCCAAACACTGTCAAATGCTTTTTCTATGTCTAGAAGAGCAGCGCCAGTAGAATAGCCCTCAGATTTGTCGCTTCGAATTAAATTTGAAACTCTCAACAACTGATGAGTAGTTGAATGCCCAAGGCGAAATCCAAACTGCTCATCAGCGAAAATTGAATTTTCATTAATGTGCGTCATCATTCTATTAAGAATTATTCTTTCGAATAATTTACTAATAGATGAAAGCAAACTAATGGGCCGATAGCTTGAGGCTTCGGCAGGATTTTTATCCGGTTTCAAAATCGGAATCACTTTGGCATTTTTCCAACTACTGGGAAAATATGCCAAATCAAAACATTTGTTGAAAATTTTGACCAAGCAACTTAAAGTTGCTTCTGGTAATTTTTTAATTAAAATGTAAAAAATGCCATCCTCACCAGGGGCTTTCATATTTTTAAATTTTTGATAATAGATTTTATTTCATTCAGATCCGTATTAAAAACTTCATCTGATGAAAATTCTTGTTCAACAATATTCTGAAATTCTATTGAAATTTGATTTTCAATAGGACTCAAAACATTCAAGTTGAAATTATGAGCACTCTCAAACTGCTGAGCAAGTTTTGAGCTTTTTCCCCATTAGTTAATAGAATATTATCACCATCTTTTAAAGAAGGGATGGGTTTTGAGGTTTCTTAAGAACCTTTGAAAGTTTCCAAAAAGGTTTGGAATAAGGTTTAATTTGTTCGACATCTCTTGCGAACTTTTCATTTCGCAGGAGAGTGAATCTGTGGTCAATAACCTTTTGCAAATCTTTTTGAATTCGCTTCAGTGCAGGATCACGAGAACGTTGATACTGTCTTCGGCGAACATTTTTCAGACGAATCAGAAGCTGAAGATCGTCATCAATAATGGGAGAATCAAATTTGACTTGGACTTTTGGAATAGCAATATTCCTAGCATCCAAAATTGAATTAGTTAAAGATTCCAAGGCTGAATCAATATCAGCTTTGGTTTCTAAAACAAAATCATGATTTAAATTATTCTCAATATGATGCTGATACCTGTCCCAATTGGGTAATTCTCCGCCAACTCACACAGCAGTTGCCCCGACCCCTCTTCGATTTGCGTGAAACTTTGTCCTAAGGGGTAACTTTTGTCCCTGATCACGAATCCTAGGTCCGTTTTTTGATATCTCGTGACGGAGGGGCGGTACGACCCCTTCCATTTTTGAACATGTGAAAAAGAGTGTTTTTCAATAATTTGCAGCCTGAAACGGTGATGAGATAGAAATTTGGTGTCAAAGGGACTTTTGTGTAAAATTAGACGCCCGATTTGATGGCGTACTCAGAATTCCGAATAAACGTATTTTCATCGAAAAAACACTAAAAAGTTTTAAAATTCTCCCATTTTCCGTTACTCGACTGTAAAATTTTTGGAACATGTCATTTATGGGAAATTTAATGTACTTTTCGAATCTACATTGTCCCAGAAGGGTCATTTTCATTTAGAACAAAATTTTTCATTTTAAAATTTCGTGTTTTTTAACTTTAATTTTTTTGTAAAGTTGTAGAGCAGACAATTACAAAAATTTTGATATACAGACATAAGGGGTTTGCTTATAAACATCACGAGTTATCGCGATTTTACGAAAAAAAGTTTTGAAAAAGTTGGTCGTCATCGATCATGGCCATTCATGGTCACCCGTGACAGACACGGACGACGAAACAAAGAGAAACGCAAAAAGTAACTTTTTCAAAACTTTTTTTCGTAAAATCGCGATAACTCGTGATGTTTTTAAGCAAACCCCTTATGTCTATATATCAAAATTTTTGTAATTGTCTGCTCTACAACTTTGTAGAACATTGTTACACTCTAAAAATAACCCTGCAAAGTTAAAAACACGAAATTTTAAAATGAAAAATTTTGTTCTAAATGAAAAATGACCCTTCTGGGACAATGTAGATTCGAAAAGTACATTAAATTTCCCATAAAATGACATGTTCCAAAATTTTACAGTCGAGTAACGGAAAATGGGAGAATTTTTAAACTTTTTAGTGTTTTTCGATGAAAATACGTTTATTCGAATTTTAGTACGCCATCAAATCGGGCGTCTAATTTTACATAAAAGTCCCTTTGACACCAAATTTCCATCTCATCACCGTTTCAGGCTGCAAATTGTTGAAAAACACCTCTTTTTCGCATGTTCAAAAATGGAAGGTCGTACCGCCCCTCCGTCACGAGATATCAAAAAACGGACCTCGGATTCGTGATCAGGGACAAAAGTTACCCCTTAGGACAAAGTTTCACGCAAATCGAAGAGGGGTCGGGGCAACTTTTCCCGATTTCGTGTGAGTTGGTAGAGAATTACCCAATTAGCTTTGTGGTAATTAAACACAGAACTATTGGGTCTGGTAACTGCTTCATGAGAAAGTGAAAAAGTTACTGGAAGATGATCAGAATCAAAATCAGCATGAGTCACTAAAGGACCACAATACTGACTTTGATTTGTCAACACCAAATCAATTGTTGATGGATTTCTAACAGAAGAAAAGCAAGTTGGCCCATTCGGGTATAAAACCGAATAAAGACCAGAAGTGCAATCTCTGAATAGAATTTTACCATTGGAATTTACTTTTGAATTATTCCAAGATTGGTGTTTGGCATTAAAATCACCGATGATCAAAAATCGAGATCTATGCCGAGTAAGTTTATTCAAATCCCCTTTGAAATAATTTTTATTTTCCCCAGTGCATTGGAAAGGCAAATATGCAGCTGCAATCATAATTATTCCAAAAGAAGTTTCAAGTTCAATGCCCAAACTTTCAATAACTTTTAACTTAAAGTCACGTAACGTGCTATTAGTCATACTACGGTGGATAACTATTGCAACTCCACCGCCATTTCGATTCATTCGGTTATTAGTTATAACTTTATAATCTGGATCACTTTTCAAATAAGTGCCGGTTTTTAAAAATGTTTCGGTTATAACAGCAACATGCACGTTATGAACTCGTAAAAAGTTGAAAAATTCATTTTCTTTCGCTTTTAAAGAGCGAGCATTAAAATTCATAATATTGATGGAATTACTTAGATCCATGATTAAACTTCAGGGTAAGAACAACATCATTCGCAAATTTTAATCCAATCTGGATTGCTTCCATCATGGATGTAGCATTACTCATTGTTTGAATCAAACCAAACAGTGAGTTTTGCAAAAAAGTCATTTTTTCAAACGTAACATCGCCGAGATCAGAAGATCCCAAAGCGTTGCCAGCAGAAAAATTATCAAATGAAATTTGAGGTACCTGCCCAATTTGAAAATTGGTAGAGGATTTGAAATTCGTGGATGAACCCGAACCCGAAACGACGTTAGCATAAGAAATGCCATTGTTGTTACCTAACTTTTCCACGGTAGGGGTATTTCTAGCATTGTTCGAGTGAGACAGCACGAACGTTTGATTTAAAGATGCAGGTACAACCTGACTTTGAGAAAATTTCGGTTTGGATTTCGGCTGATGCTTGGCACGAGAATCCAAAACCTTTTTTCTGATGGGGCAATCCCAGAAATTTGATTTGTGATTTCCACCACAATTTGCACATTTAAATTGGGTGACTTCTTTCACGGGACAATTGTCCTTGTCGTGAGAAGAATCCCCGCAAACCATGCATTTTGGAACCATAGCGCAATGATCAGTACCGTGACCGAATGCCTGGCAACGCCGGCACTGGGTCAGATTCTGGCCATTACCGCCATGTTTCTTAAAATGCTCCCACTTTACCCGTACATGGAACAAAAACTGTACTTTGTCCAAAAGTTTCAAATTGTTGATTTCATTTCTGTTGAAATGAATCAGATAAAATTGTGAAGTCAAACCAAAGCGAGAAATATTCCCGTTTGATTTTTTCTTCATTGGTATTACTTGGGATGGGGCAAAGCCAAGTAACACCTTAAGTTCGTTTTTGATCTCATCCACCGACAAGTCGTTGGAGAGACCTTTCAAGACCGCCTTGAATGGCCGAGCATTCTTGGTCTCATACGTGTAGAAATTGTGTTTGTGGTTTTTCAAATAACCAACAAAAGTTTGGTGATCTTGTAAAGATTCCGTCAACAAGCGACATTCTCCTCTTCGACCAAGCTGGAACGAAACCTTCAAATTGCAAGTTTCCTTGCAATTCTTCAGTTGCGTTCGAAAGCTGGCCAAATCGGAGACGGAAGTCACTACAATTGGCGGAGCCTTTACTCGTTTCTCGACGGCAGAAGGCTCAGTACGAGGAGAAGGTTCCTTGTCATCAGTTTCGGATAAAACACCGAAACTGTTTGTCAATGGAATTGGAGGATTGACCTCACATTCAGAATCAGAATCAGACCTCAGAAGAGGCTGTTTTCTTTTTCTGTTTCCGTTAGCCGGTTTAGCGTTCAAACGCTTCACCGACGTAACGACCAAATCTTCAGAAGATTTGCGTTTACCTTTGTTTTGACGCATTCTGCAAGCAAAGTTCTCTTAAAAGATGGCTTCGTTTGTAAAATACAACAAAATTTCAGGTGGGGTTAGTCTTGAAAAGACTGTTTAGAATTTTGGAAAATAACTCAGGTAGTCTTTAAAAAGACTGTGAATTTTGTTTTGAAATAACTCTGAGCTTAGGTAGTAAAAAATACCGCAGCTCTAGTGTCCGTTCACCACGAAGGTTCGCGAGACATTGATCCACCTTTTATTCATTATATCTATCATTAGACCTACCTCATGCATCAAAACATCAAACATCGGATAAATTTGGTATAAAAATAACAGTTTCCCTATAGTGGACCCGGGTCCACAATCGGATTATGGACCCGGGTCCACTATAGGAAAAGGGGGTCCATAACAGGCAAAAAAAAACTTTTTTTCAAATGGCTATTTTTCTGCTCAAAAACAAATAACTGATGAAACACATAGTCAAAATTGTTCAAAAGACTTCAGATTTCATTGTTTTGTACAAAGGGTTATGAAAAAGTGCTTAAAATATTGAAAATTTGTGAAAAATGTGTTTCGACTCTACTAGGGGGTCCACTAATGGTTAAAATACCCTACGCTAAAGTGATTTAGAATATTTAAATCCAAGATGGCGGTGATAAATTATTGAAAAAATCCTGAGAAAAATGCATTTTGTGATTTACTAGGCAATTAACTGTTCAAATTTGACTAAAATAGGGTCGTAGAACTCGATTTTGATGTTGAAAAAAGAAAATAAAAAAACAGAATCAAAAATGTTCGTGATTCGATTATCCGAAGTCACATACCGAAGGTTTGTATGTGATAATCGAAACTTCGGATAATCGAGGATTTGGATAATCGAGTGTGGACTGTGTTTGAAAAGTTGCTCCGCTTATTTAAAAAAGAATATTTATGTTTTTTTTTATAAAATACCAAAACTAACAAAATCGAAAAAAATCAGATGAAATTAAAAAAAAAGTTCATGGCTGCAAACTACAAAAATTCGAGAAAATGTTTCACTTTAAAAAATTAATATCACTAGAAAAAAAAACGTTACTTAATCCACCTTAAGGCGATTGGTGCCTTCCTCACATTCATGTTGTATTTTAGGTTGTATTAACAAATTAATTAAAGAGTTTTTTTTTATTTATTTTTTTCATTTATTTTTTTTATTATTGTTTTTACCAGAACAGCAATTTTTAATTATTTTTTTTACCAGCTCGCCAAAATAAAGGAGAAAAGGGGGGGACAGTAATTGAATTTAAAAGTGCTGATATGCCAACATTAGGTGCACGATGGAATTGCATGCTGTCCCCCTGGTCTTCGTAAACAATGTTTTAAGAGTTGTATATTTCAGTAAACAGTTCGTGTAATTCTTTGTCGAGACAAAATGATGTATTCAGTAACATAATTAATACAGACTTTTTCCAGAAGAGACGTAGACACTGCTAAAGCAATGGCATCCGGGCGATACGCATGCTGCGCGACTCTCGCGCGTAAGGAAAAAGACCCGGCCATGGCATATTTTTAAAAGTACTTCACTAAACAGAATAAAATTTAATAGGGTCTTAGGGGACCCCAAAACAAACAGAATAAGGCGGATCCGGCCAAAATCGCTTCAGCCAGTTCTGAAATAATCGTGTGGAAAAAAATCATGCCTACACACATCCCCACAGACATTTGTTCAGAATTTGATTCTTGAGTCGATAGGTATACGTGAAGGTTTAAGAAGTTCGATTCCAGCAAAAACCAACAAAAAATATTTTCTTTGAATAAAATTGTTATTTAAAAAAATGCAGAAACAAGAAAAACGTAAATGAAAAATCCCATTTTGAAAAGGAATTATATATGTTAAAAATAATAAAAAAAACTTCTGAATTAGTTTTCTGCACAATTCGACGAAACTTTTAATTTCATCGATATAGGGGAGAGTGGGGAAACTTGATCCCCGGGGACACTTGATCCCTGTAGCCTGTATCTCGTCAGCATGTGGGTAAAACAAATAGCTTTGTTTTAGAAAGTTGTGCGAAATTAAGTAAAACTCATTGTAGAAAACAAAGAAAAAAATTAAAAAATGTTTAGATTGAGTTACACATTTCTTTCTAAAAAGTGCTGCAAAAAACTTCCTAGAGATCTTTTTTCTTTGTTTTGATAAGTATAGAAAACACTCAAAAATTATTCAAAAAAATATTTTTTATGCATGAATTGTTAAATAAACATATCAACTCAAAAACTCTTACCCATTCGACGTTAAATTTATCGTCATACTATTTTTACAATCAATTGTTTAAAAAAGTGCATTTAGGGAGACTTGATCCCTGCATTTTTACGGTCACTGGAATCAGCCTCAAGATTAAATAATTGGACTGGGTTTTCGTACATAGTTTCCTTTAGTATAGTTGTACATAACTTACTGCAGTTTGAACCATTTTTCAATAGTTTTGTAAACAAAAATTACCAGCTTTTATAAACATGCCAATTTTTGTCTAAAAAAAAAAGAAAATTTTAAGTTTTTAAAAAATTTGCATGCTAAACTTGTTATATAACAAGAACACAAACGTACATGTTTAATGTGAAATTGCTGTAACATATAGAAAATTAAAAGTTTGGATGAATAAGAAACAAAGGGGGATCAAATTTTGAAAATGCCAGAGTTATGTGCGACACAAAAAAGGGGATCAAATCTCCCCACTCTCCCCTACCTTTTGAATTTCAGACTTTATAAGATGAACTGCAAGTAAATAGAAAAGAAAATGTTGTTGTTACTTAATAAAGAAAGTGACAGATCGACGGTAACATAGACGGTAACAAGGTATCATGTACATTTTGACACTTTCTGGGTTGTTGCATAGGAGAGTACTCATAATAAGCTACCTCTCCACCAAAAATGAGCAAAAGTTACTTCAGTAAAGTCTGTTTAATAATGATTTTTTAAAAAAGTTACATAAACAAAATCTCTGCCATCAGCAGTCCCTGTTTATATAGCCCTGTCAACCTGTCAAATAAAAGACTACATGAACATCGTGACGAAAAAAAGCATCATGAAAAAAGCGCCATGTACATTCGGCGAAAAAAACGAATCATAACAAACCGTCCCTCTCAATGACAGCAGGGTGATTTCAAAAGAAGTTATGTTTGTTTTTCTCAAATATAATTACGGAAATAATGTTCTATTGAATATGGATGATCAAGTATCCATTAAAGTAACGTTTTTCATCGTTTGGTATCATAAGAACATCTTTTTTTTGCTGTTATATTAAAATGAGAATTGAAAAATTATGCTCAAAATTCAAATGCGTGTTTCTCAAAAAGGATTGTTTGTACATGATGCTTTTTGAAATGTTGGCATCGAAATGTTCAAAAATTATTGAAAGTATTAATGTTTCCATAAAAGTACCAGATAAGATTTCAAGATTATGCAAAAACGTTTAAAAACATTGGATTTCTTTTGAATCTTCATTACCATTCATTAGTGCAGCAAGCTTCCCCAATCCCCACCGTAAATCGATTGGATTAGTAACAGCAACGCAGCTCCGGCATCGGGTGGGGTGATTGATCAGGCGCACGACCTCCCACAACGCGTGGTTTCCGGCGCGTGGTGACGAACGAACGACGACGACGATGGGGGCCAAATTTTATGCTTGGTGTGATGATTCTATCAGCAGATATGCCTGAAAATAGCAACCTTCGAGCACGCACACACACACACACACACACACTGTCGCCAGCTGATAACATGTGTTTGCACCTGGATCGTACCAGATATTCCAGCGTGGTTCGTGGGGGTGGACGCGTCGGTACACCATTCTTTACCGGTAACCGTTGGTTTTGCTCAGTTTATTTTTTTTTTGCAAAGAGGGGGGGAAATCACACAAAGAACCAGCCAACTTTTTTCTGATGAAATTTCCCGTTGACATTACATCAGGGTGTCAGGGTCTGCCAAATTGTCACAATTTTGGACATCATATATCGCAGGCACGCACACATACCAATGCAAAGTGGGGTTTGTTTTGGGTTCAGTTCTTATCGGCCGTTGACGACATGGCAATGGATTTGGCCTTTTGCACACAGGTTGTGTGCACGTACGTGAGCTGGTGTTTGTCAGCTGATGGGGTGATATATTGAGGCAAACCATATCCTGGCTATTGTCTTTTGACCTAATTGTGGTAATTTGCTGATGTTATTGATAAGTGTGGGTTGTTCGGAGAAAATCATTCAAATTTAGAGGAAACGGAAATCGAAAGTATTTATATCATGATTAGGGAAATTCCTTGGTCACTCCACTTTTATGCTCCCTTAAAACTTGCAAGTCTTCTGATTACCAAATTAACATCCTAAGTTTGTTGATTAGTCTAAAAGAAACGATCCGTTGCATGTTTTCATAAACTTAAAAAAAAAACTTCAAGGCCAATGTTAATCCCGTAAAAAAGTCAGGATGTGTCTCAGCCTTTTCTTGATTGTGACTGTAAGTTGACCAGAAAATCTTTGCTGTTATAGGGGAACAGAATCTAACTTCATCGTGCCTCTAATGTTGATATATTAGCACTTTGACTTCAATAACAATTGAACGATAAATGGTGAGCAAGCAAGTTGAGCAATTCTCTACCAAAACCGGAAATGAATTTTATTTGTATTTTTTGATTTGGCTCAAACTTTGTGGGGGCCTTCCCTATACCCAAATATGCTATTTTGTGTCATTGGTTCACCCATACAAGTCTCCATACAATTTTGGCAGCTGTCCATACAAAAATGGTATGTAAATATTCAAACAGCTGTAACTTTTGAGTGAATTTTTTGATCAATTTGGTTTCTTCGGCAAAGTTGTAGGTATTGTTGAGGACTTTTGAGAAAAAAATAGGTACACGGAAAAAAAATTGAGGATTTTTTTATCAACTTTTTTTTTAAATAAAACTCAATTTCCCAAAATACGTAATTTTTTGATTTTCGAGATTTTTTGATATGTTTTAGGGGACAAAAATCCGCAACTTTTGAGCCATAGAGAAACATGGTCAAAAAATCTGCCGCCGAGTTATGAATTTTTGAAAAAATAGTGATTTTTGGAAAAAATCGAAGTTTTATGCAAAAACAAGTTTGACATTATTTTTTAATGTAAAATTGAATTTGCAATCGAAAAGTACTCTACATATTTTTTGATAAAGGGCTCCGTTTTCTAGATATAGCCAAAAGTTTGATTTTAGCGAAAATTTAGTTTTGACCATTTCTAAAAATATTTTTTTTGGAAAGTTCAGAAAATTTGCTATAAAATTGTCTAAGAGACAATGAAGATTGGATCTCTGGTTGCTGAGATACAGCGGCTTAAAGAAAAAGAAACACGAAAATTGAAGTTTTCTAAGTCTCACCCAAACAGCCCACCATTTTCTAATAACGATATCTCAGCAATTAATGGTCCGATTTTCAATGTTAATGCATGAAACAATCGTGAAATTTTCCGATCTCTTCGAAAAAATATTTTGAAAATTTTAAAATCAAGACTAACATTTTAAAAGGGCCAAACATTGAATATTACGCCCATTTAAAATGCTAGTCCTGATTTAAAAATTTTCATAATATTTTTTTCGAAAAGATCGGAAAATTTCACGAATGTTTCATATATTAACATTGAAAATTGGACCATTAGTTGTTGAGATATCGTCATTAGAAAATGGTGGGCTGTTTGGGTGAGACTTAGAAAACTTCAATTTTCCTGTTTCTTTTTCTTTAAGCCGCTGTATCTCAGCAACCAAAGGTACAATCTTCAATGTCTCTTAGAGAATTTTATAGCAAATTTTCTGAACTTTCCAAAAAAAATATTTTTAGAAATGGTCACTCATGGTCACTATTTTTAAAAATTGAAAAACTGCAAATATTTCGCTAAAATCAAACTTTCGGTGGCTATATCTAGAAAACGGAGCCCTTTATCAAAAATATGTAAAGTACTTTTCGATTGTAAATTCAATTTTGCATTAAAAAATAATGTCAAACTTGTTTTTGCATAAAACTTTGATTTTTTCCAAAAATCACTATTTTTTCAAAAATTTATAACTCGGCGGCAGATTTTTTGACCATGTTTCTCTATGGCTCAAAAGTTGCGGATTTTTGTCCCCTTAAAACATATCAAAAAAATCTCGAAAATCAAAAAATACGTATTTTGGGAAATTGAGTTTTAGTAAAAAAAAGATGATAAAAAAATCCTCAAATTTTTTTTCCGTGTAACTATTTTTTTCTCAATAGTCCTCAACAATACCTACAACTTTGCCGAAGACACCAAATTGATCAGAAAATTCACTCAAAAGTTACAGCTGTTTGAATATTCACATACCATTTTTGTATGGACAGCTGCCAAAATTGTATGGAGACTTGTATGGGTGAACCAATGACACAAAATAGCATATTTGGTCATAGGGAAGGCCCCCACAAAGTTTGAGTCAAATCAAAAAATACAAAAAAAAAAAATGGTCGAAATCGGCCGATTTCGTAGAGAGTTGCTCAGTTTCTAAATCGTTTCACAAAATTAGTTATTTAAATAGTGAAAATCAGATTTTTTTTGTTTGGATTGAATGGAGTTAGGAGCGATTGCTTAATCTGCCAAACATACGAGAATTTCCCTTATATCCAGTTGCAAAATAATCACAAATTTAAAAATGCTCAGATTTTTTATTCCTTTTTTGTGTTTAATGTGTGTAACTTTGAGAGTGTTTTCGGAATGGAAATTGATTTTTTGCAATTCCGTCGTGAAACTACGTACTTTTCCTGTCATTCTTGAACGACGAAATAGCCTACTTTTCTGTACCAAAAAAACAGAATCGAATAGCAACACTTTTCGAAATAAATGCTGAAAAGTTCTGCTTTTCAGCACTCAAATGGGTGCTGAAAAGTTTAAATTTTCAGCACTTGTTTCGAAAAGTAACACCTTTCAACATTTTTTGATTTAAACGATTTACTGACAAAATACATGAAAATTTGACATAAAATTTCACTCAGTGTGTGTTTTTTGGAATTGCAAAAAATGTTGTATGGAACTCGTTGCAAAACTTGATTTTTTCAGCACTCTTCGTATTTATCCAACTCGGTGAACCTCGTTGAATAAATGTACGACTCGTGCTGAAAAAATCCTCTTTTTGCAACTTGTTGCATAAACTACTATTACAATGGTCTATTTTTAAAGGGCTTCCAAAAAGAAGATTTTTTCAGCACGATAAGATAAGTGCCAAAGCTCAAAACCACTATCGAAATGCATTACTTTTCGATACAAGTGCTGAAAAGTTGTTTTTTTCAGCACTCAAATGGATGATGAAAGTAAGTGAAAAAGAAACATTTTTCATAATTTTTTTGTTTAGAACGGTATATTTATTTAAAACAGGGGTGACCATAGCATGGCCCGCGGGACAAACGTAGCCCGCGAGGTGATTTTTTTGTGGTCCCATTTTGAAAGATCATGCAAAATAGCCCTTTGACCCATTTGAAAAGTAATTTAACAATTTTAAAAAATTTTAAGATTAAGTTTTAGTTTTTGTATGCCAAACATAGTATCGTCATCATAAGTGACATTGGGTCTGGGAGTGAGATTGGGTCATTCAAATTTCAGATTTTGTGTGTGACTCAATCTCATTATCACTCCTGATGACGGTGATATAAAATCACTCCTGATGACGGTGATATAAAAGTCGAAAGAAATATTTTTTGTTGAAAAATCTATCTTATTGAAAGTTTAAATTTGATTGAAAAATGTGATTTCGTAAAAAATTTCATCAAACATTTCTGAAATTGAGTTATAAAACGTTCAAACTTGATTCAAATAGAATACTTTAAAAATAACAAAAACATAGGTATTCCTTACTTATCAACATTTGATTGAGGTAGACCAAAATTAAATCAAGTTTTATTGAAATTGGAGGAATAATAGTTGAAAATATTAATTTGTAATAATTTATCATTATAGTTGCAGGCCGTTGCGAAGCCGTTGCAAATACTTTTTAGTTTATGGGCCCCATTCAAAATCGACTCGAAAAATCAGGAAACATTTTTTTGTTTTTCAAAAAACTGTAAAAATTAAATGGAGCTTGACGTGCAATCGACTGAAAACCATTTAAAATGCATTTTCTGCTAATAATTTTTAGCATGTTTGAACCAGTTAAAAAAATTAATGATTTTTTGTTAAATTTCAATGCACAGTTACTGACCACAAACAAATATTATTTTTTTCAAAACTATAGGTTTCTTTTAAACTTGCGATTGAAAATAAATGGCACTGGTGTGTCACGATTTTACAACCTTGCTTTCATGGAAATGTTAATTTCGTGGCAATCAGAGCTGAAAATGTCAGGGGTCATGACGCGAAAATCGGCGACGCATACACGATTTTTTCAGATCCATTCACTGAACCGCAAAACCGTGACATAAACAAACCCGACTCAGTCGTGAGTGCCCTAGCTCACTGAGCAGCTGCAATGCGAGGCAGTAGTCGACCAACGCTCATTCGACGTTGCACGCACACACATAAAGAAACAAGTTTTTACACAAAATGTTGGTAATTATGCGTGGAAATGTAATTTTGAATATAAGTTATGGTTGTTTTAAGTGTTTTGCACAGTCTAGAACCATTCAATTGTTTAAAAATAGTTAAAATAGTGTTTAGAGAGGATTTTACGAGTCAGTCACACGACACGAATTGAGTGAGTGTAGCTCATTTTTTCACGTCTCTCATTCTCCAGCAGCCGACCGGCACGAGTCAGGCGGCAGTGGTTGAACGGACACAGTAGGCTTACAGTCAGATGCTAACAGTGAACTGACATTTTGGTTTGCTTCATGTGTACGCTGGGTTGGAAACATTTTGCAGGCCTGAGTGGCAATTTCAATTATTCATTCAAAAAAAAAAATCTGTGGGAAGAATGTCATGTTTTGTTTTTAAATATTTAAATGACGAAATTGTAAAAAAATACAAGCAATTAAAAAATTCTTCTGATTTTTTTTTTCAGTTTTCTAAAATGTAATAACGTTATTTATTTGTTTTAAATAAAAACAATTTTCCACACATACCCCGTAAAGCTCAAGTTAGCTTCAAATTTGGCCCGCTATTCAAAAACTTTAAGCACCCTGCAACTTTTCAGCACCCATTTCAGTGCTGAAAAGTCGGACGGGTATTGAAAGGTATTAATTTTCCATTCTGTTATTTTTGGTAGGGAAAAGTAGGCCGGGACAGGAAAAGTTGACAGTTTCACAGAGGAATTGCATTTTTTACGATGAAAAGGAGGCCATTTCGTCATTCGAGAATGACAGGAAAAAAAAAGCAGTTCCACAACTGAATTGCAAAACAAATATTCAAATGACTTAGATAAATAAATAAATTTTATTAAAGTTAGGCGGGAATGAAGAAATGAAATGTGTGGCATGGCCAAGACCATGGCGCTAAACTTTCATAGCAGATTTAACACTTAAGCGAATTTTTGTTAATTATTTTTATGAAAAAAATGCTAACCGTAAAAGTTAGATCTTCGTAAAATTGGGTATCGAATAGAAATAAGTAGTGCTGCTTTAGATCATTGTTCAAATTAGTTTAATGGAGTAAAAGTCAAGTTTTACGTTATACAGTCGACTATCTGGTTGTCAATATCCAAGGGACCGTCGAGGAAGAGAATCATCAGTTTACAGAACGATGCAAAATGAAGACTCGATTGAAAATATTTTTTTCTTGATACCCAGCTATGGGAGAGAATCATGGCAACGTCCATCAAACAAAAACAAACTAATGTCAAACACCTTTCAAAGCTTCGTTTCGCCAAGAAAAATGTCTATGCAAGCCATGAGAAAGTGAAATTATTGACAACCGGAAGAGATTTTTAAAGCAAACAGAATCCAAGGGACCGTCGAGGAAGAGATCCTTCAAGCAAGGAAAAATATCGAGGAATGAAGATAATTGAAGTATGCAGATTGAAGGGATTGAAGAATTCATCGATAGATGGAGAATTATTGATATCGAGAAGATCGACAGCCAGAGAGTCGACTGTACTAAAGTTGCAATAGTTTCTTATCGAATCCAAAAAATAAAATAAAGAAGAAGCACAAAAAAAACCCTGAAAAAAATAATCCTGAATATAAAAAACAAAAAAAAAAAAATATAAAAATGTTATTGCGTAATCAAGTTACGCAATGGACTCTGCAAATTGAATATTTTATACGGTCGCATTCATACCAGCTTACGGACGGGCACAAAACTTTCCACTCATTTGGGGTAATCACTTAAATGGCAAGCAACTGATAAGATTCACACCAAACACAATGAAGTCAACGGGCACAGGCCAACACGCAGTGCGTGCGTGATTTATTTTATTTGTTGGAAGTACACGTTCAAACTTTTTTTTATGAATAAAAATGTTACGTAAATGTTATGAGAAGATTTCTGTAGTTATAACCTCAAAATGAAGCTGTCTTTCGCTTGAAATCGTCTTCAAATTCATCATAATTTGCCCTGTCATTCGCGTTACTCATTTGTTTACTGGCAAATATAACCCACACAAGTACGCTTACGTGCACAGAAATTCAAAAGTCACCTTCAAGTTTAAGTCGCAGATAAGACTCAGACAATTGAACCTACGGGCACAAGAAAAACAAGATACGGGAAACGGTGCCTTGAATTGAAAAATTTGAGCGAAAAGATCACAAACATTTAAAGTTGTCTTTTCTCTGTCTATACTTTCTAGAATTTGTCAAAATATAAAAATATGTTCAAAAAACTTCCAAAAATTTTCAGATTTGGCTTTGTAAACAAATTCTAGACCTTGTTTTTGCTTTTGTGTTGCATACGATTATAGGACCTATATTTTTTTGAAAAAGCTCCAGAATTTATCTTTGAAACATTGTTTTACTAAAACTAAATTATTCCTTTTTTAAATTACACCAAACAACAATATGTTTTCGCTTTCTCCATTCAAGGGAAAGCATGGGTTCAAAAAATGTGATTTTTTCAAAAGATATTTCGTTCCCGTCCGCAATTTGTTTGGAGAATCAGGGTGGTTTGCTTCTTGTACATAAGAATGCAATTTTTATATTGTATGCAAAACGAACCGCCCTAATTTTCCATAAAAAATTTGGAAAAGGCAAGATGTGGAAGAAGTGATTAAATCGAATAAAAGTGTAAGTTTTTCTATTAAATATTGAATAAATAATTAATTTTAAGATTATTTCGTTTCCATAATTTTCACACATGAAGCAGTCAAAAATAAACTCCTCTACTCTAGTTTGTGCCTGCTCATTTGGTTGTATTCGAGGCAATTCTTATCAAGTTCTTAGCATTGCCAGAAAAGTGAAATTATGTGCTTCATCGTGAAACGCTGATTGTGATGGTTTAAACGAAAACATATTTCATTTACTTTATTACTCAATTGCAAATACACAGCAATTTTAGCAACTAAATTTTGATGGATTTTTTTTTCGTATCAGATGTTATCAGAACACTTTTTTGCAAATTCCGTCCTGAAACTAAATACTTACTTTTAATGTCATTCTCAAACAACGAATCAGCAATAGAAACACTTTTCATAACACTTTAAAAACTGTTCAGAGTATAAAGTATAATACTGAGGTTTGTCATGTTGTTCATACTAGCAGAACCAGGGACTATGGTCCCAATTGAATTGAGAGGTGAGACTAAAAATTCTCTCGATGTGGGATTTTTGTTGCATGTTTCATGTTAGTCAAAAAAAAGCTACGATAGGAATACTCGTTATCAAGCTGGGTTTTGTGAGATCGGAGCAATTGATTACACATTCTCTTGGTCAAACTGGTTACCTTACCTTTATTACTCAAATTATACCAATAAACCATCAATGCACAAAACCCAACTCTCTACCTAGCACTGTGGTGCAAAATTCCCTCAATCACATGCTTCACCGTTTCCTGGCCAATGTCATCGACCATATTCTCCGTGGCGTACTGAAGCAGCTCCGACGAAAGCAGGTCCACGTTTACCGCTGGTGGATCAATGCCGGGTTTGTTCCGCAGACCGTTCGCAATAAAGTTGACCGTCTCCGGGTGGGTCACGTCCGAAACGTGCAGCGTGGACAAAACCTGCTTCAGGATGTCTGCCAGAATGTTGTGGGAGTAGTTTTGGGATGCTGGCGGTACCATTTCCAGGCTGTTGTTGACGATTTCGGCCAAAATCTCCTTTGTGTCAATGTCGTAACCCTCCTTGAAGGTTCGGAAAATGTTCTCGATTAGTTCGGCGATCGATTGGGGTGGGATTGTTAGGAGAAGTTCCTCTGGGATGAAGGACTTGAAGTTTTCGATGATGTGCGGCAGCAGGTCGCTGGCATGTTCCGGGGCAAAGTTTGCGATGATGTTTGAGAGGTAGTGGGAGAGGTGGGTGACGACTCGTTTGATGTCCGATTTCTGCACGATGGTTCCCAAATGATCGACCAGGAAGTCGTCAACCAGAGAGGAGATCTCATTGTAAAGGAAGTTGTCCGGTGAGCTGGCTCGCGTGCTGGGTGGAGCCGAATCCATCACGTTTGGATAAGTTGAATCGTCCGCAATCTTCGGAGATCTTGTTTGTGACATGGGTTCTAAGATCTGCGCAGTTTCCGAACTCAGTGGCTTGCACTTCATACTCAGAGTTCTAATGTCCCGTTGAAGCATATTGATCTGCTCTTTCTGAGCTTTCGCGATCTCTTTGAGCTTCATCAAATCACCGTCATAGTTGATCTGCATTTGCTCACGCTTTTCAAGTAGTTTTTTCTGGTTTGCCAACATCTTTGTCAAGTTGTTGTTCTCCTCTTGCAACACCGTCAGGACGTGAAGTTTTTCCGTGCCTTCCTGAATCACCTTTGTTAGCTCTTCCTGCTTTTTAGAGTGAAGGCCCTTCAAGTCCCGAGCCCTCTCCGCATAACTCTTCTTCACATCGTCCATGTTCGCTCGCATCTCAAACGCAAACTTCCTCAGAATCGTTTCCTCCAGCTCGTCCAGGTTGATAACCCGACCAAACTTCTTGATCATTGCTTGGTTTATTTCCTCTTTCAAATCGACAATCTGCTGATCCATAAATTTGATATCCGTCCGCATTCTTGCCAGATGAACTACGTTTATGCGATGCTTGCGCTTCGTCTCTAGAGTTTCCATCGCAAGCTGACCCACCCGCGAGTACAGCTTCATCAGCTTCTCATTGTTGAACAGCAGACTGTTTTCAATGTCGTAAAATTCCGTCTCCGTCCTAAAGTACTGCATCTGGTCCATCTTCAAGATCACCAGCGTGTCAATATCGTTGAGCCGGGCTTGCTTCTCGCGCTGAAAGATCAAACAGCATGTTAGTTGATTGATTTTTTACGACCGAATCATCTTACCCTGAAATTCAGCAGTTCTCGCTTCTTGTCCGTCAACCGAGTCTCCACGTACGCCATCTTCATCTTGTAGTTCTCCATCATCTTAATCGTCTCGTTCAGTGCCTTGTTCTCCTCGTACTGTCGCTTTTCCAGCTCGTTCTTCTCGTTACGCAGCTTGATAGTGAGCTCGTACAGCTCCGGGTCGCACCCAAGTGGACACGGTTGCTCGTCCAAAAAGATCTTGCTGATCTCACCCTCGACTGCGCTCTCCAGCGCGTCAATATCCTCGGACGAGTACTCGCTCGACGATTCCGTGTCCTGGTCTCTGTCCTGGTTGATCCGGCAGGGTTTGTACTTTTTCTTGAAGATTCGCTTGAGAAACGGCAGGAAGCTGTTGTCCGCACAGTGAGCGGTGAACTGCTGCACGATCGCCTTCTGCTCGGTGCGGATGTGCTCCATCTCCTGCTTTGTCTGCTCGATACAGTTCTTGGCGTCGATGATCGACTTCTGCAGACCGTTGCGCTCTAGCGTGAGGTCCTCGACGGTGCTGATCATTTTGCGTTCAATCTTTTCGAAGTCCTTCAGGATCCAGAGCTCTTGGTAGAGCGTCAGCTGATATATTTCCAAGTATTTGGCGTCCAGCTCGACCTTCAACCGTCGTTCCGCAAGTTTGGTTAGATGCTGATCAAACTCGTCGATGCGTTTCATTATTTTGTTAATGATTTTATCCTGTTTATATGTCATTTTGATGAGCCTCGTTCGACGAAGCTCAGTCTCCCACTCTGTACCCGTCGGTGTGAACGGAGTTCCGCTCGGACACGGCGTCAAGCCCAGATAGTACTTCTGCATGTGTTCAACGTATGCAGTGCTTCCATACACTAGCTTGGGCTTCGGCTTAGCTGCTTTTTGCTCGCGAACAGCCTCGGTTTCTTCTTGAAGTTTGAACTTATTTTCTGGATATTCAACTTCTTCGTTTATCTTAACCTCAACAGTCGGAAGTTTACGCTGATCCTCCGGCAGCTCGTCATGAATCCCGAGAAGTTTTTGCTTCTTTTGTTCCACGTACTCCATAAGTTCCTTCTTCTTATCCCGAAGCGCAAAGACCTCCTTGTTGTAGTTGTTACGAATTGTGAATATCTCGTTCCTAACCGTCAACAGGTCACGATACTTTGTCATCGTGGTTTCCAGCTCCTCCTCATTAGGCTCGTATCCGGCGTCGGTTTTCAGTTTGTAGTCTCCAATCGTGCTGGCAGCTTCCTTGATGGCCTGATCGTCATCCGGATGGTTTACATTTGGATCGGGCTTCTTACTTTTCAGATCTTCCCACTTAAAATAATCGATTCTTAGTATAACACATTACGCCAAATAAATTTACACGACCCTACCTCCATCTTCCGAACCTGTTCCTTCGACTTTCGCTCGCGATACTTGGCCAGCAGACGGCGCATTTTCGTTTCCAGCTTGAAGTCGATCGTCGACTGGGTTAGCCCCTCGAGGAACGATTCCCGTTTGTCCTGCTGGGAGTCCTCGCGGTGCTCAAGCTTGGCATGGTCGGTGGTTTTCGCTAATCTGAATTTATTCGGTCGGTTATTGGATATTTGAAGCGTTCTAGTGAAAACAAAGTTGTGCAATCTACATCTACATAACGTGTTATTTTGATTAAAACAAGGTGTTAGAACTGATATGGAATACATATCGTGCACATACTTGGAAAATCTTTGAAAAATGAGTGCATAGTGCAAAATAAATCACATGCTCAATACAAATTTATATCATCAAAAATGATTATCTATAAAACAACATTAAAGAGTGACCAAATAAAATTCACGCTTGTGATGCCTAGAATATTATGATATTTAGGAAAAATCAAAGAACCTGTCCTCTGGTGATTTGCACATATCCAAGAATCGTCTTTTGTGAAAATAAATAGATAAATTTGATTTTTAGTAAAACATTTAAAAATTTAAAACGAAGTTGTACGGGAAAATTTAAAAATTCAAGTTTAGAATTGGGTATAATATTTCCTGGAATTTTACACTAGGTAGATGTAAAAAAATAGTAGTTTATGCAACAAGTAGACGGCTCCGGTGGTGTAGTGGTTAGCGTGGTAGCCTTTCACCTCATTAAGGCCTGGATTCAATCCCAGACGGATCCGGTGGCATTTTTCGATACGAGATTTGCCTGATCATGCCTTCTATTCCATGGGGAAGTAAAATGTCGGCCCATTTGCGTAAAAGAGGTTTTGGGTGACTCAACAAATAACCTTAGGACGGCTAGAAATGAGTGGAATCTTGCAACAGAGACCACAAAAGACCCGGGGATCGTTGAAGTAGATTGCTTTGCCTTTTTTGCAACAAGTAACAAAGAGAAGCTTTTTCAGCATGATAAGTAAATTTATCCAACGAGATCTACCGACGATTGCAGCGGCGCGGTCCCATTAAAGGAGGAAGCACCATTTAATGATCCATAAGACAATAACAAACAAAAAAATCAAACTCACATTTTTTTGACAGTTTGTCTGCTTTGTTTGTTTGCAGAAATGTCAGCCTGCTACATTTTGCTTCGTTTGCGAGTTTGCAAACTATCAAACACGAGAAAGTGCGAGTTTGCTTCTTTGTCATAGTCTAATACCTCCTTAAACAAAATGAAGTTATGTTTTTCCAGACGCTAAATAGGTCGATAGCAATCAATTTGTCGAGTTCGGCAATGTATTAAAGGTGAGGTGAAGTTTTTAAAGGGCCGGCGACCTTGATCAACTCGTTTTAAATCTACTCACCTTCGTCGTGCTTCCTCTGCTTCGATTCGCTCTTCCAAATCGGCTACTGTTTGAAAGTATTCATCATTCAGCTTCCCAATACGGAACGACTTGACCGAAGTTTCAATCCTGTAATCAGTATTACAATTATCTTCAACTGCCACACCACAAGCTCAACCCAGCTTACCTTACTCCCAGCACCTCGATCGGCATGCTTTCCATCTCTTCCAAAAAGAACTTGCGCAACTTCTCACCGGAAAGTCGCGCCTTCTCAACGTCAAACGCCGTCTTGCGCTTAACCAGATCCATTTCCGCTTGCAGCTCCCGCTTCAAGTCCGCCGTTATGCGCTCGTCCAGATCGAAACATTCCATCGGAATCCGCTGGGACTCCGGCAGGGCCTGGTTGCGCGCCAGAATCGCTTCAAACTGCTTGCGATACTCCGCGACGGTGTTGAGGATTTCGTTCTTACGATCGTTCAACAGTTTGGCTTTCCGGTCGTTTTCCTGCTTGATCTTTTGCTGTTCAAGCGAGAGGAACGTGGGATCGTCGATGTCCTCCGTCAGGGTCAGTTCGTCTTCGGTTGTTTTTCTTTTGAGCGCCGCGACGGGTGCCTCATCCGAGTGCCACTTGTAGGCGAACAGATTGCCGTCGGTTCCGACGCTGAACAAATACTGAAAGTCATAGCTGAACGCTAGTCCGGTCACCTTGCCGCTCAGATTGTAGTGCATGTTCAGCTTCCAGTAGTCGTTCAGGTTGCGAAAGTCCTCGTGTACTCGGTTCACGCGGATCGAACCATCTCCCATGCCAAAGATCAGGTAGTTGTGGCTGAGGACAGTCTTTGTTAGATATGATCAAGGTAATTTTCAAAGATACTTACTCAAAAATGTAGCTCGTAATCTCGGTGTCATCTGCGCCCGGAATGGGTGTGCACGAGATCGGATCTTCGTCATCGAATCCGTACTCGTACACGAATCCCGCATCGTAACCGGCCATCGAAAGCCACAAGGTGTTCTCCTCTGTGTACTGCACCCACAGCACCGCATTGGGAATCTTGGGAATGTACAGCGGTTCCAGCTCCTCCTCCTCTTCAGAATCTTCCAAGAAGGCTTCTTGATCGATTTCCACGCCGGGATTCTCCACCCGAATGCGCTCAAGAGATTTCATCTTCCGGACGCGCTTTTTCTGCTTCTTCTCTTCAATATCTGCGATGTGGATGTTTCTTTTGATCTCAGACTTCACCGATTGAAAGGTGAGTTGTCTTATGTCGGTGTTCTTCAGGTGGAAAGACACATCCGTGTAGGATTCTGGTTCTTCTGGTAGTTCAACTTCCAGCACCTGACCATGGCGACAACCGAGAATTGCTGTTGCTGCTGCCTGAGGTTTCCAGTTGATTGTTGACATTGCAGATGGCGTGTAAACCAATCCAATGGGCTCGAGACTAACGTGAGGGTTTCCGCGAATGAGCTGATGTACAAAGATAGATTTGTCCTCCGATCCGGAGACGAGAATAGTTTCCCTTACATTCATCGCCAGAACGGTGATCGCTTCCGAGTGCGACTTCATCACTTGTATCAACTTCACCGGACATTCAGTATCGGAGTTGTCCAAACATACGGTGACGATGCGAATAAACCCGTCCTCAAATCCCAGAACCATTGCCAACCCGGTTGGATCAACGCTGAACGGAAACCAAAGCATGGCGCGACCACTCGAACTGAACTGATAATCGAAGATCATCTCTCTGCTGGTGTAATCGTACATGAACAATCTTCCATCACTGCCGAGTGTGGCCACGTGGTTCGAGACCGGACTTGTCTGAACCGCTACGATCGGTCCGGCGTGACACTTGAGCAATTGTTGGGGTTCCGCAGGCTTGTACGCCGGTGTGATGTCACATTCCCAAATACCACCATTTCCATCCTGAGCGTACCACTGGAAATCACCCTCCTTCCGTATCAAACACATCAACTCGCTGTTGTACAACTCACTACCAATCTTGAACTCCATGATCGGTTCAATCTGCACAACCCTATCGTCATCCGGTGGATCCGCCAGTTCCACCGTCTCCCAGAACCACACCCTGATGAACCCGTCCATGCCGCAGGTCATGACCTCACCATCGCGAACACTAATCTGCGTGATTGGCCCCAGGTGACACGGTTTTCTACCCTTGCGGCAGACTTCCAGCTTAATCAAACCCGCCTCCCAAACCAGAACATTTCCCCACTGGCACCCGGAGAGCACCTTTTCGTCTGGCATTGGAAGAATACCCACAATGTCGGAGATTTCGGTCTTACCAAACCGGCCCAACTCTCCCTGAAGCTTCAGCCCCGTGAAGGTTTCAGCCATTTTCCAGAACTTGATGTGGCCCAACCCTAAAGCAAGAAAACGGTATTCAATCGAACCCTGAAACCTAAAACCATTGAAACCTACCACACGACGTCAAATGTCCGGGCACGCTCGGCGAGAACATCACGTTGATCACATCGTTCGAGAAGGACTTGCAGCGAAGAATGATCTCGCCCTCGCGCCAGTTCCACACCGTCAGCATGTAGTCCGGGTCGCCACCCTGCGACGCCAGCAGCTCCCCACTGGCGTTGTAATCGATCCGGCTGTACGACCGCGTGGTGCCATTGTTCAAAATGTTCACCACCGTCATCTCCGGATACTGGTAGATGATGACCGGCGGATCCGTGCCGTTTTCCCCCACGGTCAGGTGGCACAGCTCGGGGTTCGGATTGATCTGGATGCACCCGATGCCACCCCCCGTTGAACTGCGGCGAGTCGTTACCGTACGGGTGGCAACATCCAGGAAGTGGATCAGATTACCGGAAGCGAACACCAGGACACCATCGTCAATCTTGCACAGGTTGAACGGACGCTTGCAATCGTAGCCATAAGAGTAGCTGGAGGATAAAGATAAATACAAAAAGGCTGGTTCAACTACCTACAACGAGTCTTACTCAAAGTCAAGAATCTCCGACGGGATGGTACAGGACGAACTACGGATTGCCTTCGAGATTAGAGCTCTCTCGGGAACATTTACGGAACCACGCTCGGATTGTGACATTTTGCAGCGAATCTTTTCGGCATTCTGGTCATTCAACAGAGAGGTTGCTTGTTGGGTTGCCAAGGGCTCGTTATAATTCGCGTCGTGACGCTACCCTCTGGTTGGCGTCGTTTATGGTTGGCTAGCAACAAACGATGGGCTCATCGACGTCAACCCGACCACCTGGTTGTTGTTGTTCCCTCAGCTGAACTTCGGTGGTGTGGAAATAAAAATGTGATAAGGGCAGTAACTTTAACATTCTGCCTGCTTGAACAAATGGCAAGATAGCACTGCGGTGACGATTAGCGAGTGTGGTGCTTTGTACAAAAAGAAAATTCAAATTTAAAAATATGTTTTTTGAGTGATTCGATTTTTCGAGATTGTTTCATTCATTTCTTTCAATTAATTTTTTTTTTTGCATTTTTGTACCTGTTTCTTTTCGGGATCAATTCCTAACGCTTTGCGATGTTCTACAAAGTTGTTTCCCGGATCAAAACATATAAGAAATTTAAAATCTGACAACCCTATCAAATGTTATAAGCACTAAAATGCATTTTGCACTTTTTTGAGGCAGGTGCTCAGATATTTTGGAAATTATGTCCGGATCAATCATGGAATAATCATTGTATGATTTATTCAAAATGTTGTGAAAGTTATTTTTTTATTTGTATTTGTACAATTTTAATCAGAAAAAATGTTAGGCAGGCATCAACCACCTTAAGGGGTTACATGCACGTAAATGGGCAAAAATGTCAAGGGTCGGTATGAGCACACACAGAAACTTTTTTCAGATCTTTTTTCAAGGCAATAAAATATACATTTTCAACTATAAACAAAATAAATCTGTAGACATTTGGTTGTATCATTGCCGAGATACAGCTAATAAAAGTTAGCAGTTAAAAAAAATGGATGTCACGATATCTCAACACTGCTTTGACCAAATCGGCGCAAAATTTTGGTGAAGATGTAAAACATGTCTTGTATGCATGATGAAGACTGACTTTAAAAAAGTTTATTTAATAAAAAGATGTAGGGTAGAGTAGTCATCAATAAGACACGGGAAACAATGATAAAATGGCTCTCACAAGTCGTAGTTTCAACCAATCAGGCTCACATTTGGGAGAAAGGTGTATCTACTGGATACACGTCTGCTATAATAGTGGCTTTGGTTATTGACGCTCCCTTGAAAAGTTATTCATAAATATTTGATTGTGGAGTATATAAGTAAATTATGGACAAAAAATACTTTTTCGCTCGTAGGCTGCCATTTACACCAAAACTAATATTTGTTCAAATTTCTTTCGACGTTCCATAGGGATTGAGTTGGGCTACAATGTCCTTTCATTAGATTTGACCAAAATTTAGAATATACCCAGAATCCAGGGCTGTCTCATTGTTCCCCACTCATTTTAGCCCATGGGTAACAATGAGACACTTTGATTTTTCTTCAATAAACATTTCAAAATCCATGTAAATCTTTAAAACATGAATTGAAAGTGGTTTTTGGCATATTTATAGAGTTTTAACTTTCTTTAACAAAACATATAAAGTTATTTGGTATAAATGTATGGATTTACAAAATTTAAATACTTTTTAGTATAACTTTTGTTAATTAAAGTTTCATGTTGGCAAAGTCACCTGTTGTGGAACAATACAAAAACGTTATGTTTTACTAGAAAATTATTGATTTTCGTAGAGTGCCTCACTGTTCCTGCAAACAATGAGACAGTTGAATAACTCTGGCTGTAGATGTCGGATCGATCTCATATTTTGGTCAATGTTAGAACACACTAAAAGAAAGAAAATGCAACAAAAAGCTCATTAAAACATGCTGATTAAAAAATTAGAAAAATCGTTGAAAGTTGAAAACCAAAAAAGTCTCATTGATGACTACACAGAAAAAAATAATGTAAATTTGGAAGCTGTAATTTTGGAAGGTTGAATATTACCTCTTTTATGATGTAATTTTACCTCAATTTAGACTGAAAAAGTGACATTACACCGGAAAAGTGGTAAAATTACACATTTCCAGAGGTAAAATTACACCTTTTTTCTGACATAAAAGATGTACCCCTTCCCAGATGTAATATTACCATGATTTTTTTTCTGTGTACCCTACCCTACGTATTTTTTATGTTTTCCATACAAAAAAAAAATATTTTTTAGATTTTCTACACGTATGTAACCCTTTAAGGGAGCACAGCAACCAAGGAAGTTGTTATCTTCATATTCCAAATTTGTCAAATTTACGGACACAAAAAAAAATCTTTATTGTAAATAACTTTGAAGACAGTAATTTAGGGAATGAATAAAAAATAGTATCGATAGTTCCCGTAGTTTTGATACTAAAATGTCTGTAACAAAAATCTGGGTACATTAGGGTGTAATATGGTTGTATGGAAAAAAAATAAAGTTGTTCAAATTTAGTGAGCACAGCAATTTTTCAGTTCCTTTTGGGGTCCTAAACAACTCTCCAAAGTTTGGGAACGATTGGTTTAGTCCTCACTTTTAAAATTCACGTTTTACGCTGTACTAAACCCGGATTCATATTCGGATGCTTTGGAAGGTGCTCTACAACTTTTTCGAAGAGAGTGTGGTGCTAACTTGCTCCTAAAAAAGATACAGCGTAATCAAAACTCGTCTAAAACGTGTTTTTTGCTTGAAATCCACGTTTTAGACGAGTTTTGAGGACGCTATATCTTCTTTCAGGGGCAAGCTAGCACCAGTTTTAGTACAGCATGAAACGTGAATTTTATAATTATCAAAATCCAAAAAATGGATTTTCACAAACCAATTTCAATAGAAAATTAAATCGCTTTGCGCAAAGTGAGGACTAAACCAATCGATCCCAAACTTTGAGGAGTTGTTTAGGACCCCAAAAGGAACTTAAAAAGTGCTGTGCTGGAAAATCGATTCAGATATTACACCCTAACGGTACATGTCAACCATAGCTTTTGCACCCAGATTGAATAAGGTGGGTTAAGTAATGTTTTTAAGTTGAATTGGTCAATTTGTTGTTAAGTCAAAAATGAAAATCCATCTTTAAATAACTCGATTCTCTTCGTCAGCTCTCCATGCACGCAAAAAAATCAATTCTCGAAATCGTGAATTAAATTCACGAATGTGAGAACCACGAAGGAATATATTCACGTTTATAGTGCAAATGCACCATACTCATGGATAAATTCCTTCGTGGTTCTCACATTCGTGAACTTAATTCACAATTACGAGAATTGATTTTTTTTCGGTGTGTAGCAAGAGCTAATACTTTTTATACAATTTTATCCTTTTGAATGTTCAAAAATTTTAATTCGGTTTAATCTGTGCATAATCAAGTTACAATGCGTTCATTTAAAGTTATCAGACCATTCATAAAACATAACTAAGCATGAGTTTCGTTGGTGTTAGTGCCTGAAGTCATTATTTTGTAAAAATTATGTACTCATGGAGAGAACCAAAGTTTGTTTACATCCGTTAGAAAAAAAGTGTTGCGAATTTGTGGAGTTCAAGGGTCAAAGTTTTTCTTCAAAAACTTGATATAAAAGTTAAAATTTGCCGTTGTTCGATACAGCATTTGAAATATCGCAAGAAAAGCTTTCAAATGAAGGTAAAAGCGAATCGTTAAGTTCAATCATTGATTAACTATGATTTTTTGAACATTGGCCGATCTGTAAACTGTTCCGAATATGAGGGATGACTGTACAAAACAGAGTTTTGGAGTTTCTTTCAGCTATGTTTTACATCATAATTCAATCGATAACATTATTACTTATAACTATGAAGTAGACAATAGTTAGAAAAAGTTAATAAAACAAGTTTTGAGTGTTCTTTGAACAAAGCTAGACGAGAGAATTGATGTGAAAAGTCAACAATATGATATTCTTAGTACAATGTAACGCCAGGTTAACCGCTGTATAGTATCAAAGTACAATCTAAGCCGCAGTGGCATCGTTCTGACTAGTGTTATTTTTAAAACACGCTTCATCATCCTCATCGTCGTCGTCGTCGTCGTTGATATGCCCCCCAAGAAACTCCGCGCACCACCAGTCGAACCGGTTTGGGCCAGTTTTCCCGCGCGATGCCCTTATCAGTTCACAGTTTTGCTCATGGACGCGGATTGGACGATAATTTCGCAGGGGTGAAGCCACAACGACACATTCGGAGGAAGTCACTCGGTACTAATCCCTACCCGTCGTCGTCGTCGTCGAGGGCCATAAACAAATCAACATCCCTGGGGCAGGTGGTGGTGGTCCGAGACCACGACAAAGAAGCTGATTGGCCTCACGGGCTCAAAGAGTATGTGCGGGACCTCGCGTCTAGCATTCCGTCGATACGTGATTTTCCGACGACAATGCGATGGTATCACTTATCGCGAACTGCTACCAGCAGTTGGGCTTTTTTCAGGACGAACCTCAAGCAGACGTTTGAACGGGTTTTGTTTAGCAGAGTGTAACCGGCATAGAACAGTGGAAATGTTTACTCACTTATTACGAGTTATCAGACAAGAGAGCGAATCGTTATCGCCGACAGCCGCGCTTGCTTTCGCGAAACTGGTTTGAGGTGGTTTTTTGGAATTGCAGGAGGTTTTTTTTAGTGGTGGTCTCTGGAATATACCATGGATTAGCACACTTTTAGGGCAGGTTTACGTTGATTTGGTGGAGTTTATTGCAATCAAATGTACGATAAGAAAGCCTTGGAGGTTCTTTGTTCTGAGTAATTGTGGTTCAAATTTGACTTTTTGCCGAAAAACCACTGAAAAATGAAAATGAAAAAAATATGCTTTTAGAGAAATTGAACATTTGTGAACAAGTTGATTTTGAAAATTAAAAAAAAACTTATACCTATTTTTAGACGAATCAAAAAGTCTAAACTAAATCCATTTTCGGAATTCGGAGTGAAATGCTTTTTTAGCCAATTCCGTCAAATTTGTTTTTTGAGTTTACAAGTGCTTCGAAGTTGGGACCCGTGGTCTAGAGATAAGCATGGTGGCCTCTCAACCAGTTGGCCTGGGTTCGATCCCAGAAGGTCCCGGTGGCATTTTTCGAGAAGAGATTTGTCTGATCACGCCTTCCGTCGCATGAGGAAGTAAATGTTGGCCCCGGTCTAACCTAGAGGTTAGATCGTTAGCTCAGTCCAGGTGTCGGAGTCGTTTCCCTGGGTTCGACCGTTTCCCTGCGGTGGAGTCGCTGGTTTGACTAACAATCCAAAGATCATCAGTTGGAATCCCGGGGTGGATGGAGGCTTAGGTGTAAAAAGAGGTTTGCAATTGCCTCAACAATCAAGCCTTCGGACACCTAGTTTTGAGTAGGAATCTCGTAATCGAGATCGCCAAGGCAATGCTGTAGAGCAAACAATTTATTTTTATTTATTTTTAAATGCTTAGAACATGGAATTTTTCCAAAACCTAACCTCTAACCAACTATATGTATTGATAGCTTGAAGTAGAGTTTTTCAAACATTTGGATACACTTTGAGCAATTCCAACAAATTTACTAAAAAAGTTGATTTTTATATTTCCATTTTTATTTGGCCAAAATCGTACCTCAACTTCAGCTTTTTTCAGCTAAGTCATATTAAGATGTCCTCTACACAACCCTTTTAATAGATTTAAGTTGTAAAACCCGTAAAAATCACTTTGACTCAATCTCAATTCAAAGTCAAACCATGTCCCTAATTTATCCGTTTTGTTACATCCTAATAATCAGGCTTGATTTTATTATTAAGGTTTTACGCCGTGACGTCATTTGACAGCTCCTGTGCACTGTGTCTATTGGTACGTTCGTTTTAACAGCCAGTGCGGCACTGAGTGCCACACTCGTCGGTGCCAGTTTTGGTTCAAACGAACATTCTTTTTCAGTGTGCATGGAACTCGCATGAAACTGAAAAAATATCGAGTGCGGCACTAGAGTTTCAGTTCCAAGATGGCGGCGAAACTCGTGCGGAACTAGCGCGAGTTTCTTCAAACAAACACTTTGACAGCTCTGAGTGCGGCACTCAGTGCGGAACTAGCCCTCAAACGAACGTACCATATGTAAACGATGTAAATAGTGCAACAGTCCTTTCCTGGGTGATGAATAGAGAGAATGCGTAACGTGATTTTCGAACTATCCCATTTTGTTTACATCTACAATGTAGGAGGCTGTTCATGCACAAGCATGAATTTCTTCTTACTAATAAATGAGCTGTTTTATGATACGACTGTGTTTTACTTTTTCTAGTTTTTTACATTTTTGCTGGAAAATTGTGCGTTTTTATGTTTCGAGGTTTTAATTTTTATGGGTGACAAAGAACTGCGGTGAGAGTGTATTTCTGCGATGTCGCAGATAAATTCCCTGGGTGATTTTGGAATCTTCCTGGTCAAGCGAAAAAAAAACAACGTTAATTCTAGCGAAGCTGATCCAACAAACAGGGAAGATTTTCACTAAACCGGTAGGTTTTCAAACGAAATCAAACAATAAAGACAGCTTCTGTATGGATAGAACAGCATTGACTCCATAAACAACTCCCATTCATAATTATAAAAAATGACGATCTCGTCGTCAACTTTCTTAAGATTTTTTAACATCAACTTCGAATTATAAAAGCCACAAATTTTCTATTCTTGCAAAAAAAAAAACATTTTTAATGATCGATAACAATACCCTCTACTTTTGGCGAACAGAATTAGTTCCACTTTGACAGTTTAAAATTGAGGCTATTTTGCGAACCACTATTCAGCACCCAGGTCCTTTTAACCTCTAAATCGAGCCGGAGTAAAACCTAATAGAGGAGAAAAGCAACTCGCAACAAAATTTTGAGGCTAGGAATTTTGACAGGTATGATTTTCATAAAGTATTCGCCTCCTTTTCTCTCCCATAGAAAACTTGGGAACGAGGTAGCTGTCAAACTAGGCCAAAATGTTAAAGACACTCACATAATGAACTTTGAGTGATTTGAGTTCATTTCTGACGTCACGATTTTCTCCTCTATGGAGCACTCCCATTCGAGCAGTTTTTTTCTACAATGTATAGAGGAGAAAAGCAACTCGCGACAAAATTTTGAGGCTAGGAATTTTGACAGGAATGATTTTCATAAAGTATAGAGGAGAAAAGCAACTCGCGACAAAATTTTTAGGCTAGGAATTTTGACAGGTATGGTTTTCATAAAGTATTCGCCTCCTTTTCTCTTCCACAGCAAACTGGGGACAATGTAACTTTCAAACTAGCAAAAATTGTTAAAGTCACTCACAAAATGAACTTTGAGTGATTTGAGTTGAATTTGAGTTCATTTCTGACGTCACGATTTTTTCCTCTATTCGCCTTCTTTTCTCTCTCACAAAAAAACTGGAGACAAGGTAGCTGTCAAACTAGGCCAAAATGTTAAAGTCACTCACAAAATGAACTTTGAGTGATTTGAGTTCATTTCTGACGTCACGATTTTATCCTCTATAGGCAAGGAAACCGTGACGTAGCAAATGAATTCGAAGAACTCAGTATTCATTTTGTGAGTGCCATTTGAGTGGTTTGACAGGTGTCAAATCGAGACTTAGCATTTTTTGAATTTGAATTTGCTTCCGATTGCGCGAAACGTCATAACCAGAATTGTTTTCCATGCTAGTGCCCGTGTGCTTGTCCTTGCTTCTGGCCGTGTTCGTGTATGTTCGTGTATGTCGTGACCACGTAGTTGCCTGTTCCTGGTCGTTCCTGTGGCCGTGCTCTAGGCCGTGTCCTTGTCCGGACTCCTGACCGTGTTAGTGTCCGTGCTTCTGGCCGCTTTCGTGTCTCTGGCCGTGTAGGTGCCTATTCTGGCCATTCCCGTGTCCTTGTCGTGCTCCCGACCGTGTTGGTGTCCATGCGAAACGGAACAACCGGATCAAAATTTAATTTTAAGTGCAAAGTCCCGGAACTGACACCTGTCAAAAAAGTTCATTTGATTTGTTTACCTTTGAGGTTAAGTTCCGAGCTTTTCTCCTCCTTTTCTCTCCCACATAAAACCTGGGAACGAGGTAGCTGTCAAACTAGGCCAAAATGTTAAAGTAAGTAAAGTAAATCTTTCCCTGTTCCTGAGGGGAACACCCGTGAAGAGTATCGGGGCCGGCATTTACAAAGCGGATTCAGTGACAGTTTATTAATCAACTTAATGTTAACATGTTAAGGTTAATGTTAACATTCCATAGGTTGTCTTCCTAAGGTGTCTTGATAAGGTCCAGTTTGTGACGATACACTACCTTCCCTTTACTAAGCAATCGAGAATCTATGACATTTCCCCGAAACCCACATTCCCGAAAAGACATTTCCCCGAATGCCACGTCTCCGAAAAGACACTTTCCCGAAATTTCATTTACCCGAAAATCATTTCCCCGAACAATCCATTTCCCCGAACGGCCACATCCCCGAATGGCGACTTCCCTTAAAACCATTTTCCCGAATGACCACTTCCCTAATTTTCCATATCCCTGAAAATCATTTTCCCGAATTACCATATCCCCGAACGGCCATTTCCCCGAACGCCACGTCCCCGAACCTGGTCAGGCGGGTATGGCCGTTGCCCTGAACCGCGCGCGCGGTTCTGGGCAACGGCCATACCCGCCTGACCAGGTTCGGGGAAGTAGCGATCAATAAAGTATCATGTCCACAATGGAACGTTCGAAAAATTCCGAGCTTCACTTGAATTTTGAATATTCAAATTGATGTAAGTGCGACAACTGGCCAAATGGATTTAAGGTCAAAACGTGTTTGACACACGTTCAGGCCCGACTACCGCAAAAATTTGTAATTGTTCCTCGGGACAACGATTTAAACGATTTATTGACAAAATACATGAAAATTTGACTTAAAATTTCACTCAATGGGTGTTTTTCGGAATTGCAAAAAATGTTGTATGGAACTCGTTGCAAAATTGATTTTTTCAGCACTCGTCGTATTTATCCAACTCGGTGAACCTCGTTGGATAAATGTACGACTCGTGCTGAAAAAATCCTCTTTTTGCAACTTGTTGCATAAACTACTATTATCGATCCAAAAGTCTACACTGAAAGATTTTTTTGAAAAGTAAGTCTGTTGCAAATATATTACAAAGTTGATATGTCGATTTAATTTTTGACATGAACTTTAAAAAATAAATAATAATTCATAATTCTACCATTTCACATTTTCAATCGAAAGTTATGTCTGCGTTTAAGACACTCTCTTTCTGAGTTTAATACTTTTATTCTAGTCAGAAATATTAGTTTGTGTAACTAGTTGTAAAATGTTTTTTTTTTAGCACGAGTAGCACATTTATCAAACGATTCTTAGTTGGATAAATACGAAAAGTGCTGTTTTGTTGTTTTGCTACGAATTGCATGCAACATTTTTAGCAATTCTGAAAAAAAAAAATCACATTTGATTAGGATTTTAGGAGCTAAACATTTGTTTCTCCGCTTTAGGTTGGCGTCCAGAATTGGGTCCTAAAATGAAGCTTAGATTGCTGATATTATTGTTTACAGCGATAAAGCTTATTTTTCTGAGTACAATGACCCTTTGTACGACCACAAAGAGTTTAAAATGGATTTTTAAATCAATTTTGAAAAATTAACCTCGCGGTCCTTCTTGACAGAAAAGTTCCTACTTGACAGCTCGTTCCAAGGGGACCATAGTTGATCCATCGAAAAAATGTTGTCTTGTCAAAAAAAAAAAATTGCATTAAAATGAAAAAAAGTGATCAGAAATTGTTTTTAATTGTGTTTTTTATCGTTGTACATAAAAATTGACATAGGGCTTTAGTACCCAATTGCAAAAAAGGTTGTCTGAAGTTTGTTGCAAAACCATGTTTATACATTGTTGAATTTGCGCAATGGTTTGGTTTGACAAACCAAACGGATTTTTTTTATTTAGCTCAGAGCTCCGACGACGCCTCTGCTGTTCGTTGTTGTGCACAGGGCAGATAATAATCTGCAGCTGCGTGTGCGTGTGATGTGCGTGCGCTCTAAGCACACCGGCGATGAGCGGTCCAACTCTTCACTTGCAGTCTCGGATCGGCATGGACACGTTTCGGTCCTCTTCTTGCTCAGCAAACGGACAGGAATCTTCACTGGGTTCCAGTGAACTTCTTCTCCACCGATGGATGCATCATTCTTCAGCTTGGTCGCTTCACAGTCGGCACACGACCAACTTGTATGGCCACAACACCGCACACGAACCGTAACTATTCCACCGCGCGACCGTTCCGAATTACGCCAAAAGCTGTTTATTTGCGCAGGACTGCACTTCTGCGGCTTGGCGAACCGAAATGCAGCGATGACCGAGCCGCACTTTTAGAACCAACCGAACTGCTTTTTCATCGTCGTTCCACCCGTTTCGTAAACAAACCGATCCGTTTGACGTTTCTCTTCTCCGATTAGAACTGTCACGCAGAGCAGCGATGCCAGTTCGCCATTCAATTTTCGCCCGACGGCAGAGCTGTGCGGTATTACACCGGCACGCACAATTATGCAACTTGAACGAATTTTGCTCACACAGTGCACTTTCGATCACATTTTTTTCACCTCGCTCAGACAAGATGGCGACACAAAACAAAATGGAGGATGCAGTACACATTTACACGGGATTTTGAACACGGGATTTATCACATCTTAACTTTTTAGTCCGATACTTCTGGTGTGCAGACTTCTGCAGTCGTTTCTACAGACTTTTCCCTGATGCGGCGAAAAAGCTCCCAGCTCTTCTCTTCACTGACAGCTGGTGGAGCTCGCAGTGACAACCGCAGTTGTCAAACATTAAAACCAAAACACTTAACACGAAATCTGCGAATTTCTTCGACGAGGCAGATTTTCCCGAAATAAACCGGTTTCTGTTGTCCCTGGCGGAATCTGACCACGCATCGGGATGCAATCGAGACGCGCGCGGACTGCGGTAACGGTTATGGAAGATGGCGGATCTTCTAGTGTTTTTTTTTCAGCACATCACAACAGAATGGCTCCCGGCGCCATCTTCATCCGACGATTTTTCACGGCACAGATACAGACAGACTTGGTCCACCGACTTCGAAACCAGGAATTTACGGTGCGACATGATCCGGTTCGAAGGACCATTTATGTTTGCGCACATAAGAACGTCTGTTGATCCTGTCGCACTTTCTTTCCCGGTAAATAGCAAAACTAATGGCGTGTAACGAAAACTAAACTTTCTTTTACTAAAACTCTTTATTCGCGTTCAAACTAGACTGTATTTAACAGAAACTGTACGGAACGAAACTGTTCTGACCTGTTCTAAGGTCTGTCAGGGAATGGGATTGTTCTGAGGTGGTTTTCCTACAAGAAAATGTACGGTCAGGACGATCAGTGGTTCGAACGTTTTCTTCTTCTTTCTTCAGGTACTGCGTGATGTTGTCAAACATAAAATGCCGCCCACCATGCTGATACGGGGCTGTTGATGTGCTGTTGTCCGACCTGCTGCTGCTTTTGACTGCCTCTCGACCGCTGCTTACGTACGCGTGACCTCACGTACCGTTTGTACTGTTGCTGCTGCAGTTGCCGTGTTCTTGGCCTGCGTCGCTTCTCCCTCCTGTTGCTGTTGCACTAGCCGTGCTTCGTCGTTGCCAGAGTTTCCAACCGTTCGTACCTGCTGAAATTGTGTGCTAAGTTTGCTGTTGGAGTCACAAATTAGAGGGTACTTAACTTGAGACTGTGGTGGGGGGCAGTTCTGACCCGTCCGATCACAAAAACGCGCCACCCCTGTTGCTTTGTGCTGGAACCTGCATTCAGCTTTTGGCTTGCTGAGCTGTGTTGTTGTTGCTGTTGACGTGTGGTTCTTGAGTGACCGTGATGCCGCCCGCCGTTGTCTGCTCTGCCTCGGAAATCGCCCGCTTCTTGTCGCTCACTGTGTCGACCGCTTGTGTGTGCGTGCGACAGTTGTGCCGCCTGCCATAATCTCCTTCTTTGTCCTCCGTAAGTTGCCCGTTGTTGTTTGTCGAACTGTTGCTGATTGTTTCGTCCACTTGCGCTTGCTGTACTGTTTGTTGTTGTTGTCTCCCAGGTTGGGCAGACCTTTCTTCTTCTCATCCTGCTTGCTGACGTGTGTTGACTCACTGGTACTGCAGTTACAGTGACGTCCTTCCTCGAACGACTTGTTGTTGTTGTTGCCTGTTCCCACAGGCCATCCATAACCGACGAAACAATCTGCTGCTAACTTGTCCAACTTCTGCTCTCCTCCGTCCGTCCGTCTGTTCCCCACATCTGAACTGTAGTTCAACTGCTGTTGGGTTCTTCTTCTTCTTCGCCTTCAACTTCTGCTAGACCATTCCAGTTTGTAGGCACCTCGTGGTGCCGGTGTCAGCGGATCAGCGTCCGCTAACCAAAGAGAACTGCGTCTCTACTGGAATGGAAGTTGGGACCAGTGTGTCCCTTCCATGCTTGACGTCATCTTTGCGCCTGTAGTTGCGTCTCCACCACTGTACGTGGAGATTGTTCCCCAAAGCTGGGCGAACATCAATGAAACTTCCGGTCGGCGCACCGAAAGATTCTGCCGCTGGCCTAGCGACCTGTACGGATCACGCTGCTGTACACGACAACACGGCATGACCGTCCACACTCGTTGAGTGGTCAGTAGTACTCCACACTGCTGTTGGAGTTGACGTCAGATGGATGCAGTACTGTTGTGGGCGTTGAAGTCTGGGGACAGATTAAATACGGCTGATTGTCTGAACAAATGGTCAGTAATTCGGGCTACTTAACTCGGAGCCGTTTTGGAGTGGCTGGTCTGGCCCGTCCGACCACAACCGTGCCACCCCATTAGGCTTTTTGCTGGAACCACGAACATCTGCATACTTGAGCGACTGCTGCCGCTGCTCGTAGGCGATGAATCTCCGACAAGTTGACTTGCCGGACAGGGTGTGATGTTCTGGTTTCCAGGTTGCGGCTGCGCGTGAGGTCTACCATCCCGGTAGAATTCCTCCGCGACCGCGTTCGAAGATGCTGCTGCGGTTCACTGCTGTACGTGGCTCTGCGGATCTGCGTCTTCGCTGCGCGTGCTACTGGTACGATTCCGTCCAGGCGAAGAACGATGAATGGGCAACTGCATCGCCGATCTCCACGGCAATCGACTCCTGCCGCCCGTCAGCAGGTGCAACGCTAAACCGAAGGTTTCTGCTCCGCTCGAGTGATCCAGCGACGCCACACCTAAGTTGTAGAGCACTTAACAACTGGTCGTTGAACGAAATGAAATGTGTACTTAACTTGGGTTGGCGGTAGGGGGCTGTTCTGGTCCGTCCGACCACGAACGCGCCACCCCTTAGGCCTTTACGCTGGATCCTCCTATCAGCCTGAGACGTGCTGAACATTCTGCTGGTTTGTTGGGGCTCGTCGATCAGAGCTCCGACGACGCCTCTGCTGTTCGTTGTTGTGCACAGGGCAGATAATAATCTGCAGCTGCGTGTGCGTGTGATGTGCGTGCGCTCTAAGCACACCGGCGATGAGCGGTCCAACTCTTCACTTGCAGTCTCGGATCGGCATGGACACGTTTCGGTCCTCTTCTTGCTCAGCAAACGGACAGGAATCTTCACTGGGTTCCAGTGAACTTCTTCTCCACCGATGGATGCATCATTCTTCAGCTTGGTCGCTTCACAGTCGGCACACGACCAACTTGTATGGCCACAACACCGCACACGAACCGTAACTATTCCACCGCGCGACCGTTCCGAATTACGCCAAAAGCTGTTTATTTGCGCAGGACTGCACTTCTGCGGCTTGGCGAACCGAAATGCAGCGATGACCGAGCCGCACTTTTAGAACCAACCGAACTGCTTTTTCATCGTCGTTCCACCCGTTTCGTAAACAAACCGATCCGTTTGACGTTTCTCTTCTCCGATTAGAACTGTCACGCAGAGCAGCGATGCCAGTTCGCCATTCAATTTTCGCCCGACGGCAGAGCTGTGCGGTATTACACCGGCACGCACAATTATGCAACTTGAACGAATTTTGCTCACACAGTGCACTTTCGATCACATTTTTTTCACCTCGCTCAGACAAGATGGCGACACAAAACAAAATGGAGGATGCAGTACACATTTACACGGGATTTTGAACACGGGATTTATCACATCTTAACTTTTTAGTCCGATACTTCTGGTGTGCAGACTTCTGCAGTCGTTTCTACAGACTTTTCCCTGATGCGGCGAAAAAGCTCCCAGCTCTTCTCTTCACTGACAGCTGGTGGAGCTCGCAGTGACAACCGCAGTTGTCAAACATTAAAACAAAAACACTTAACACGAAATCTGCGAATTTCTTCGACGAGGCAGATTTTCCCGAAATAAACCGGTTTCTGTTGTCCCTGGCGGAATCTGACCACGCATCGGGATGCAATCGAGACGCGCGCGGACTGCGGTAACGGTTATGGAAGATGGCGGATCTTCTAGTGTTTTTTTTTCAGCACATCACAACAGAATGGCTCCCGGCGCCATCTTCATCCGACGATTTTTCACGGCACAGATACAGACAGACTTGGTCCACCGACTTCGAAACCAGGAATTTACGGTGCGACATGATCCGGCTCGAAGGACCATTTATGTTTGCGCACATAAGAACGTCTGTTGATCCTGTCGCACTTTCTTTCCCGGTAAATAGCAAAACTAATGGCGTGTAACGAAAACTAAACTTTCTTTTACTAAAACTCTTTATTCGCGTTCAAACTAGACTGTATTTAACAGAAACTGTACGGAACGAAACTGTTCTGACCTGTTCTAAGGTCTGTCAGGGAATGGGATTGTTCTGAGGTGGTTTTCCTACAAGAAAATGTACGGTCAGGACAAGTTCACTGACCTTTTCGTCCTGTGTGTGTTCTGTTATTTACAAATATATGTGTGTTTACATGTAACGTAGAGTGCGAAAACTAGACAACATAAACTGTGGCAAAAACTACACGAAAACAGTACAGTACAGAAGTTTCTGACTAGAATCATCGTCTTGTGTGTAAACAAATAAAGACAGCTTCTGTATGGATAGAACAGCATTGACTCCATAAACAACTCCCATTCATAATTATAAAAAATGACGATCTCGTCGTCAACTTTCTTAAGATTTTTTAACATCAACTTCGAATTATAAAAGCCACAAATTTTCTATTCTTGCAAAAAAAAAAACATTTTTAATGATCGATAACAATACCCTCTACTTTTGGCGAACAGAATTAGTTCCACTTTGACAGTTTAAAATTGAGGCTATTTTGCGAACCACTATTCAGCACCCAGGTCCTTTTTAACCTCTAAATCGAGCCGGAGTAAAACCTAATAGAGGAGAAAAGCAACTCGCAACAAAATTTTGAGGCTAGGAATTTTGACAGGTATGATTTTCATAAAGTATTCGCCTCCTTTTCTCTCCCATAGAAAACTTGGGAACGAGGTAGCTGTCAAACTAGGCCAAAATGTTAAAGACACTCACATAATGAACTTTGAGTGATTTGAGTTCATTTCTGACGTCACGATTTTCTCCTCTATGGAGCACTCCCATTCGAGCAGTTTTTTCTACAATGTATAGAGGAGAAAAGCAACTCGCGACAAAATTTTGAGGCTAGGAATTTTGACAGGAATGATTTTCATAAAGTATAGAGGAGAAAAGCAACTCGCGACAAAATTTTTAGGCTAGGAATTTTGACAGGTATGGTTTTCATAAAGTATTCGCCTCCTTTTCTCTTCCACAGCAAACTGGGGACAATGTAACTTTCAAACTAGCAAAAATTGTTAAAGTCACTCACAAAATGAACTTTGAGTGATTTGAGTTGAATTTGAGTTCATTTCTGACGTCACGATTTTTTCCTCTATTCGCCTTCTTTTCTCTCTCACAAAAAAACTGGAGACAAGGTAGCTGTCAAACTAGGCCAAAATGTTAAAGTCACTCACAAAATGAACTTTGAGTGATTTGAGTTCATTTCTGACGTCACGATTTTATCCTCTATAGGCAAGGAAACCGTGACGTAGCAAATGAATTCGAAGAACTCAGTATTCATTTTGTGAGTGCCATTTGAGTGGTTTGACAGGTGTCAAATCGAGACTTAGCATTTTTTGAATTTGAATTTGCTTCCGATTGCGCGAAACGTCATAACCAGAATTGTTTTCCATGCTAGTGCCCGTGTGCTTGTCCTTGCTTCTGGCCGTGTTCGTGTATGTTCGTGTATGTCGTGACCACGTAGTTGCCTGTTCCTGGTCGTTCCTGTGGCCGTGCTCTAGGCCGTGTCCTTGTCCGGACTCCTGACCGTGTTAGTGTCCGTGCTTCTGGCCGCTTTCGTGTCTCTGGCCGTGTAGGTGCCTATTCTGGCCATTCCCGTGTCCTTGTCGTGCTCCCGACCGTGTTGGTGTCCATGCGAAACGGAACAACCGGATCAAAATTTAATTTTAAGTGCAAAGTCCCGGAACTGACACCTGTCAAAAAAGTTCATTTGATTTGTTTACCTTTGAGGTTAAGTTCCGAGCTTTTCTCCTCCTTTTCTCTCCCACATAAAACCTGGGAACGAGGTAGCTGTCAAACTAGGCCAAAATGTTAAAGTAAGTAAAGTAAATCTTTCCCTGTTCCTGAGGGAACACCCGTGAAGAGTATCGGGGCCGGCATTTACAAAGCGGATTCAGTGACAGTTTATTAATCAACTTAATGTTAACATGTTAAGGTTAATGTTAACATTCCATAGGTTGTCTTCCTAAGGTGTCTTGATAAGGTCCAGTTTGTGACGATACACTACCTTCCCTTTACTAAGCAATCGAGAATCTATGACATTTCCCCGAAACCCACATTCCCGAAAAGACATTTCCCCGAATGCCACGTCTCCGAAAAGACACTTTCCCGAAATTTCATTTACCCGAAAATCATTTCCCCGAACAATCCATTTCCCCGAACGGCCACATCCCCGAATGGCGACTTCCCCTTAAAAACCATTTTCCCGAATGACCACTTCCCCTAATTTTCCATATCCCTGAAAATCATTTTCCCGAATTACCATATCCCCGAACGGCCATTTCCCCGAACGCCACGTCCCCGAACCTGGTCAGGCGGGTATGGCCGTTGCCCTGAACCGCGCGCGCGGTTCTGGGCAACGGCCATACCCGCCTGACCAGGTTCGGGGAAGTAGCGATCAATAAAGTATCATGTCCACAATGGAACGTTCGAAAAATTCCGAGCTTCACTTGAATTTTGAATATTCAAATTGATGTAAGTGCGACAACTGGCCAAATGGATTTAAGGTCAAAACGTGTTTGACACGTTCAGGCCCGACTACCGCAAAAATTTGTAATTGTTCCTCGGGACAACGATTTAAACGATTTATTGACAAAATACATGAAAATTTGACTTAAAATTTCACTCAATGGGTGTTTTTCGGAATTGCAAAAAATGTTGTATGGAACTCGTTGCAAAATTGATTTTTTCAGCACTCGTCGTATTTATCCAACTCGGTGAACCTCGTTGGATAAATGTACGACTCGTGCTGAAAAAATCCTCTTTTTGCAACTTGTTGCATAAACTACTATTATCGATCCAAAAGTCTACACTGAAAGATTTTTTGAAAAGTAAGTCTGTTGCAAATATATTACAAAGTTGATATGTCGATTTAATTTTTGACATGAACTTTAAAAAATAAATAATAATTCATAATTCTACCATTTCACATTTTCAATCGAAAGTTATGTCTGCGTTTAAGACACTCTCTTTCTGAGTTTAATACTTTTATTCTAGTCAGAAATATTAGTTTGTGTAACTAGTTGTAAAATGTTTTTTTTTTAGCACGAGTAGCACATTTATCAAACGATTCTTAGTTGGATAAATACGAAAAGTGCTGTTTTGTTGTTTTGCTACGAATTGCATGCAACATTTTTAGCAATTCTGAAAAAAAATCACATTTGATTAGGATTTTAGGAGCTAAACATTTGTTTCTCCGCTTTAGGTTGGCGTCCAGAATTGGGTCCTAAAATGAAGCTTAGATTGCTGATATTATTGTTTACAGCGATAAAGCTTATTTTTCTGAGTACAATGACCCTTTGTACGACCACAAAGAGTTTAAAATGGATTTTTAAATCAATTTTGAAAAATTAACCTCGCGGTCCTTCTTGACAGAAAAGTTCCTACTTGACAGCTCGTTCCAAGGGGACCATAGTTGATCCATCGAAAAAATGTTGTCTTGTCAAAAAAAAAAAATTGCATTAAAATGAAAAAAAGTGATCAGAAATTGTTTTTAATTGTGTTTTTTATCGTTGTACATAAAAATTGACATAGGGCTTTAGTACCCAATTGCAAAAAAGGTTGTCTGAAGTTTGTTGCAAAACCATGTTTATACATTGTTGAATTTGCGCAATGGTTTGGTTTGACAAACCAAACGGATTTTTTTTATTTATTTATTTTTTTAAGAACGGTGCAGTTTTTTTAATTGAAGAAACATTTGGTTAGGTTGAATGTTAGGGTGATAACAACGAGGGTGTTTCAGAAAATGAAACTTAGGCTGGTACAAATTTTATTTTAAGACTTTGAAAGCCATCATTCCCTATAGGCCATTTGGCGGGCATCTTTATTTTTCAAAAACATTCAAATCTTGATTCAGAATGTATCAATCAAAAAAATATTTTCTTTGTTTTGTTTGTAGAAGCGCTCCTTTTTACGTTTTTTTGTTTTTGTATAGTTATTAGTTTTGCATTTCAACTTACTATTTCTGGACCCTGAATTCAGAACCATCATTGACAGTCATTGCCCCTAGTGAAAGACGCCATCTATGACCTTTTAAGGTTATTGTCGCTAGGCTCTGGTAAAGGTCAAAGGGACTAGGTGATTAATAGAGGAGAAAAGCAACTCGCGATAAAATTTTGAGGCTAGGAATTTTGACAGGTATGATTTTCATAAAGTATTCGCCTCCTTTTCTCTCCCACAGAAAACCTGGGAACGAGGTAGCTGTCAAACTAGGCAAAAATGTTAAAGTCACTCACAAAATGAACTTTGAGTGATTTGAGTTCATTTCTGACGTCACGATTTTCTCCTCTATTAAGCACCAGATCGAGTGGTCGGAATGACAGTTCTCTCATAAGGAATGGAGGAGAAAATCATGACGTCAGGAATGAACTCAAATCACTCAAAGTTCATTTTGTGAGTGACCGAGCCACGTAGCCCAGTGGTAACGCTTCCGCCTCGTAAGCGGTAGATCGGGGTTCAAATCCCGGCTCGGCCCAAAACAACTGGTGACCTTTTCCCTTCTGGATTCGATTGCGGTTTTATCCCTTATCCCCGAATCCCACTTTCCCGAATCCCATATCCCCGAAAATCATTTCCCCGAAAATTCCACATCCCCGAAAATCATTTCCCCGAAAGTGCCACTTCCCCGAAAATCATTTTCCCGAAAATTCTACATCCCCGAAATTCATTTTCCCGAAAATTCCACATCCCCGAAAATCATTTTCCCGAAAATTCCATATCCCCGAATGTCATTTACCTGAATGGCCATTTTACCGAACTGTCGTTTTCCCGAATTTACATACACCCGAATGGTTACTTCACCGAAAATCAATTTTCCCGAATGATAACCTTGATATAAACTATATTGTTATTTAGGGATATTTTTTTTTAAGTATGACGTAAATATTAAATTCTCCTACGTGTTATTAGATTGAAAAAAAAAACAAATAACCGTAGAAGGCCATCCATAAAACACGCGGACACTTCAAGAGTGCGGGTTATTGAGATCATCCACGTTCCATAAAATAAAGATTTTTTTTTGTAGCGGCAATTTTCAGCAAAGGACAATTTTCCAAAACGGTATCTACGTGGTAAGGATTAAATAGCAACGGCTTTATGCGACGACTCGATGCGCAGGATTCAGTTTGTTCTAGATTTTGTTTAACTGAACTGATTTGTCTTAATCAATTTTGGCATATGGCTATGAACATTTTTTTTTTAAATTTTTTTACGTCCAATTCGAGTTCCGCGACCAACCCTTTCAATCATCTAAATAGTTGATTATTGAATAACAAAATGCATTTTTTTAATATTTCATCACCGCCATTTTAGATTTAAAATTACTTGATCATTTTAAAGTAGTTTAGGGGCTCGACAGCCAAAAAAAAAGACGACTTATTTTTTTTTTGTATTATTTGATTATCCGTAGTGAACTTTTGACAAGGCCTTCGGATAATCGAGTCTGGACTGTATTTTGATTTTCAACTAAAAGCATTTTTTGCGAAATGATCAATGTATCAAATCGACGTTGTTGTTTTGTCTTGTCGTTTGTCGCTTTTTGACGTTCCGAGAAAAACGCGTTTTAATGTTTGGCCTTGAATAAACGAAAAATAGAGCCAAACACGTTTTGTTTGGTTGACCATTCTGTGCATTGTCCCGAAGTTTGGTTGATTTTAGTTGCCAAGGTCCCGAGGAACAATTACAAATTTTTGCGCGCGGTTCTGGGCAACGGCCATACCCGCCTGACCAGGTTCGGGGAAGTAGCGATCAATAAAGTATCATGTCCACAATGGAACGTTCGAAAAATTCCGAGCTTCACTTGAATTTTGAATATTCAAATTGATGTAAGTGCGACAACTGGCCAAATGGATTTAAGGTCAAAACGTGTTTGACACACGTTCAGGCCCGACTACCGCAAAAATTTGTAATTGTTCCTCGGGACCTTGGCAACTAAAATCAACCAAACTTCGGGACAATGCACAGAATGGTCAACCAAACAAAACGTGTTTGGCTCTATTTTTCGTTTATTCAAGGCCAAACATTAAAACGCGTTTTTCTCGGAACGTCAAAAAGCGACAAACGACAAGACAAAACAACAACGTCGATTTGATACATTGATCATTTCGCAAAAATGCTTTTAGTTGAAAATCAAAATACAGTCAGACTCGATTATCCGAAGGCCTTGTCAAAAGTTCACTACGGATAATCAAATAATACAAAAAAATAAGTCGTCTTTTTTTGGCTGTCGAGCCCCTAAACTACTTTAAAGTGATCAAGTAATTTTAAATCTAAAATGGCGGTGATGAAATATTAAAAAAATGCATTTTGTTATTCAATAATCAACTATTTAGATGATTGAAAGGGTTGGTCGCGGAACTCGAATTGGACGTAAAAAAATTTAAAAAAAAATGTTCATAGCCATATGCCAAAATTGATTAAGACAAATCAGTTCAGTTAAACAAAATCTAGAACAAACTGAATCCTGCGCATCGAGTCGTCGCATAAAGCCGTTGCTATTTAATCCTTACCACGTAGATACCGTTTTGGAAAATTGTCCTTTGCTGAAAATTGCCGCTACAAAAAAAAATCTTTATTTTATGGAACGTGGATGATCTCAATAACCCGCACTCTTGAAGTGTCCGCGTGTTTTATGGATGGCCTTCTACGGTTATTTGTTTTTTTTTCAATCTAAAAACACGTAGGAGAATTTAATATTTACGTCATACTTAAAAAAAAATATCCCTAAATAACAATATAGTTTATATCAAGGTTATCATTCGGGAAAATTGATTTTCGGTGAAGTAACCATTCGGGTGTATGTAAATTCGGGAAAACGACAGTTCGGTAAAATGGCCATTCAGGTAAATGACATTCGGGGATATGGAATTTTCGGGAAAATGATTTTCGGGGATGTGGAATTTTCGGGAAAATGAATTTCGGGGATGTAGAATTTTCGGGAAAATGATTTTCGGGGAAGTGGCACTTTCGGGGAAATGATTTTCGGGGATGTGGAATTTTCGGGGAAATGATTTTCGGGGATATGGGATTCGGGAAAGTGGGATTCGGGGATAAGGGATAAAACCGCAATCGAATCCAGAAGGGAAAAGGTCACCAGTTGTTTTGGGCCGAGCCGGGATTTGAACCCCGATCTACCGCTTACGAGGCGGAAGCGTTACCACTGGGCTACGTGGCTCGGTCTCACAAAATGAACTTTGAGTGATTTGAGTTCATTCCTGACGTCATGATTTTCTACTCCATTCCTTATGAGAGAACTGTCATTCCGACCACTCGATCTGGTGCTTAATAGAGGAGAAAATCGTGACGTCAGAAATGAACTCAAATCACTCAAAGTTCATTTTGTGAGTGACTTTAACATTTTTGCCTAGTTTGACAGCTACCTCGTTCCCAGGTTTTCTGTGGGAGAGAAAAGGAGGCGAATACTTTATGAAAATCATACTTGTCAAAATTCCTAGCCTCAAAATTTTATCGCGAGTTGCTTTTCTCCTCTATTAATCACCTAGTCCCTTTGACCTTTACCAGAGCCTAGCGACAATAACCTTAAAAGGTCATAGATGGCGTCTTTCACTAGGGGCAATGACTGTCAATGATGGTTCTGAATTCAGGGTCCAGAAATAGTAAGTTGAAATGCAAAACTAATAACTATACAAAAACAAAAACGTAAAAAGGAGCGCTTCTACAAACAAAACAAAGAAAATATTTTTTGATTGATACATTCTGAATCAAGATTTGAATGTTTTTGAAAATAAAGATGCCCGCCAAATGGCCTATAGGGAATGATGGCTTTCAAAGTCTTAAAATAAAATTTGTACCAGCCTAAGTTTCATTTTCTGAAACACCCTCGTTGTTATCACCCTAACATTCAACCTAACCAAATGTTTCTTCAATTAAAAACTGCACCGTTCTTAAAAATAAATAAATAAAAAAAATCCGTTTGGTTTGTCAAACCAAACCATTGCGCAAATTCAACAATGTATAAACATGGTTTTGCAACAAACTTCAGACAACCTTTTTTGCAATTGGGTACTAAAGCCCTATGTCAATTTTTATGTACAACGATAAAAAACACAATTAAAAACAATTTCTGATCACTTTTTTTCATTTTAATGCAATTTTTTTTTTGACAAGACAACATTTTTTCGATGGATCAACTATGGTCCCCTTGGAACGAGCTGTCAAGTAGGAACTTTTCTGTCAAGAAGGACCGCGAGGTTAATTTTTCAAAATTGATTTAAAAATCCATTTTAAACTCTTTGTGGTCGTACAAAGGGTCATTGTACTCAGAAAATAAGCTTTATCGCTGTAAACAATAATATCAGCAATCTAAGCTTCATTTTAGGACCCAATTGGACGCCAACCTAAAGCGGAGAAACAAATGTTTAGCTCCTAAAATCCTAATCAAATGTGATTTTTTCAGAATTGCTAAAAATGTTGCATGCAATTCGTAGCAAAACAACAAAACAGCACTTTTCGTATTTATCCAACTAAGAATCGTTTGATAAATGTGCTACTCGTGCTAAAAAAAAAACATTTTACAACTAGTTACACAAACTAATATTTCTGACTAGAATAAAAGTATTAAACTCAGAAAGAGAGTGTCTTAAACGCAGACATAACTTTCGATTGAAAATGTGAAATGGTAGAATTATGAATTATTATTTATTTTTTAAAGTTCATGTCAAAAATTAAATCGACATATCAACTTTGTAATATATTTGCAACAGACTTACTTTTCAAAAAATCTTTCAGTGTAGACTTTTGGATCGATAATAGTAGTTTATGCAACAAGTTGCAAAAAGAGGATTTTTTCAGCACGAGTCGTACATTTATCCAACGAGGTTCACCGAGTTGGATAAATACGACGAGTGCTGAAAAAATCAATTTTGCAACGAGTTCCATACAACATTTTTTGCAATTCCGAAAAACACCCATTGAGTGAAATTTTAAGTCAAATTTTCATGTATTTTGTCAATAAATCGTTTAAATCAAAAAAATGTTGAAAAGTGTTACTTTTCGAAACAAGTGCTGAAAAGTTCAACTTTTCAGCATCGATTTCAGTGCTGAAAAGTAGAACTTTTCAGCATTTATTTTAAAAAGTGTTGCTATTCGATTCTGTTATTTTTGGTACAGAAAAGTAGGCTATTTCGTCGTTCAAGAATGACAGGAAAAGTAAGTAGTTTCACGACGGAATTGCAAAAAGTTAATTAAACATTTTTTCTGCGTAGTCTGATGCTTCTTTGGCTTTAAAAATAATAATCAAATTTTCAAATCTATAAATAATATCCCAAATCAAATCAGAAATTATTGTGTGTGTGTGTGGTTAGAGTACTGCTTACATGATGTTAATAAATTGAATTTGGTACATGGGCGTCTATTTGAAAAAAAATCGACATGATGCAAATTTGAATGAAATTTTCCAACGTCTGTAAATCCAGAAATATGGCAAACTCGGCTTTATCAATTACAGGCAAATTAAATCGACTTTTTCGTCGCAGCGAGCTGATATTGCGGAATAAATTCATCAAAACCTAATCACTTTACAAGTGGCATTTAGCCAAACCGAGCTGATCATCAGCTCGGGTTGCGTTCCTGAATCTTGAAACCAGTTCGACACTCCGGGGCCTGGGCCTGGGGTGATAACCTTTCGTCAGTTGCAGAGCATGTGCTCGGGTTTGATAAGGGGTGGGGCAAAGCGTCTTTAGCTGGGAGGGGCTTGCTGGCTAATATTTGGCAAGGCTCGTTATGGGTCAAGGAGACAAGAGTTTAAAAATAGAGTGCAGATCATGCTAGAATTCCATGTCTTACATGTTTTGCTAAGGATTTTATGTTATGAAATAAATATTTAAAAAAAGAACAAATAATAAAATTTGACTGTGCCCGTTTCCCCTTCGTTTGAACACGTTCTCTACTAATGAACATTTCTTCACAGAAAAAATAAAAATAAATTAAATTATATTTCATTTCGAAAGAAAAAGAAACGTAGCTGTGTTATTCTAATTGACTCGTCGTGTGTGAGTGTGATAAGCCACATTACGGTCAGATCCGCGAAGGAAGAAAGCGTTCACGTTCCGGATTGAACTGGATTTTAAAAATTGAGCACGGAGGAACTTCCAGCGGTATTATGGAGAGATCAGAAACGCGAGGGGTTTTATGTCCTGATAACGAGACAGTATTCGCGGTTCTGTGTTGTTCTACTATAATGTGTGTTTGTGTATGTGTACATAACTTTGGAAAGCACAAAATGCAAACAAACGATCCTCGAGGGGTGCCAAGTTGCGGCGATGGAACTGAAGCAGCCGTTGATAGGGATAAACACGTGCGATTGAAGGGTTCTAGCATGTAATATTTTTGAAAAATACTTTGAAAATGCGCATTTTTGAATACAATTTTTGGAATACCATGACACGTTAGCATTTTAATTAGAGTGGTGCAATTTGAATTTTCCATCCAAAATGCCTTGAATAAAATAATCTGTGGATGAATTTTGATTGGACAAAAATAAAAGTCTTATTTTTATTTGAAAACTTATAGTTTAATTGAAATCCTGAACCTCGGACGACATAAAATTGACACTTATTCTTATGAAAATTTATTGCATCTCCACAAGCTATTTGTAGAACAAAGTCAGTACCACCCTTATTCAAAGTATGTTCGAGAATGATTTGCAAATTTGTCCGGCTTCAAATTATCTACATCAAGCGCCTTTTGCGTGATAGCTACAGCAGTTGGAGGATTTTTCCAGGGCAACAGTATATTTTTTGAAATGTTTAAAAATAGACTACCGTCAACGAAGGTGAAAAAGCATAAGCAGCTCTGTTTTTTGCCTTTCTTACAAAGAAAGGTTTAAAAGGTTTGCTTTTGGAAAAACGCTTTTCTCAGAAATCTTAAAAAATTCGTGCGTGGCAGGAGTCGTCCCAGAAAAAAATACTATTACTAAATTGAAGGTTTAAATGCACTCTTACGATTGAATTTTGGCCCGAAACCCGGAACTCAAAGTCTGTTTTTTGAGAGCTCTTTTTCTGAAATACTTGAGCGATGTCTGTATCCGCTCTTAAAAATTTGTGTCTTCCATAATTGAAAAACCGCTCGTAAAACCCACAATTTTTATATTTCAGATTTGTAGCCATAGGGTTGGAGACGAACATTTTATTTTTCGATTCACAATTTTCGACCAATAAATGTGATCAAAGCCATTTTTAGAGGTATTTTTTGGACTATTTTACAGATAACACTATCAAATCACAAGAATTAAGTTTCAAACAAAAAACCATTTGAAAACATCCGCCATATACTGCTTGAGCCCAAAATTTGAAGCTTTTCCAAAATGTTTTCCCAGAGATATAGCCATATAAGTGTTTTTCGTCTTATTTTTACCCTACTTTCCTATTAAATTGTTGGTTTTATACAGAATCATATACTGAACATCAAATTCGAAATCCCGGCACGTTCTCGCTCGAAAGATCGACAAGTCGTAAAGTCGAAGCATAAACGCCAGCACATTTACGCTTGGGCGTTGATCGCTGCGCGTGAAAGTTTTCTTTTTGGCTTCTGATAATAGATCGACAAAGTGCAATAGCGATACATATTTTTTAAAGTTAATCATAGACCAACATTAAAGACTGAGTACCCTTTATATTTGTCCAATAATGTAAATCCAATATGTTTTCTTAATTAAATTTTAATACCTTGCGACCCATAATGTATCTCTGAAATTTAAAAAAATGGTATTCGAGGTTTAGCTTAAAAATATTTGAAGCTGTAGGTCAAATTCTCACTGGGTGGTATCATTTTGTTTCTGAAAAATTAATTGCACCAATATATTTGTCAGAGTTTTATCAGAGTTGAGTTGGAGAATTTGAACGGTGTGCGTCGCGGTCCTCGCGCAGGATTTTCGTTGCCGTTTCCGTCTTTGTTGTCCCCCCAATTGTGCGTGTATTTCGATCCGGGCGGTTTCGCGTTTACGCATTTTAGTTGGTTTTATCTTTCCACAGCCGGCTGTCTAAGATTAAATCATTTATGCTAAACTCAACACCAAATAACCGGGAATAGTCTCATCCGCATACTCCGACTGTTTGCCTTGAGAATGCATAATACATCACACCATTAAACAAAATTTATTGATTATTGGGTCGCATCATCATCCTCTATGTTGAATCCTGGCCATTACCCTTACCCACTAACAAAATCCCAAGTAGAAGTAGTTTTCCGGCACACGCGGGGGTGTGGATATCGTATAAAACCCACCCTTGGTAGCAGCCTGTGCTAACTAACATTCCCGTCCCATTCCCTTGAAATCTACAAACTGACATGGCGGGCGCCGTTGGTGGCCAACGACTGTTTCCTATTCGCACCGGCTCTAGTTTTGATGATCGTGATGTTTTATCTTTTCAGCGCATTCATGCATGCTGTTGATAAGGGAAACATCATTTGATCGTTGAAGCGTGTGACCGGTTGTGCTGATGGGATATTATGGTCCTGTTCAGCAACGGAGAAGGACAACCATGGGTGGTCTCTCATGCTCATGCTCATGCTCATGCTCAATATATTTGTCAGAGTTTCATCATTTTGTAAGAAAGGCTCTATTTCACCTCTGGTGATATTAAATCGGGTTTTTAATCAAAGCATGCTAATGTTAATTTTAACCGGAAATTAAAAATCTTAAGTTTTTTAGAAAGTAGAAATGTTTTTATGGGAACGATATTATTTTTAAAAGCAAACTTGACATTTCGAAAACTTTCAAACGTTTAAAAAATGGAAAAAAACATGAAGATTTGATTTAACAAATCACGGTTTATTTTGTGAATATTTTTAAACGTGCAAGTCATAAACTCTTTGATAGCAAAGCGAAACAGTTATATATTTTTAATTCCAAATTTATATAAATTATTCCTTGACAGTTTTTGTTGTACCTTGGTGTCATATCAACAAAGTGTACGGAATTTTGCTCAGCAAGAGTTGGTAGCCTTACTTTTACATAATTTTCATAAGCCTGACGTCTTAGAGCATTGCTACCTAAGGAAATAGATTTGGTTGCCTTTCGGTCTTTTGAGGAAAATATAAAAACTGATTTGACATGAAGGAGTGGCCGTCGTTAACTGGTTACGGTGTTTGCTTTGTAAGCGAATGATCCTGGGTTTGATCCCCATCTACTGCCAACAAGAAAGTTTGGGCCAACCGGCGGCGGTGTTTGGGAAATATAAATTCTGGAATCAAAGTTACCCGGGGTACGCTCCCCCCTCTTTGGATTGGTAAGCAAAAATGCTAACCACTGGGCCATCACGTAAGCTATGATAGGAATACTGTTGCAATATACAATGGGTCCATGTCCTTTGAAAAGGGTTCGGAAGTTCTAAATAACGTTTGAATTGATGTAAACGTTCTTTAGGGCGGGGCTTGTCGATTCAAAGCTGAGGTTAGGTACCTCGCGCACAACTAGCCTGCGTAGAAATGGGTCACCAAAGCTCGGCAGAGCTAACACTATTTGGCATAAGAGCCCCTATGAACATTCCATTCAAGAGGAACCACACCCCGAAAAAACTCTGCAGTGCTATTATTGTATGGGCACTCGAATAAAGTATAACTCATAACTGTTGGTCCCGTGAGACTTTCTGAGCAATTCTAGCGAACCCCACCGTCACGTGTAGGTTTGTTTGGACTACCAGACGGATGGTACACTTGAAAAACTAACTACCCTCTCTCACTCTAACTAAGTTTTGTAACATCCCTCCCCGGCTGTGTAAACACAATCGTGCTCCAAACTGGTTTCGCTTCCAGTATTTCCAGTCCAATCGCGCGCCAATCTAAACAATCCGAGTTGCGCAGGAACGGGACCACCACGTACAGTTGGGGCTCGGACTGGCGGCGGTGCCTAGTCAGATCCTTATCAAGGTTATGACAGTTGTAACCGCTCGCCTAACAAGTGTCTCTGTTTGCTCTTTGTGTAGTACTCTGTGCACAGTCCCAGCCCAAGGGATGCTTGCTTGCTTGTTTTAAGTAGCAATCTAAACTATCCTAAATGACGTGGAGTGTCTACTTCCTTTTGCTTGATGTAACTGCGACTGCGTTGATCTGGGTACGATTACGCGGGGTCGTAATGGCGCAGTTAGACCCGGACCTCGGCGAAAGTACTCGACATTCCTTAAGGGTGATGTCGCCATCGCCATCGGCCAGAATGTGGTGATCCTGGGCTGATTTACGATGGGCACGTTGCAGGATTCCGAACGGCGGGAACATGTGATCGACCGGTGATTACATCCAACAGCGGTTCATGCGTAGTAAACTTGTGAGCCACTTGGCGCTCTCACAATCTTTGGAACTGGCTTTCGACGGACCGTAGAGATCAAGTGATGCACCGGCCAGTCATCCGGTTTGAGCCGGGTTTTGTTTGGGTTTTCGGCACACTATCTGCAGCTCGGCTCGTGCTCATTTACTGTGTGTTTACACTTGAATGTGAGTATGAACTGGTAAGTTTGCGCGTGGTTCTGGGCTGGGAAGTACAATGTTGAAAAACCATTAAAATTTCACCCAAGTTTATTTTTTTATATCTGAAGCTATACGATCTTGAACCTGAACCTTAATTCCAAAACAAAGCTTCGAGGAATATCCTTCATCTTTACTAATTGATCGACATAACGTCATGATTCGAATTCCCGGACGCATCGAAACCCGGACACCTCATCTTGTTTTATCAATTATTTGGATATAAGTTCGCATTATGAATGTCAAAACTGTGTTATTTGATGAATTATTACATCAACTTTCATTCTAAGTTTGTTTGAACGCTGTAGTTAATTTTAAAACAATTAAACAAAACAAAATTATAAGATTACCAAACATGCGAAACATTTCACGTGAAATATTTCATAGGCGTCCGAAGCACCGGGAAGGCAAATCAGAGGGCTTTTGTTAATTTGATTTGGTAAACCGCGGTGGATTTTCTTAAAATAATTCGAACTGTCAAAAATCCACCAAAGCATCTACCGGTGGATATTTTTCTACCACAGATTTTTGTGCGATCAATGTGGTAGATGCTTTGGTGGATTTTTGACAGTTCGAATTATTTCAAGAAAATCCACCGCGGTTAACCAAATCAAATTAACAAAAGCCCTCAGAAATTAATGTTTTTGATTTCCTTAAATTCTAGCAAATTTTTATAAAAAATATCGATTGTTTTGATGTTAACAGCAAAATTCATTAGCAAAAACGAGTGTCCGGAATTCGAAGCAAAAGTGTCCGGATTTCGAATCAGCTTTTATCAGTGTCCGGAATTTGAAGCACAACAAGTCATTTTAACTTTCAAATTCTGACGAAAAATTGTTAGAAAAGACATATTTTGTATGTAATCTCTAAAAACTGACTGTGAATACTACATACTGATGATATTTCTTCATTTCCAACTTATTACATGATTTTTTGTCAGCTATAACGAAAATGATATGCTACTAAGTGTCCGGATTTCAAATCATGACGTTATCTAAACCAATAAGAATCCACTCGGATGGGTTTTGTAATTTTCGGAACTGTAAAGTTGGTTTTTTGACGACCTGGAGTCCAACTGATTTGAATAGTCAGAATCGCAGTCGTCTTATTTTGAGCAACTTTTTATGAGAGTTGTTGGACTCGTTTCGGGAGTCGGTTGAGTTATTTCCTCCAAATCGTTAACCAAATCAGTTTAAAAAAATTTCTATTATGTATTAGGAGCCGGTCTAACAGAGGGTCATGGTAGAACTGTCAGTCAGAGCAGTGCTACCAATAATGTCAAAATCTATTAAAGAACCATGCGTCCACATGTCGCTCTCTTTCATCCACGGACCGTGTAGCTGCAGTCGTGTCTAACCTAACCTACGAGTCTTTATAAAGTGTGTGTGTCCTTCATTCGCGCAAGTCTAGAACACTTCAGGATTCGTGGTGTAGGGGTAAGCGTTTCGAAACGGGATATGCCTAATCACGCCTTCCGTCGGACGGGGAAGTCAACGTTGGCCCCGGTCTAATCTAAAGGTTAGGTCGTTAGCTCAGTCCAGGTGTAGGAGTCGTCGTCATGGGTTTTGTCTCGGCGGAGTCGCTGGTAAGCAGTTGGACTTACAATCTAAAGGTCGTCAGTTCGAATCCCGGGGTGAATGGAAACTTAAATGTAAAAAGAGGTTTGCAATTGCCTCATCAATCAAGCTTTCGGACACTTAGTTTCGAGTAGGAATCTCGTAATCGAGAATTGATCGAGAACGCCAAGGTTATGCTGCAGAGTGAATAATTTATTATTATTTTAAATTTTTTAATGTTTGAGAAAGGAGAATGTTTTAAAATTTTAATATCTTTTAAAAATATCAAGATAATCCTTTATAGTTACAGGATTGATTTGTTGTAGTTTTTGATGTTGTGCTAAGTTGTTCGCCATATCAAAACCAATCAGAATCATGTGAGAACACCCGGTTGGATTTTGTGATTTTCAGGACTGTGGAGTCGGGTTTTTTATTGATCTGGAGGCCGTGCAAAAAGCCATGTTTGGAGTCAGCTAATTTTGAACAGATTGGTATGATAGTTTTTGTAGCACTCGTTGTTGGAGTCGGATGATCATAGAGGTGGGTCTTTAAATGAGCTGGAGTTCGATTCGGAGTTACTACATCTTTAGATACCGTATGGACCCATAAAATCAATAACATAATTTTTGGAGATTTATTTTATATATTCGTGGACCACACTATACCACAGTATTGTGTAAAATTTTCCAAAATCAGTAGCAATGAAAAGCTATTTAATCATTTAGGAATTTGAATTGAAAATACTATGTAGTCCGTAAAATAATTTCAAGATCTTGTGAAGGATCATTTTGTAGATTCGTATTACGTTACTAAGGTATCATTGGTCATATGCAGTGCTATCATGTTGTGGGGTATCTTGTCTAGCCTCTTGACTTGATATTCTCTCAATAATTGGAGCCTAACATTTCAAAAGGGCACATAACTTTTGTAAACAATTGTGTATCCCTTTCACTCAAATGACAGTTTACAATTATCATAATCCACTTCATGGAGGATGTTTTAGATGGTGTAGCGTCCAGACGCCATTGAAGACGTAATAACTCACTTTTGCTTCATCATTTGGGACGTCATCGTTTGAGTTCATGGCAATGGAAAGTTTTCATCTGCCGCAAGAAGGGGTCATCAGATTCGCACCAAAATGATAACAATTTTTATTTACCAACCCAAAATAGTACCCATTTCGCACAGTTTATGACGCGTTCGATGACGAAAAAATGAAAATATCGCGCCGGAAAAGGCCAAACAAAGTGACATGTGAATGATTTTTCGGCAACCCGTGACGTCACAAGGCGGGCACGCTTCACGGTGAGGCATTCGCACACCGCAGGTTGCGATTTCGCGCAATACCAGTTCATTCAGAACTGGGGCCCGGGCTGATAAGAGAGTGAGAGGTACCGTGGCTTGGTACAGTTAAACCTCGCATATGCACCTCATATGGGGGTTTCTTATGCGAAGCACGCATATGCGAGGTACAGGGCTTATGGGATTTTGGCTATATGGGAGACATGGGCTATATTTTTATAAAAAATCAACTAAACTATACAAATTTATAGTGTTTTGGAATCGTTATGAAGTCAGCTTTACAGCTACACCAAATTTACATGGGTTACGATGTTCTAGGTCATCCGAAACTTCGTCAAGTTAAGGCCTATGTGTTCAACGCCGTACAAGTATGAGGTAGGCGATTTGACTGTGGTTTTTCACCACAGGTCATATCCGGATAACCTCAAGGAGGTTCAGGGACTAGTCTACCGATATGTGGTGATGTTCTGGGTCTTCTGTAGAGTCCCTGAAGGTACGTCCGATGGGTCTACCACCGTAACACGGCAGAGGTCGGTGGTTTTTGACCTCAGATCATATCCAGATAGCCTCAGGGAGGTTCAGGGACTAGTCTACCGATATGTGGAGATGTTCTGGGTCTTCTATAGAGTCCCGGGAGTTACGACCGACGGGTCTACCGCCGTAACAAAGCAGAGGTCGATGGTTTTGACCTTAGATAATATCCAGATAGCCTCAGGAGGTTCAGGGACTAGTCTACCGATATGTGGTGATGTTCTGGGTCTTCTGTAGAGTCCCGGGAGCTACGTCCGATGGGTCTACCGACGTAACACGGCAGAGGTCTGTGGTTTTTGACCTCAGATCATATTCGGATAGCCTCAGGGAGGTTCAGGGACTAGTCTACCGATATGTGGTGATGTTCTGGGTTTTCTGTAGAGTCCCGGGAGCTACGTCCGATGGGTCTACCGACGTAACACGGCAGATGTCTGTGGTTTTTGACCTCAGATCATATTCGGATAGCCTCAGGGAGGTTCAGGGACTAGTCTACCGATATGTGGTGATGTTCTGGGTCTTCTGTAGAGTCCCGGGAGCTACGTCCGATGGGTCTACCGACGTAACACGGCAGAGATCTGGTTTTTGACCTCAGATCATATTCGGATAGCCTCAGGGAGGTTCAGGGACTAGTCTACCGATATGTGGTGATGTTCTGGGTTTTCTGTAGAGTCCCGGGAGCTACGTCCGATGGGTCTACCGACGTAACACGGCAGAGGTCTGTGGTTTTTGACCTCAGATCATATTCGGATAGCCTCAGGGAGGTTCAGGGACTAGTCTACCGATATGTGGTGATGTTCTGGGTCTTCTGTAGAGTCCCGGGAGCTACGTCCGATGAGTCTACCGACGTAACACGGCAGAGGTCTGTGGTTTTTGACCTCAGATCATATTCGGATAGCCTCAGGGAGGTTCAGAGACTAGCCTACCGATATGTGGTGATGTTCTGGGTCTCCTGTAGAGTCGCGGGAGCTACGGCCGATGGGTCTACCACCGTAACAAGATGCAGGTCAGAAGTTTTTGACCTCAGATCATATTCGGATAGCCTCATGGTGGTTCAGGGACTAGTCTACCGATGTGTGGTCATTCTTTGGGTCTTCTGTAGAGTCCCAGGAGTAACGGCCGATGGCTCTACCACCGCAACAAGATAGAGGTCGGAGGTTTTCGACCTCAGTTCATATCCGGATAGCCTCAGGGAGGTTAAGGGACTAGTCTACATATTTCTGGTAATGGTATCGCCGTAATCGGCCGTAACTCTCAAGATCTTACAAAAGACCTATCACATCGGTAGACTAGCCCTAGAACCTCCCTGAGGCTATCCGGATATGATCTGAGGTCAAAAACCTCCGACCTCTATCTTGTTACGGTGGTAGACCCATCGGCCGTAACTCCCGGGACTCTACAGGAGACCCAAAACATCACCACATATCGGTAGACTAGTCCCTGAACCTCCCTGAGGCTATCCGAATATGATCTGAGGTCAAAAACCACAGACCTCTGCCGTGTTACGTCGGTAGACCCATCGGACGTAGCTCCCGGGACTCTACAGAAGACCCAGAACATCACCACATATCGGTAGACTAGTCCCTGGACCTCCCTGAGGCTATCTGGATATAATCTAAGGCCAACAACCATCGACCTCTGCCTTGTTACGGCGGTAGACCCTTCAGGCGTAGCTCTCGGGACTCCACAGAAGACCCAGAACATTTCTACATATCGGTAGACTAGTCCCTGAACCTCCCTGAGGCTATCTGGATATTATCTAAGGTCAACAACCATCGACCTCTGCTTTGTTACGGCGGTAGACCCGTCGGTCGTAACTCCCGGGACTCTATAGAAGACCCAGAACATCTCCACATATCGGTAGACTAGTCCCTGAACCTCCCTGAGGCTATCTGGATATTATCTAAGGTCAAAAACCATCGACCTCTGCCTTGTTACGGCGGTAGACCCTTCAGGCGTAGCTCTCGGGACTCCACAGAAGACCCAGAACATTTCCACATATCGGTAGACTAGTCCCTGAACCTCCCTGAGGCTATCTGGATATGATCTGAGGTCAAAAAACACCGACCTCTGCCGTGTTACGGCGGTAGACCCATCGGTCGTACCTCCCGGGACTCTACAGAAGACCCAGAACATCACCACATATCGGTAGACTAGTCCCTGAACCTCCCTGAGGCTATCTGGATATTATCTAAGGTCAAAAACCATCAACCTCTGCCGTGTTACGGCGGTAGACCCGTCGGTCGTAACTCCCGGGACTCTATAGAAGACCCAGAACATCTCAACATATCGGTAGACTAGTCCCTGAACCTCCCTGAGGCTATCTGGATATTATCTAAGGTCAAAAACCATCGACCTCTGCCTTGTTACGGCGGTAGACCCTTCAGGCGTAGCTCTCGGGACTCCACAGAAGACCCAGAACATCTCCACATATCGGTAGACTAGTCCCTGAACCTCCCTGAGGCTATCCGGATACGATCTGTGGTCAAAAACCACAGTCAAATCGCCTAACTTATACTTGTACGGCGTTGAACACATAGACCTTAACTTGACGAAGTTTCGGATGATCTAGAACATCGTAAACCATGTAAATTTGGTGTAGCTGTATAGCTGACTTCATAACGATTCCAAAACACTACAAATTTGTATAGTTTAGTTGATTTTTTATAAAAATATAGCCCATGTCTCCCATATAGCCAAAATCCCATAAGCCCTGTACCTCGCATATGCAACTCTTGCGACAAAACCGAATCAGGTGGAATGACTCGTATATGCAAAGTTGCATATGCGAGGCGCTCTTATACGAGGTTTAACTGTATTCCCTTGCCACCCGAAGAGTGGACGCGACTGTGCGGTGCTATGTTGGCTCAAACGAGGAAACGACAGAAAAGGAAAGACAAGAGACAAGAGACAAGAGACAAGAGACAAGAGACAAGAGACAAGAGACAAGAGACAAGAGACAAGAGACAAGAGACAAGAGACAAGAGACAAGAGACAAGAGACAAGAGACAAGAGACAAGAGACAAGAGACAAGAGACAAGAGACAAGAGACAAGAGACAAGAGACAAGAGACAAGAGACAAGAGACAAGAGACTAGAGACTAGAGACAAGAGACAAGAGACAAGAGACAAGAGACAAGAGACAAGAGACAAGAGACAAGAGACAAGAGACAAGAGACAAGAGACAAGAGACAAGAGACAAGAGACAAGAGACAAGAGACAAGAGACAAGAGACAAGAGACAAGAGACAAGAGACAAGAGACAAGAGACAAGAGACAAGAGACAAGAGACAAGAGACAAGAGACAAGAGACAAGAGACAAGAGACAAGAGACAAGAGACAAGAGACAAGAGACAAGAGACAAGAGACAAGAGACAAGAGACAAGAGACAAGAGACAAGAGACAAGAGACAAGAGACAAGAGACAAGAGACAAGAGACAAGAGACAAGAGACAAGAGACAAGAGACAAGAGACAAGAGACAAGAGACAAGAGACAAGAGACAAGAGACAAGAGACAAGAGACAAGAGACAAGAGACAAGAGACAAGAGACAAGAGACTAGAGACAAGAGACAAGAGACAAGAGACAAGAGACAAGAGACAAGAGACAAGAGACAAGAGACAAGAGACAAGAGACAAGAGACAAGAGACAAGAGACAAGAGACAAGAGACAAGAGACAAGAGACAAGAGACAAGAGACAAGAGACAAGAGACAAGAGACAAGAGACAAGAGACAAGAGACAAGAGACAAGAGACAAGAGACAAGAGACAAGAGACAAGAGACAAGAGACAAGAGACAAGAGACAAGAGACAAGAGACAAGAGACAAGAGACAAGAGACAAGAGACAAGAGACAAGAGACAAGAGACAAGAGACAAGAGACAAGAGACAAGAGACAAGAGACAAGAGACAAGAGACAAGAGACAAGAGACAAGAGACAAGAGACAAGAGACAAGAGACAAGAGACAAGAGACAAGAGACAAGAGACAAGAGACAAGAGACAAGAGACAAGAGACAAGAGACAAGAGACAAGAGACAAGAGACAAGAGACAAGAGACAAGAGACAAGAGACAAGAGACAAGAGACAAGAGACAAGAGACAAGAGACAAGAGACAAGAGACAAGAGACAAGAGACAAGAGACAAGAGACAAGAGACAAGAGACAAGAGACAAGAGACAAGAGACAAGAGACAAGAGACAAGAGACAAGAGACAAGAGACAAGAGACAAGAGACAAGAGACAAGAGACAAGAGACAAGAGACAAGAGACAAGAGACAAGAGACAAGAGACAAGAGACAAGAGACAAGAGACAAGAGACAAGATACATTTTTTAGATTTGTTTTAAGCTTTTTTTTCAATTTTCAAAATAGCCTCCTTTATCACTGCCCGTACGGGTTGCAGTTCTTATCAGTTCTGTGGCCACCGTTTTTTGCCTGCCTCACCATAGGTCGGCTACGGAACCACGCCGCTTCACAATTGTAGCATCTTATAATGGGAACCCACCGCGGGCTAGGGTTTAGTAATATTTTCATTTTCACGCCGCAAAGAGCTCCTGGCGGCTTTTGTCACACGCCGAAAAATTAATGCTGACATTTAAAACGGATCAGCAAAGTGACTTAGTACCACTTAGTGAATGCCAACAGCAGCAAAAGTGAAAACAGCAAAAAGATGCTAATAAACAAGGACACTTTTCCCTACAGAATGGGATTATCGCCACTGTACTTCCTGCCGCCCTCGCCACCCTCGGTGAACGTGACAAATGAGCGGTTTGGATATCTTCCAATAACACCGCCGTATCACGCCCAGTACGACTACCCACTTCCGGTGACTTCAACCGCCACGATGCAGTCGACGGCCGCCAAGTCTTCATCGTCCTCTGGCCTTCATCCGTACTTTTACCTGGGATCCGCCGGGAAGGAGGAAATTACGTCGGTGCCGCTCTCGCCGCCGCACACCCCACCCCTGCTCTACAGTCCCGGAAGTGGCCTCATCAACGGCACGTCCGATGGGACCACCACGGCTGCCAATCAATACGGATTATCGAATCTGAGAATCACGGACACGGACGACGATGACGAGGAAGAGGAGGAGGAGAACGGGGACTGGAAGGGGAGCGCGGTGGAGCAGGCCAGGCCCCGGAACTCCGTCATCATGAAGGTGCAGAACCAGCAGGTGGTGCCGCTGGTCGGGGAGGAGGGCTCCCGAGCGATCGAAAAGTTTGCCTGCAAGTGGGAGAACTGTTACTGGTGAGTAGCTTTTGCCATGTTTTTTTTTACTTGGAATGTGCATGAACTTTTGCTTGGAAGGGTTTTACTCGGAGTGTACAGCAAGTAAAGGGGCAAAGTATTTTTTATGGGAAAATTTTGACGAATGTTTCATGCTTCCTGCTGAATGGAACAATTAAACAAGTTTTATCAAGAAAATCGGTTTTGCTGCAAAGTGTTGCATAAGATGGAGTCGCATGATACATTGAAAGTTCGAATTTTGATTGATTTAAAGGAAAACAGATTCAAAAGCAAGCTCGAAAGTTTACCTGGTAAAAAGTATTATTCAAATTAACCCTCAAATTGAAGCTAATTGCGCAACATGACACAATAGCTTGATCTCATCAAATTAATAAGTAATTTCAAAATTAAACAAATCAGGTGAGCTGCTTTTAAAATTTAAATATTTTATTGTGCAAATATCTAAAAACTTAAATTTTGCTTATATTTTTATTATTTTAGTTGTTTTTTTGTCAAGATACTCAAAATATGACCCAAAATCGATTTTTTGATACTTTGGCTCAATTCTGAGGGAAGATTCAATGGGCAAAATCAAAGGGAAAACATATAGTTAGACATATTTTCGCATTTCGTTAGGGTAGTCCCATACACTTTTCTCCTGAAAATTAAACATTTTCAAATGAAGATATCTCGAATTCAAAGAAAAATACTCCTGGGATTTATCAGCATTTATAGTGCTAGATCTGCTCTTTTGAATGCAACCCGGCGCTTAAAATTTGGCCTGCGCTTTTTGAGATATTTGTGTTTGAAATTTGCATTTTTTTTACCTTAAAATGGACTTTTTACCTGTAACTTTTGCCCCTAAAGTCCAAATTGACATGTTAAAAATTAAAAATGTTCGTATTTCATAGCGGTGCCCCGAACATAACTTTTCTCCAAAACTTAACCTTGAATTGCTAAGTTCAAAAAACTTATTTTCGAAGGTTTGCTCAAACGTTTTCTCTAAATTTGGTCGTTTAAGGCGTAGATTGCGAGATAAAATTATGGTGTCTTCGACAAAGTTGCTTGGATTGGCAAGTTTAACAACTATCTACAAGGCAAAAAAAACCAAAAATATTCCTGAAAAATAGATTTTCAAAATCACCCTAATCTTGAACCACCCTAATTTTGAACAAAACCTAACGTTCTCCTTTCCATTTGCAACAACTTTTCTGAAGACACCTTCTGAAAAGCCCCAAAAACTAAATCAATTTTTCGGAAAATCCATTTTCCACTTAATTTTTGTGCAATGTACAAAGCGTTTTATGATATTTTATGGTTCACAATATTTTCAAATTCCATCAGACCTAAATCTGGCCAAAACAATCTTGGCATGAATTGTCAATTTTTTTAGTTTTAATTGAAATTTTTGTGAAAGTAGGGTAAAATAACATATTTGAAAGATATTGTCTAAGTCTTTACGAATGATTTTTTAAATTGTAATTTGGCTAAATAGCAGGGGTGATTTTTAACAGTTTCATTCTATACTGTTGAAATATATGTACACATTTGACCATTTCAATTATTTAGTTTCTTAAAGTTAAAAGGTTTTATCAAGGTTCTGAAGACCTCCTTTCACCAAAATTTTACACCGAATTAAAATCAAATGCACAAAATTTGAAGTAAATACTAAAGCGTAATTATTTGTTAGATTAAAACTCATTTAATGTTTCAGTTCATCAACTGGCTGAAATAAAAATGCAGCCTGAAATTAAATAATTACAAAGGTTTGTACCAACACCAACAATATTGTTGTAATTTGGTTGCAAAACTTCTTACTATTCATGTCATTCTCGAATAACTAAACGGTCAACTTTTAATTGCCAAAAATAACAACATCCAATTTTTCAACACTTGAACTGAAAAGTAATACTTTTCGATAATGTTTTTGATGGTTCGTTCTGAAAAGGCTATTTTTTGCAACTCATTTAGTAAAAAAACAAAAAATAATGTTGGAATAAAATAACTTTAGATTTTTACATAGGTTTCATTCATGAAAATTCAAACATAACAACATTGCAAAAACTGACGAAACACTAAAAAAATCTTCATGAATTTCATTATTATGCTTGACAAATTGATATTAGAAAATATTTAAGTTAAATTTTAAGTTTCAATAAGTTCAATATTATTTTTAAAGAAGAAATCGACTGTCAGTTGATCTTTCTGAACCCGTAAAGCCATTTTGGCGATCAAGTTCAAACGCTCATCATCCGTGTGAAGACGCCATTTTGTGCTGTTTGGGAGATAACAGTTCCTAGAAAGGAGCGCATGCAATAATAAAAGTTGCTTCAAATGAGAGGAGAGTATAAAAACGTACTGGAGATTATGTGTTGCCTCTCAATTTAATTGTTGAATTTTTCAAGAATGGATTTTTAATAACTCTAAATGCTAATGTTATTATGCAAAAACTACATAAAACAGATTGAACAAAGCAAATTGAAATTATTCTCCAAAAACTTATTCCACAAAGTCATAATGTTTGCATTAATTTGTCACGCAAAGTTCACGTGAACATACTCACAGCATATAAAAGTTCACCCCAGCAACATCCCTGAACGAAAATCAGACCGAAACTGGTATCAGTACTGTTTCGAAGGTGATCAAAGTTCTCCACACGGAAGGGGTTTTCCTCGGTTTTATCTGCGTCTAGTGTTCCAGCTATGACTGGATGGCTTCTGTGCAAACGTGTCGGATGCATGTTTTTGTTTGTTATCAGCAACATCGAACCACTCGCGTATTTTTTATGCTGCATCATGGTGTCCCTCCAAATCTTATCAAAACTTTTATTTTTCGTCCAATTTTCAGCGTATTCTTCAAGCTGGAAGATCTGGCCAGCCACGTCACGCAGAAGCACGCCGTGGTCGGTCTGGGGGGCCTCTACTACTGCCGCTGGGAGGGCTGCCTGCGCCAAGATCGGGGCTTCAACGCACGCTACAAGATGCTGGTGCACGTGCGCACCCACACCAAGGAGAAGCCCCACGAGTGCGACAAGTGTGGAAAGTGTTTTTCCCGCGCCGAGAACCTCAAGATTCATCTGCGCTCGCACTCCGGTGAAAAGCCGTACGTCTGCCCGGTTGAGGTGAGTTTGCTTTACTTTTGCTTGGTAGGGGTGATTAAGTGAAGAAGTTAAATTTAAAAAAAAGGTGTAATTATAGAGGGATTGCTTACCAACGCTAAGTCAATTTTAGTTTGGATTTTTCTTTTGTACAATATCAATGAGAGCAGCATGACTGAAAGCGAATAATTTTTGAATAAAAAATATTAATTTCAATTTTTCAATTTTCCTATCACCAGGGCTGCAACAAGGCGTACTCCAACTCGTCGGATCGGTTCAAGCACACGCGTACGCACTCCAACGACAAGCCGTACGTGTGCAAGGTTCCGGGCTGCCACAAGCGGTACACCGATCCGTCATCGTTGCGCAAGCACGTGAAAACCTTCAAACACGCATCGATGGTGCTACCATTAACGGCCTCGTCACTACCGTCGTCGATGGACTTTGACTATTACCATCATGCCGGCCATTTGCACGGCCATCCCGGCGGACTGGCCTCGGTTTACGGTCGGAGCATCAGCACCAGCAGCAACGGCAGCACCGGAAGTCCTGCCAAGATGGCAAGCGATAACTCATTCAGCACCGACGATAGCCGAGCTTCGGGTGATTCGAGCAGTCCCGACCTGGGTCGTCTTGCCGCCGCCGGCGAAGATAATAATGTGCTAATTGATGTCGTCAATGTCGACAAGTGTGATGAAAAATTAATCTACACTGATGATGACGTCTACCAGACCAGACCGTACCCGGACCGTGTCGGTGGTGGTGGTGGTGGCCAATGGCCCGAGCAAGACACCGGCAGGACCCGTGAGGAGGACACCGGCAGCGGCGGGGCGTACCTCCTTGAACCGGAACGAGTAGCCGGTGGAGACTACCGTGGACGGATCATGTTCGCCCAGCCACCCGCAGCCGTCGAGGACGATGAGTTGTGCAGCTTCAGCCCGGAGCACCTCATCCGCATGCAGGTGGATGACACCCCGCTGGATCTCAGTATACATCATCGATAGTATTCGAGGAGCGACGTTTGTTTTATTTTTACGACGCACCTTGAACCTTTAAAAATTTTGTGTTCTTTCTTTCTCTGTAACACTTGTACTGTACTAACCCAACCAACAGTAAGAACGTTCTTTTGTTTTACTTTTAACTCGGTGACCTTTTTTTAAAAAAAAATCCTTGTGATTTAACTGTGACTTGAAAGGAGTTTCGCACTGGCTGTCTGGAACTACTTCCAAAGCAATATCAACTATTGAGATTGAAAAAAAAAGTGTGATTTTTGCAATGTTTGTCTTCAAAGAAAATGAACAGAATAAAACTATTGAAACACTCAACGTTTATTGTTTGAATATTTCTCCTATGAATGCATACTTCTCACAAAATCCTTCGGTTATGTTCAAGTTAGAGGTGGGCAAAACCGCTCTTTTTAGGAGCCGCTCATTTTCGTTCGCTCACTACAAAGAGCCGCTTTTTTGAACGGCTCTTTCGCTCTTTTTCAAAATTTTGATAAAAAGGTTGATTTTAAGAATTGTGTGATTTTGCGAACTCTTTTAAAAATTCTGATTTAATCGATGAAGTCTATAAACACTGAAATCAGGCAAGATAATTATTCTTTTTCCATAATCTCAGTAATATTAATTTTAAGTATTATTTTACAAGCTATGCAATTTTAAATGCACAAATTTGTATTTGAATAATACTTTAATGTACGATCAGTTATGTAAAGAACAGTTTTTTTCATTTAGTTTAGAAAATCATTTACAGTCATCCCTCATATTCGGAACAGTTTACAGATTGGCCAATGTTCAAAAAATCATAGCAAATCGATAATTGAACTCAATGATTCGCTTTTACCTTCATTTGAAAGCTTTTCTTGCGATCTTCCGAATGCTGTATCGGAAAACTACAAGTTTTAACTTTTATATCAAGTTTTGAAGAAAAACTTTGACCCTTGAAATCCACAAATTCGGAACACTTTTTCTTACGGATGTAAACAAACTTTGATCTCTTCATGAGTACATAATTTTTATAAAATAATGACTTCACACACTGGAACCAATGAAACTCAAGCTTAGTGATGCTTTATCCATGGTCTAATAACTTTTTTTTTGTGAAAATATCAGTTAAATTCAAGTGTTCCCCAATTGTGGGAAGCACAATAATATCCCACAATCATGGAACAGACAATTTAAGGGCAGTGTTTTGCTACTAAGGATAAAATAGTCTTGAAATGAAGTTTTTTGTTCAAAAAAGACTACTTTTACTAGTGAAACAGCAAGAGAATGTCCAAATAAAGGCCCTAAAATAGTAGGGTCGAGAGAAAAGTTGCATTTGGCATACTTTTGACAAATTATTACAAAAGTGTTCCGAATTTGTGGGTGTTCCGAATATGTGGGATGACTGTACTTTTGGAATTTCAAAGAAAAGTAGAAAACTTGAAAACTTTAAAGTGGTGTTTGGCAGCAATGCTATTTTGGGATAAATTTTTATAGGCAATTATTTTGCAATTGAGAATTGCATTTTCGATTCTTAAAACAAATTTTATTATGCAATTTGTTCGAAGTTCGATAAATTATATTTCTACAGCAATTCCGTTTGAAAATAGCCTAAACCAAAAAAAAAGTTCTCCGATCGGGCTCAAAATTTTTCCGGAGGTTCCTTGGCCAAAATAATTAGACCCGTATTTTTTTGTTTGGCCATTAGGGTGACCTACTAGAGTGTAACAAAAATGACTTTTTGGTGGGCATTCAAGGGTTTGTTCCGGTGGGCATACCAAGCCCAAATCCAAAATATGAGCTTGATTGGACGTAACAGGAGCTGGCGCTCCGCCCTTCAATTTTAAATGGGATTTAACCCGTAAAAAAAGAATTTTTCAAAAATGACACATTTTGAGGCATTTTGGCCACCAATGCGTTTACCAAAAACATCACTGGCGTGTTGGCCAGATCCTTGCGCATCTTTTGGTATATATAACATTGACATTTGGAGCACCCTGGAGCTCGGTACAGGCCTTCAAAGTTTGGCATTTTTTCGAAAACTCGGCCCCGGCAAAAAAGATATGCGTCGCGCCTCGCGACGCCCTAGACGCCATTTGATTTTGCCGGGGCCGATTTTTCGAAAAAATGCCAAACTTTGATGGCTTGTACCGAGCTCCAGGGTGCTCCAAAAGTCAATGTTATATATACCAAAAGATGCGCAAGGATCTGGCCAACACGCCAGTGATGTTTTTGGTAAACGCATTGGTGGCCAAAATGCCTCAAAATGTGTCATTTTTGAAAAATTCTTTTTTTACGGGTTAAATCCCATTTAAAATTGAAGGGCGGAGCGCCAGCTCCTGTTACGTCCAATCAAGCTCATATTTTGGATTTGGGCTTAGTATGCCCACCGGAACAAACCCTTGAATGCCCGCCAAAAAGTCATTTTTGTTACATCCTAGTGACCTACATCGTGGTTCAAAAAATGACAATTTTCGTCATTTTTCGCAAAAACCATTTTTTTTCAAAAAATCATATCTCCGCGTCATTTCATCCAATTTTAGCTGTCTTAGACGCAAAAGAAAGCTGATGTAAAGGTACCAAATTTTTTGTACGGATTTTTTTCCATACCGTACGGATTTTCGACCCTCTTCACGGGTTTATTACAGGCCGGATTTTTGTACAACTTTTTTCGTATAATACGGATTTTTAAGGAACTCATTGATGATAATAACAACTTTTTTTTAATTGATATGCCTTGTTGCTTTGGCCAATGCTTTTCTAATTAGACATTTATATTCAACTGTTAGCTTGATTTTAAAAAGATAATTCGGGCAGTCCAAGCATTACTATCAATTATTTTTTCAAAATTTCTTGCAAAACAAATTTATCCAATAAAATACTCAAGAGCTTTCAAAAGCCTGTGAAAATCTGAATTAATAAGTTCAAACGTTCAACAATTGAGTGTTCCATGTTACGGTTTAATTTAAAAATGTTTTTAAAAGGTTCAAGTCATAAGCTTCAAAAATATTTTTTTAAAGCTGTGGTTACCACTCAGTTTGAACTTTTTATGTTCCAAATTCCAATTTTATCTAAATAATTTTTTAACAGTTTTTTATGCCATTGAGTCAAATTGGCTAAGTGTACGTATTTTTGCTAAACAAGAGTCGATATCCTTAGTCAAGAATGAAACGGTGAAATAACTCTGACTGCACAGGTCGAATCAATGTCATGTTTTTTTGCTAGAATACTTTGTTGAAAAAAGTAAATCCAGTGAAAATTTTATTTTAATATAATGATTAAAAACTAACATAATCCACCTATGTGGTTGATGCCTTCCTCACTTTTTACCAAAAATGGGTATATGAGTGGTTTCATCATTTTTTTAGATCCAGAAAAAAAGAACACAATGTATAACTTATGTGGCCATAACTCGAGACAGGGTTGCCAGATCTTCAATGTTTTGGACTCATTGAAAAGGCCTTTCAATTACCTTACCAACGATGGGTCGGATGATGGATCCGGACATAGGTTACATACATTTAAGTGAGATCCGGCTTCAAAAAAGTACATAAATATCACTTAAGTGGTCATAACCCGAGACAGGGTTGTCAGATCTTCAATGTTTTGTACTCTTTGGAAAGACCTTTCAACTACCTTACCAACGATGGGTCGGATGATGGATCCGGGCATAGTTTACATACATTTAAGTGAGATCCGGCTTCAAAAAAGTACATAAATATTACTTAAGTGGTCATAACTCGAGACAGGGTTGCAAGATCTTCAATGTTTTGGACTCATTGAAAAGGCCTTTCAATTACCTAACCAACGATGGGTCGGATGATGGATCCGGACATAGTTTACATACATTTAAGTGAGATCCGGCTTCAAAAAAGTACATAAATATCACTTAAGTGGTCAGAACTCGAGACAGGGTTCCCAGATCTTCAATGTTTTGTACTCATTGGAAAGGCCTTTCAATTACCTTACCAACGATGGGTCGGATGATGGATCCGGACATAGTTTACATACATTTAAGTGAGATCCGGCTTCAAAAAAGTACATAAATATCACTTAAGTGGTCATAACTCGAGACAGGGTAGCCAGATCTTCAATGTTTTTGACTCATTGGAAAGGCCTTTCAATTATCTAATCAACGATGGGTCGGATGATGGATCCGGACATCGTTTACATGCATATAATTGAGATCCGGGTATTTGTGAAAACACATTTTTATGCATAACTTTTGAACTACTTATCGAAACTTCAAACAATTCAATAGCGATGTATGGGACCCTAATTCAAGTCGAATGCAACTTGTTCGATCAAAATCGGTTCAGCCAGTGCTGAGAAAACTCAGTGAGAATTTTGGTCACATACATACATACACACACACATACATACACACACAGACATTTGTTCAGTTTTCGATTCTGAGTAGATATGTATACATGAAGGTGGGTCTAGGAGCTTTTAATAGAAAGTTCATTTTTAGAGCAGGATTATAGCCTTACCTCAGTGAGGAAGGCAAAAAACAACAATCATTAAAAGTTGAAAATAAAAGTAACTCGTCAATTACTCCTCTACCCTAAACCGTAAAACAGATTTTATATATTTTTTTGTAAACTTTTTTCATTTGTTCAACTTACTTTGATAACTTAAATCTTTTGCCTTCCTCACTGAGGTAAGGCTATAATCCTGCTCTAAAAATGAACTTTTTATGGAAAGCTCTGAGACCCACCTTCATGTATACATATCGACTCAGAATCCTAAACTGAACAAATGTCTGTGTGTATGTGAGTGTGTATGTGTGTGTGTATGTGTGTGTGTATGTATGTATGTGACCAAAATTCTCACTGAGTTTTCTCAGCACTGGCTGAACCGATTTTGACCATACATACCAAACCATACCAAACAGCTTAGAACACCATACGCGGTGCCCGTGCTGTATCAAGAAGGTTGTTCCATGTTGCTCGGTTCTGGGCTGCAGCTCGCCAGTCTCCTAGGTTGCAGATCTTTCTTAGGTCCGCCTCGATCTGATTACCCCATCGTGCACGCTGCGCTCCTGCCCTTCGGCCAGTGCCGCCATCCGGTCGCGCGCGGTCAAAGAGCATCCTGACAGGATGGTCTTTGTCCATCCTCGCGACATGGCCGGCCCACCTGAGCCTCCCGATTCTCGCCAGGGTGACGATGGTCGGTTCTCCCAGCAGCGCGTGCAGTTCGTGGTTCATGCGCCTTCGCCACTCGTTCTGAGCTGTACGTACTCCACCGTAGATCGTTCGCAGCACCTTCCGTTCGAAAACTCCAAGGGCTCGTTCGTCCTCTTGCCGCAGCGTCCAGGTCTCGTGGCCATAGAGGGCAACCGGTCTAATCAGTGTCTTGTACAGGGTCAGCTTCGTGGCGCGTTGCACTCGATCAGATGTCAAGGTTTTCCGTAATCCAAAGTAGGCGCGATTCGCGGAGTGGATACGAGTCCGGATCTCTAAGCTGGTGTCGTTGTCGGCCGTTACCAGCGATCCCAAGTACACGAATTCGCTCACCTCCTCCAGCACATCGCCATCCACAGCTAGAGGGTGAGTCTTGGGGGGTCAACGTCCTTTGAGCCCCTCCCTTTCATGTACTTTGTTTTCTTCGTATTCATGGCCAATCCAATTCGTCCTGCTTGCATCTTTAAGGCGGTGTAAACCCTTTTCACCGTCTCTAGGTCTCTCGCTATAATATCAATGTCGTCCGCATAAGCAAGAAGTTGGACTGTCCTGTTGCAAATCGTGCCTCTCGTGTCTATACCCGCTCTTCGCACAACTCCCTCAAGCCCGATGTTGAACAGCGCATTGGATAAGCCGTCACCTTGTCGTAACCCTTGATGCGATTGGAAGGGGTCCGCTAGCTCCCCTGCCACTCGCACGTGACACATCACACGATCCAAGGTAGCCTTGATCAGCCGAGTCAGTTTGTCCGGAAATCCGTTCTCGTGCATGATCTGCCATAGCTGTTGGGTTCCCACAGAACCACCAGCCGTTCCAACAATTTCGCGACTCGCTGTACTCCTTGGTAGCACCCAGGTCGAGAGAGGCGCGATCGGAGATGTAATTGTACCTTTAGTTTTTCTGCATATCATCATTACTGTTAGTCGCTGTTACAGAATAAACGTGTTCTATTTGTTAAGCTTAAGTCTAGTTTATTCTTGCGACTTTGTGGCCGCTCGTTTGGTTCGCGCCCCCGGGTACACAACATTTTTGGCGACGAGGACGCTGCAAATTTCCGGTGTCCTGTACAACCCGTGGAATTTGCGGAAAAGAACCCGGCTCTACGTTACCCGCCGAACCTAACCTCAACCGGACAATGAGCGACCCGGATCTGAAGAGCCTCCTGGAGAAGCTGACCGAGGTCTGCCTCCAGAATCAGGACCTCCAGAAGGAGCAGCAAGCCCAGCAGAAGGCGCTTCAGGACCTCGTGAAGACCGTCACGGCCAAGCCTATTATCGCGCCACCGAAGCTCAACGCCAACACCAACGACAACAAGGAGTTCCTGCTCGAGTCGTTGGCGAACACGATGGTCGAGTTTCATTACGATCCGGACAGCGATGACGGCCTGTTCGACGTCTGGTACTCGCGGTACGCGGACACTTTCTCGCAGGATGCTTGCAAGCTCGATGATGCCAGCAAGGTGAGACTTTTACTGCGGAAGCTGGACACTCGGGCGCACAGCAGATACGCCAACTTCATCCTGCCGAAAAAGCCGAAGGATAACGACTTCGAGGAGTCCGTGACGAAGCTGAAGGAGATTTTTTCTCGCCGAACATCCCTGTTCAACAAGCGCTGCAAGTGCCTGCAGTTCATCAAGCCGGAGTCGGACGACTTCATCGCCTACGCTGGCGCGGTGAATCGACTCTGCGAGGACTTCAAGCTGAGCAGCCTGAAGGAGAACGAGTTCAAGGCGCTGATCTTCGTTTGCGGACTACGCTCGCACCGGGACTCCGAAATTCGCACCAGACTGCTGTCCAAACTCGAGACGGATGCTGCTACACTTACGGTCGACACTCTCGCAACCGAATGTCAGCGGCTCCTCAACCTGAAGCAGGACACAGCACTGATCGAGAACGCCGCACACTCCTCCACTTCTGTTGTCAACTCTCTTTCTGACAAGTATCGTGGCAAGTCAAACCAGAAACGGCAAGACAAACCACAACAAAAACAGAAGTCGGACGCAAGGAAGACGCCAAAATCCTTGCTGGCTATGTGGTGGTGTACACTACACGGAGGCCTGCCCTTTGTAAAACACGTCTGCAAAGAGTGTAAACAAATCGGGCACAAAGACGGCTACTGCGCGTTCGCGAGGCCGTCCGGGAAACCGCAGCGTTCCAGCGTGAAGGAGGTCTCGAGCGACCAGACCAGCGCCCGTCGCAGAAGGAAGTTTGTCGGCATCTTGATCAACGGTAAGCCGATCAAGCTCCAAATCGACACGGCCTCGGACATCACGGTGATCAGCCGCGATAATTGGTTGGCTCTTGGATCTCCCACAACTCGCCCGACAAGTCACGAAGCTACTAGCGCGTCTGGAGGCCACGTCAAGCTGGAGGCAGAGTTCGAGTGCAGCGTGACGCTGCAGGATTCCTGCCGCTCAACCGTCTGCTACGTCGCACCCAACAGCAACCTAAACCTGCTCGGGTTGGACCTGATCGACGCTTTCGACTTGTGGTCCGTCCCGCTATCGTCGGTGTGCAACCGGGTGACTGTCGCGGACGGCGTTCTGGATCAAGTTCACCAGCTGCAGCGCAAGTTTCCGGAGGTCTTCCTGGACACTCTGGGCCTCTGCACAAAAACGAAGGTGAAGCTGTTTCTGAAGCCGAATCAGCAGCCCGTGTATGTTCCGCGCCGGCCAGTCGCGCAGACCGCCTACGAACCGCTGCAGGACGAGCTGAAGCGTTTGGAGAACCTGGGGATCATCTCGTTCGTCGAGCACTCCGACTGGGCCGCGCCGATTGTGGCTGTACGGAAGGCGAACGGCAGCATCCGGATTTGTGGAGATTACTCCACCGGGCTCAACAACGCGCTCCAGCCGAACGATTACCCGCTGCCAGTGCCGGACGACATCTTCGCATCCCTTGCTGGAATGCGCCATTTCAGCATAATTGATCTCTCCAACGCCTACTTACAGATCGAAATGGACGAAGATTCGAAGAACCTCCTCACGGTCAACACGCACCGGGGGCTCTTCAAGTTCAACCGTTTGGCACCGGGCGTGCGTCCAGCCACGGGCGCTTTCCAGAAGATCATGGACTCCATGACCGCTGGCCTGACCGGAGTTCGCGTCTATTTGGACGACATTCTGGTTGGCGGGGCCACTGAGGAAGAGCATCTACACAACCTGCACGCGGTGCTCGAGCGCATCCGCGACTACGGTTTCCACCTCCAGCTCTCCAAGTGTCGTTTCTTCATGGACGAGATCAAGTACCTGGGCCACGTGGTCAACAGTTCAGGTATCCGCCCCGATCCGGCCAAGCTCCAAGCGATCTCCACGATGCCGCCTCCGAAGAACGTTTCAGAGCTGCGCTCGTACCTCGGCGCAGTGAACTACTACGCCAAGTTCGTTTCGGAGATGCACCGTTTGCGCCATCCGATGGACCAGCTGCTAAAGGCCAACGCACAGTGGAACTGGACCAAGGATTGCCAACGCGCGTTTGAAGAATTCAAGCGCCTCCTGTCGTCAGATCTCCTGTTGACGCACTTCGATCCTCGCCACGAGATCATCGTTGCTGCCGACGTGTCCAACACCGGAATCGGTGCCTGCCTGATGCATCGCCTGCCAACAGGAGCCATCAAGGTCGTGCAGCATCGTAGCCGTTCGCTCACCCCGCCGAGAAGAACTACGGACAGATCGAGAAGGAAGGTCTCGCACTCGTGTTCGGTGTCATGAAGTTCCACTCCATGATCTATGGCAGACACTTTACCCTGCAGACCGATCACAAGCCCCTTCTCTCAATCTTTGGCTCGCACAAGGGCATTCCAGTCCACTCGGCGAACCGACTGCAGCGTTGGGCCATCATACTGCTCACCTACGACTTCCGTATCGAGTACATCGCTACGGATCAGTTTGGCTATGCGGACGTGCTCTCCCGTCTCATTAGCCAGCACAGCAGAGAAGACGACGAAGACTTCGTGATCGCCGCAATCTCGTTGGATGACGAACTCGAAGCTTTTATCGACTCGTCGGTCAGCAACTTCCCGGTCACGCACGCCCTGATCCGGAAGGCTACGAAGGAGTCGAAGTCGTTGCAAGCGGTCATCAAGTACCACCACGAAGGCTGGCCCGAGTCTTCCACGATGATCGCTGAACCCGAAGCGAAACTTTTCTTCTGCCGCCGTTTTGCTCTCAGCGTGGTCGAAGGATGTCTTCTCCTGGGTGAGCGCGTCGTCGTTCCGGAAGTGTACCGCAAGCGCATTCTTAAGCAGCTGCACAAAGCGCATCCCGGAATTGTGCGCATGAAGTCGCTTGCGCGCTGTTACGTGTTCTGGCCTCGAATCGACGCGGACATCGAAGACCTTGTGCGCGCTTGCCCAAAGTGCGCCGCTGCAGCCAAGCTTCCAACCAAGGCACCGCTCCAGTCCTGGCCGACCCCGAACGGCACTTGGGAGCGGGTCCACATCGATTACGCTGGCCCGATGAATGGAGTTTTCTTCTTCGTCGTAGTGGATGCGTACTCAAAGTGGCCGGAGATTTTCGCAACCCCATCGTCTTCCACCAAGGCGACTATCAAGCTGCTGCGGCAGTGCATCGCTCGCTTTGGTCGTATGGACCTTCTCGTTTCGGACAACGGTCCGCAGTTTACGAGCGCTGAGTTCCGAACGTTCCTGAAGCAGAACGGAATTCAGCACGTGACGACCGCTCCATACCATCCGGCGTCCAACGGTCAAGCTGAGCGCTTCGTCGACACGCTGAAGCGAGCTCTCAAAAAGATCAACGAGGGGGAGGATTTGGAGGAAACTTTGCAAGTTTTTCTTCAAGCGTACCGGTCGACTGCGAACCCGCAAGCACCCGGTGGCAAATCTCCTGCAGAGCTGATGCTGAGTCGTCGGCCTAAATCAACATTCGATCTATTACGAGCTCCCTCCATGCCGCCGAAGCCCACTCCTGCGAACGAGAAGCAGAACGCTGACTACGACCGGAAACATGGAGCTGTGGAAAGGTGTTTCGCGCCCGGTGACCTGATCTTCGCACACGTGTTCCGTCGCAACGATTTCACGTGGGCACCAGGGCAAATAATCGAGAAGGTCCTGGCACACTTCCGCTGGACATCCTGCTGGACAACTTCGAGATCGAGACGCAGCCACTGCCGAGTGGAGATTCACCTGTTCTACCTGGAGACGATCGACCTTTCCCGCGCCGTTCTGAACGAGACCGCAGAGCTCCGGATCGCTACACCCCGGGACTCTGGGCTTAAAGGGGGAGATGTTGGGTTCCCACAGAACCACCAGCCGTTCCAACAATTTCGCGACTCGCTGTACTCCTTGGTAGCACCCAGGTCGAGAGAGGCGCGATCGGAGATGTAATTGTACCTTTAGTTTTTCTGCATATCATCATTACTGTTAGTCGCTGTTACAGAATAAACGTGTTCTATTTGTTAAGCTTAAGTCTAGTTTATTCTTGCGACTTTGTGGCCGCTCGTTTGGTTCGCGCCCCCGGGTACACAACAATAGCTGTTCGCGGTCGACTGTATCGTACGCTGCCTTGAAATCGATGAAGATGTGATGTGTGGGCACGTTGTACTCACGGCATTTCTCGAGGATCTGCCGGAGCGAGAAAATTTGGTCCGTGGTGGCCCGAGCGCCAGTAAACCCCGCTTGATAGGGGCCCACGAACCTCCGTGCGTACGGTGTCAGCAGACGGCAGAGGATCTGGGAGAGGATTTTATAGGCCGCGTTGATAAGTGTGATGCCGCGGTAGTTGCCGCAGTCCAGCTTATCGCCCTTTTTGTAGATGGGGCACACGACACCATCCATCCATTCTGCTGGTAGTTTCTCCTCCCTCCAGATCTTAGAAATCATCAAGTGGATCGCCCTCGCCAACTGCTCTCCTCCATATTTGAAGAGCTCACCGGGTAACCGATCTTTACCGGCGGCCCTGTTGTTCTTCAGCTGCCTGATCTCCTTCTCCACCGTCTCCAGATCAGGTGCCGGGAACTGTTCGTCGGCAGCAGGCGGTCCAAGTTGGGTTTCAGAGCCGTCTCCATGCGCTACATCGCCGTTGAGGTGCTCGTTGAAGAACTGCTGCCACCTGTTCAACACCTCGCCTTTGTCCATAAGAAGGTTTCCCTCGGCGTCCCGACAAGTGTTGGCTTGCGGCGCATAGCCTTTGCGGGACCGGTTAACTTTCTCGTAGAACTTACGCGTCTCGTTCTGCCGGAACAGCTGCTCCATTTCGGCGCGATCGCGATCTTCCAGCTGGCGCTTCTTGAGCTTGAAGACCGTTCTCTGCTGTTTCAGCGCTTGTTTGTATCTGGCCACGTTCTCATCAGATGCAGCTCTCAGCTTCACCGCATAAGCTGCTTTCTTCTCGTCAAGTAGCCGCTGGCACTCCTCGTCGAACCAGCGCTGCTTTCCAACTCGAACCGTACTACCTAGCGCGGCTTCAGCGGCACTGCCGATGGCCGAGCATATTCTGCTCCATCCATCGTTGAGCGAGGCAGCGCCGAGTTCCTCCTCCGTTGGCAGGCTCGCTTCCAGCTGCTGCACGTAGTGCTGAGCCGCAGCCGTGTCCTGCAGCCGCTCGGTGTTGAACGGCGGTGGGAGCCGGCTCCGTCGTCGGTGATACGTCGTCGACAGTTTTGAGTGCATGCTTGCACCCACCAGGTAGTGGTCCGAGTGGATGTCCGCACCGCGGTACGTGCGGATGTTCCGTATGTCCGAGAAGAATCGGCCGTCGATGAGGACGTGGTCGATTTGTGTTTTTGTTCGTTGGTTAGGCGATGTCCAGGTGACTTTGTGGATGTCTTTCCGGGGGAAGAATGTGCTCCGTACCACCATGCCGCGGGAGGCTGCGAAGTTGATGCACCGCTGGCCGTTGTCGTTCGTGACGGTGTGCAGGCTGTTCGGCCCGATCACCGGCTTGTACATCTCCTCCTTCCTATGCGGGCGTTCATATCTCCGATGACGATCTTGACGTCCCTCTGCGGGCAGCTGTCGAACTTCTGCTCCAGCTTCGCGTAGAACGCTTCCTTCTCGGCATCGGATGATTCCTCGTGTGGGCAATGTACGTTGAAGATGTGATAGTTGAAGAAACGGCCTTTAATCCTCAATCTACACATCCGGTCGTCGATCGGCTCCCAATCTATCACACGACTCCGCATCTTGCCCAACACTATGAAGCCGGTTCCCAGCTTGTTTTCGGCTCCGCCGCTCTGGTACATGGTGAGCTCCAAAGCATCATCCTCCCACATCTTCGCTCCCTTCCAGCACATCTCCTGCAGCGCTACAACATCGAAGTTGCGGGGTTTGAGCTCGTTCAACAGAGCGTACTCATACCCATCGAAACGTAGCGATCTGCAGTTCCATGTTCCGAGTTTCCAATCGGTGTCCTTTTCGTGCCTAGGTCCAAGGGTTTCCAGAAGCGTTTATTACTTGCCAGTCTGCCAATTAATTACTCAAATTACTGGTCAAAAATGATTAATTACATTAATTACTTAATAACTTTTCACTACGATAAAAAACATTTAATTTAAATTTAAGTATTCATTTCTACGGTTCTAAACTAAATTATTTATCACCTAAACTCCCAAGCTCGAGAAAAAGGGGGAATTTGTATGGAAATTCCCCCTTTTTCTCGAGCTTGGGAGTTTAGGTGTTTTAAATAGCTCATTCGATAGATATTTAAAAAATTATGCTGTTTATTTTTTTTGTGCCAATCTGGATATTATGAATTTTGCGTACAATTTTTATTGAAAATAGCTATCGAGAAATTAAAAGTGCAACATGGAGTTAAACTTTCTGTCAAGCTTCTGTGAAGTTTACCATGACAGTTGCGAAAGTTTAACTCCATGTTACCGGCTCACATCTCTCTTTTTAATTTCTCGATAGGAGATCAAACGTCAAAAATGTCCTCCACTAGAGGGCGCTGAAATTTTGGGTGATGTTTACAAAATATCCTAAAGCGAATGAATTGGTTTGAAATTTGGAATTGTTTTATTTTATTATAAAATTGACATTTTATTTAATTATACCATTTTCAGGTAAAAAATAAGTAGCTCAATTGATATTAACAATAATATTTTTTATGGTCAATTTAACCTGTTCATTATCTGATTGGAAATTCCATTATGTTTCAGGTTTCAATCAACCGAACCCTTATCAACCAATTGCAAAAGAAGATTATTTAAGTTGACTTACGTGTTTGAAGTCGTGTTTGTCATAAAAGCAAAAAATAAAAATACTGTAGAGCAATCCCATGCCAAATAGGGAATCGGTTGTACCCGACCCTCTCCGATTTCAATGAAACTTTGTAGACATGTTATCCTACGCTTATATAAGAAATTTTTATGTATATGGAGCCAGTTCCACACGATAATGACATTTGAGAAGGGCGTAAGTGTTTTAAATATTTTTGTAGGAAATTTGACGGGCTTTTCGATAAAAATACACTGAAAGAAAAAAACACTCAACTTTTATGAGATTTTTTGATTTTAAGTTTAAAAGTCAAATTTGAGGGGGAGCCCACGATTTTTTTTCGTTCAAAATTTTTGTGAAAATAGCCTAAGATGTTACAAAAAGACTCACGAAAAATGCCGGATGGAGCATCTTACCTAAAAAAATACAAAAATCATTTACTGAAACTGTTTTTTTGAAAAGTGCTCTAAACGTCAAAATTTTCAAAAAACGAATACGAGAATCGATTCTCCAGACAATTTTACATAAAAGTCTCCATATTGACCATTGTCCTTAGTCCAATCCTTGTGAAGTTACAGCGGTTTTAAAAATAAAAATGTTGAAAAATAGGGTTTTTGATGGTTTTTGGCAAATTCTATATGACAGACTTGATTTTTCAGTCTCGAAAATATTTTTACCGGAAAGCTCGTCCAATTTCCCATAAGTTTGTCTTTGACCACATTTCAATTGGATGTATGGGCTTACAGATATAAGCTAATAACATTGCTCATAACTGAAAACATAATATTTTTTCAGTGCAGTATAATAACCTGGATAGTAAATTAGCTTATATCTGTAAGCCCATACATCCAAATGAAATGTGGTCAAAGACAAACTTATGGGAAATTGGACGAGCTTTCCGGTAAAAATATTTACGAGACTGAAAAATCAAGTCTGTCATATAGAAATTGCGAAAACCCATCAAAAAACCTATTTTTTCAACATTTTTATTTTTAAAACCGCTGTAACTTCACAAGGATTGGACTTAGAACAGTAGTCAATATGGAGACTTTTATGTAAAATTGTCTGGAAAATCGATTCCCGTATTCGTTTTTTGAAATTTTTGACGTTTAGAGCACTTTTCAAAAATACAGTTTCAGTAAATGATTTTTGTATTTTTTTAGGTGAGATGCTCCATCCTGCATTTTTCGTGAGTCTTTTTGTAAGATCTTAGGCTATCTTCACAAAAATTTTGAAAGAAAAAAAATCGTGGGCTCCCCCTCAAATTTGACTTTTAAACTTAAAAATCAAAAAATCTCATAAAAGTTGAGTGTTTTTTTCTTTTAATGTATTTTTATCGAAAAGCCCGTCAAATTTCCTACAAGTTTGTCTTTGACCACTTTTTGGTACGATGCAACGGCTTCGAGATACAGCAATATTTAAATTACGAATTACAAAAATATTTAAAATACTTACGCCCTTCTCAAATGTCATTATCGTGTGGAACTGGCTCCATATACATAAAAATGGCTTATATAAGCGTAGGATAACATGTCTACAAAGTTTCATTGAAATCGGAGAAAGTCGAGAAAAAAGTACCTGAAAAATTCCTGTTTTGGGCTGGAATTGCTCTGTACTGTTTTACTTCAATGTATGAATTTTAATTTAATTAATTAATAATTTAAAATGGTTTTCAGTTTATTGCAAATCGAATGCCATTAAAATATAGAAGTTGTTTGAAAAAAGGTCCCCTGATTTTTCGAGCCAAACATAAACTTTGACAAATATTTGCAGCAGCTCTTCATGAAAATTGTGGAATTCATCAAAATAATGTTAAGTTTTAAAATGTTTTTCAAAGTTTGGTTTGACATTACTTTGCATGTTTTTTTTCTCAAGCAAATTAAAAAATCCGTTACTGAAAATACGGATAATGTGAAATGTGACGTTTACATTGGATTTAATTTCTGCATCTGAATATTGGTCGATTTTAATTTCACTGAGTTTGATTTTTAACATTGAAACATTTGTCTCAGAAATATTTGGAAATTTTTCGGGGAAATAGCTCTTAATAGAGAAATGTTACAGGACTGTCAATTCCTGCAGATTATGAAAAAATATATTTTTATTTTTATTGATTTTTAAATGGCTATCACTTGAAAACTTTGTTTTTATCAATGTATAAGTATATTTTGGTTTTAAATATTTGATCCAAATAAACTTAAAATAATGTTGACTGCCTATTAGAAGGAAAAGCTTAAAAAATTAATCAATTCTAATGTAGTTCTAGCAAAAAAAAGAAACATATTTTCATAATTACTTAATAAAAATTAATAGATTTCGGATTCACAAAACATTTTTCACTGGGTAATATATCATGGCGTTGCCTTTTGTTGTTAATCAGCTTCGATAAACAACATGATTAAAATAAATTTTAGGAGAGTTTTAAGAGAGAACTATGGTGAATAAGGCCTTCCTCGTACAGATCCAGTCTATTTTAATCTTTGTGTTTCACTCTTATTTGAAATTGATAAAATACTGTTATAATAGATTATATATAAAAAGCAAATAGTGTTGTTGAAGAAGTACAATTAAAAATAATCAATTACTTTAATTACTCAAAAATTACTTTAATTACCAATTAATTACTTTAAATTACTCTAATTGCATGAATTACTAAGTAATTAAAGAATTATTTAATTACCAGCTGAAAATCAAAGTAATTATTAATTACTTGCCAGTCTGAGGCCTTGCTGGAAACCCTTGCCTAGGTCTATGCCGTTTGTTCCGGATCCTTATTCCTTCTTGATTGTTCGTAATGGTTTTGATTTCGGTATGCAGCCGGATTGGGGCTGCGATACCTAGTCTCGGGGTGGGGCTGCCACCTTGAAGCTACCGAGACCCAGCTCCGGTTTTCTCTCGACACCGTAACGGGGGCCTTTCTCTCGAGGCCTAACGGTATAGCTACACCCTCCGAAGAGGATGGAGCCCCCCTTCCCTGTCAGCATACTACCATAGCTCCCACCGGGGTTGGTTACCCGATCTCTCCAATGGTTACTAGTATCCCGGCTAGCGCCGCGGGGAGGCCAGGGTATCGGTGTTACTGGACAGGAGGCTAATGGACCACTTGGTGGGTCTATTTTATTCCTGCGGTACTCGAAGTACCTATGGTACGCCATGTCCAGTCGTTCGCCAACCATTTTGACCAAACCAGTTGCAATCGACTTGGTATAGGGTCCCATACATCGCTATTGAATTGTTTGAAGTTTCGATAACTAGTTCAAAAGTTATGTATAAAAATGTGTTTTCACATATATCCGGATCTCATTTATATGCATGTAAACTATGTCCGGATCCATCACCCGACCCATCGTTGGTTAGGTAATCGAGAGACCTTTCCAACGAGCTCACAACATTGAAGATCTGGCAACCCTGCCTCGAGTTATGACCACTTAAGTGATATTCATGTACTTTTTTGAAGCCGGATCTCAAGTAAATGTATGCAAACGATGTCCGGATCCATCACCCGACCCAATGTTGGTTAGGTAATCGAGAGACCTTTCCAACGAGTCCACAACATTGAAGAACTGGCAACCCTGCCTCGAGTTATGACCACTTAAGTTATATCTGTGTACTTATTTTTCTGAATCTAAAAAATAGCTAAAATATGTGTCCAAACCAGTCATATTACCCATAGTTGGTAAAAAGTGAGGAAGGCATCAACCACATAGGTGGATTAAGTTAGTTTTTATGTCAAGTTGTACAACAAAAAAAAAAAGGCATAAATGATGGATAGAAAACAACGACAATTTGGCTTCGCTGTCTCAATAATTGTGTGGAACGGTTCAACAATCTGGTGTTGAATTATGTTACTTTTTAAAGGCTTATAAACATAATTAGATTGCCAGGTAAAATCTATCTTTTATACAATTTGAATCATTTTCGTTGTGACTGCGCCAATTTCATTACACCGAAGTGAACGATGACGCTCCACGCGTTGAGAGCGGATGAGCTACTTAACATAATATGCTGCGTAGACAATTTAATTTGGCGTTATATAAGAAATAATATTTTCTCCGAAAAGCACACCCCATCGGAAGGTTATTAACCGGGACGAGTTTCACAAGCATCATGATCCACCCGAAGCAGCAGCCAGCAAGAGTCAGTAAGCTCGAGTTTCTGAGTTTATTTTTTTTTTGCAGCAGTGAAGAGTCCTTTTTTTCGCGTCGGCGAAACATGCTAAATAAGGTTGACACGTGTTTGCTTCTTTTGCTTATGATGCGTCGCCGGATCATGTATCGGGGATTTTCCCACCCAAGGGACAGTGAGATTTTCAATTCTATCGTTTGAAATCAACTAAATTTTTGTGAATGATTTCTTTTTAACTTTTTTGTTTTGACATAATCAAAAAAAAAAAAAAAAATGGTTGAAATTTATTATGACCTCTGTTTGCCATACAATAAACCATTGTGCCACCGATTGACGGTGAGTTGGTGAGTCGGTGGGCACTGAAATTGCTGTTATTATGAGCTGTCTAAATTCTCATTTTCCCTCATTTGCATATTATTATAAGTCGTGTGTGTATGCGCTTTTGCGATGGTGTCTCTGATCTTCGCTTTCCATTCCATTGGATAAAAAAGAGCATTACCAGGTGGAAGAGCGGTGGCTCAAGGTGAAAACTCTCACCTTTGAAGACATCTTTGTGATTGGTTTTTCACGAAAATCATTTTGCCACCACCTTGCAACCGCCGGGGTTTTCGTTTGTGCCTTTTGCAATATGAAATTGGTGTTGTGTCATTTCTATGCAAGCTTTAGTTATGGAGTTTAGTTTTTCGGTATCCATTTATGACCAAATTTCGGCCCATTTCAAAATACATTGAAACTTGAAATTTAGATGCGGAGTACGATATAAGCCAGCCATATTGTTTCCCTCAAAATAATGATTAACCTTCCTACGGTATTGGGGTCCTTTTCGGCCTTTTTGAAAATTAAATTTGCCATAACTTTTGCTATATACATGCTAAAGCCTTGAAATTTTCTGACATTAAATGTATAGTATAAATACACATTTCACAAAACAAACAAACCTTGGATGACCCCTAGGGGAGCGTCCATAAAAAAAGTTACTTTAAAGGTATTGGGGTCTTTTTCGACCCCAAACTTTAAAAAAAACGTCAAAAATCCAGTTTTTGACCGATTCCGGTTCTTTTGGTCACAAATGAAAGCTTAGAACGTCCCCTTTCCGAAACCGACTTAGAAAACCGGATTTGGTCACTGTGGCCACCGGGAATCGGCTACAACCGAAAAAGGACCTTTTTGAGACCCCAACTTTGACGACCTGTATCTCCGGCTAATTTCAACCAATCAGGATGCTCTGGGTTGCATTCGACAGGTATTTACCTGTACTTTGACCACAAATATTAATATCAGGGCCAGGTGACCTACCGGTTCTGGAAATCCGGAACATCCGAAAAGTTCATGTTTTACTGTTTTTCACATATATGTGATACCAATACTCTCATGATAGTTGAAATTGATCCATAAAACATACTAAAAACACTATACACGATTGCCAGAACCACTCTGGAGTGTTAGTGGTCACTTCCGGGTAACCTGGAACCGGTTCCTGGGTACCCGATAAACGGCCAATTTGACTTTTTTGGTGAAAACCCATCATGTTGCACATCAAACTCCAAGAAATTGAAAGATATGTCCATCTTTGGTAATGCCGTTGTTCGCTGAGCCATCCTGGCCAATCTGGAACCAGTTACCGGTGGCCCCTTGGGGACACTTCCGGAATATGAGAGAAACCCTATCATCCGACATATCAAACTTCATGAAATTGAAAGATATGTCAATCTACGGCCATGCCGTTGTTCGCTGACCCATTCTGGCCAATCTGGAGCCGGTTACCGGTGGCCCCTTGGGACACTTCCGGAATATGAAAGAAACCCTATCATCCGACATATCAAACTTCATGAAATTGAAAGATATGTCAATCTACGGTCATGCCGTTGTTCGCTGATCCATTCTGGCCAATCTGGATCTGGTTCCCGGTGCCCTTTGGGGACATTTCCGGAATATGTGAGTAACCCTATCATTCGACATATCAAACTTCATGAAATTGAAAGATATGTCAATCTACGGCCATGCCGTTGTTCGCTGACCCATTCTGGCCAATCTGGAGCCGGTTACCGGTGGCCCCTTGGGACACTTCCGGAATATGAAAGAAACCCTATCATCCGACATATCAAACTTCATGAAATTGAAAGATATGTCAATCTACGGTCATGCCGTTGTTCGCTGATCTATTCTGGCAATAATGGAACCGGTTACTGGTGGCCCTTGGGGACATTTCCGGAATATGAGAGAAATCCTTTCATCCGACATATCAAACTTTATGAAATTGAAAGATATGTCAATCTACGGTCATGCCGTTGCTCGCTGATCCATTCTGGCCAATCTGGATCTGGTTCCCGGTGCCCTTTGGGGACATTTCCGGAATATGTGAGTAACCCTATCATTCGACATATCAAACTTCATGAAATCAGTGTCTTGCGAACCTTCGTGGAGAACGGACACTAGAGCTGCGGTATTTTTTACTACCTAAGCTCAGAGTTATTTCAAAACAAAATTCTCAGTCTTTTTAAAGACTACCTGAGTTATTTTCCAAAATTCTAAACAGTCTTTTCAAGACTAACCCCACCTGAAATTTTGTTGTATTTTACAAACGAAGCCATCTTTTAAGAGAACTTTGCTTGCAAAATGCGTCAAAACAAAGGTAAACGCAAATCTTCTGAAGATTTGGTCGTTACGTCGGTGAAGCGTTTGAACGCTAAACCGGCTAACGGAAACAGAAAAAGAAAACAGCCTCTTCTGAGGTCTGATTCTGATTCTGAATGTGAGGTCAATCCTCCAATTCCATTGACAAACAGTTTCGGTGTTTTATCCGAAACTGATGACAAGGAACCTTCTCCTCGTACTGAGCCTTCTGCCGTCGAGAAACGAGTAAAGGCTCCGCCAATTGTAGTGACTTCCGTCTCCGATTTGGCCAGCTTTCGAACGCAACTGAAGAATTGCAAGGAAACTTGCAATTTGAAGGTTTCGTTCCAGCTTGGTCGAAGAGGAGAATGTCGCTTGTTGACGGAATCTTTACAAGATCACCAAACTTTTGTTGGTTATTTGAAAACCACAAACACAATTTCTACACGTATGAGACCAAGAATGCTCGTCCATTCAAGGCGGTCCTGAAAGGTCTCTCCAACGACTTGTCGGTGGATGAGATCAAAAACGAACTTAAGGTGTTGCTGGGCTTTGCCCCATCCCAAGTAATACCAATGAAGAAAAAATCAAACGGGAATATTTCTCGCTTTGGTTTGACTTCACAATTTTATCTGATTCATTTCAACAGAAATGAAATCAACAATTTGAAACTTTTGGACAAAGTACAGTTTTTGTTCCATGTACGGGTAAAGTGGGAACATTTTAAGAAACATGGCGGTAATGGCCAGAATCTGACCCAGTGCCGGCGTTGCCAGGCATTCGGTCACGGTACTGATCATTGCGCCATGGTTCCAAAATGCATGGTTTGCGGGGATTCTTCTCACGACAAGGACAATTGTCCCGTGAAAGAAGTCACCCAATTTAAATGTGCAAATTGTGGTGGAAATCACAAATCAAATTTCTGGGATTGCCCCATCAGAAAAAGGTTTTGGATTCTCGTGCTAAGCATCAGCCGAAATCCAAACCGAAATTTTCTCAAAGTCAGGTTGTACCTGAAAATTTAAATCAAACGTTTTTGCTGTCTCCTCAATGAGAAGCTAGAAAAATACTTCTACCATTGAAACAGGCAACGGTATTTCTTATGCTGCCGCTGTTTCAGGTTCATCCAAAATTTCAAATCCTCTGCAATTCTTCCTGAAATTGGCCAGGTATCTCAAATTTCATTTGAAAATGTTTCTGCTGGCAACGCTTTGGGATCTTCTGATCTCGGCGATGTTACGTTTGAAAAAATGACTTTTTTGCAAAACTCACTGTTTGGTTTGATTCAAACAATGAGTAATGCTACATCCATGATGGAAGCTATCCAGATTGGATTAAAATTTGCGAATGATGTTGTTCTTACCCTGAAGTTTAATCATGGATCTAAGTAATTCCATCAATATTATGAATTTTAATGCTCGCTCTTTAAAAGCGAAAGAAAATGAATTTTTCAACTTTTACGAGTTCATAACGTGCATGTTGCTGTTATAACCGAAACATTTTAAAAACTGGCACTTATTTGAAAAGTGATCCAGATTATAAAGTTATAACTAATAACCGAATGAATCGAAATGGCGGTGGAGTTGCAATAGTTATCCACCGTAGTATGACTTATAGCACGTTACGTGACTTTAAGTTAAAAGTTATTGAAAGTTTGGGCATTGAACTTGAAACTTCTTTTGGGAAAATTATGATTGCAGCTGCATATTTGCCATTCCAATGCACTGGGGAAAATAAAAATTATTTCAAAGGGGATTTGAATAAACTTACTCGGCATAGATCTCGATTTTTGATCATCGGTGATTTTAATGCCAAACACCAATCTTGGAATAATTCAAAAGTAAATTCCAATGGTAAAATTCTGTTCAGAGATTGCACTTCTGGTCTTTATTCGGTTTTATACCCGAATGGGCCAACTTGCTTTTCTTCTGTTAGAAATCCATCAACAATTGATTTGGTGTTGACAAATCAAAGTCAGTATTGTGGTCCTTTAGTGACTCATGCTGATTTTGATTCTGATCATCTTCCAGTAACTTTTTCACTTTCTCATGAAGCAGTTACCAGACCCAATAGTTCTGTGTTTAATTACCACAAAGCTAATTGGGACAGGTATCAGCATCATATTGAGAATAATTTAAATCATGATTTTGTTTTAGAAACCAAAGCTGATATTGATTCAGCCTTGGAATCTTTAACTAATGCAATTTTGGATGCTAGGAATATTGCTATTCCTAAAGTCCAAGTCAAATTTGATTCTCCCATTATTGATGACGATCTTCAGCTTCTGATTCGTCTGAAAAATGTTCGCCGAAGACAGTATCAACGTTCTCGTGATCCTGCACTGAAGCGAATTCAAAAGATTTGCAAAAGGTTATTGACCACAGATTCACTCTCCTGCGAAATGAAAAGTTCGCAAGAGATGTCGAACAAATTAAACCTTATTCCAAACCTTTTTGGAAACTTTCAAAGGTTCTTAAGAAACCTCAAAACCCATCCCTTCTTTAAAAGATGGTGATAATATTCTATTAACTAATGGGGAAAAGCTCAAAAACTTGCTCAGCAGTTTGAGAGTGCTCATAATTTCAACTTGAATGTTTTGAGTCCTATTGAAAATCAAATTTCAATAGAATTTCAGAATATTGTTGAACAAGAATTTTCATCAGATGAAGTTTTTAATACGGATCTGAATGAAATAAAATCTATTATCAAAAATTTAAAAATATGAAAGCCCCTGGTGAGGATGGCATTTTTACATTTTAATTAAAAATTACCAGAAGCAACTTTAAGTTGCTTGGTCAAAATTTTCAACAAATGTTTTGATTTGGCATATTTTCCCAGTAGTTGGAAAAATGCCAAAGTAATTCCGATTTTGAAACCGGATAAAAATCCTGCTGAAGCCTCAAGCTATCGGCCCATTAGTTTGCTTTCATCTATTAGTAAATTATTCGAAAGAATAATTCTTAATAGAATGATGACGCACATTAATGAAAATTCAATTTTCGCTGATGAGCAGTTTGGATTTCGCCTTGGGCATTCAACTACTCATCAGTTGTTGAGAGTTTCAAATTTAATTCGAAGCAACAAATCTGAGGGCTATTCTACTGGCGCTGCTCTTCTTGATATAGAAAAAGCATTTGACAGTGTTTGGCATAAAGGTTTGATTGCGAAATTGAAAAGGTTTAATTTTCCGATTTATATCGTGAAAATTATTCAAAATTATTTGACGGATCGTACTCTGCAGGTATGTTATCAGAATAGCAAATCTGATCAACTACCTGTACGTGCTGGCGTCCCTCAAGGAAGCATTTTGGGTCCAATTTTATACAATATTTTTACTTCTGACTTGCCTGATTTGCCCCCAGGATGTCAGAAATCACTTTTTGCTGATGACACAAGCATCTCCGCCAAAGGTAGAAGCCTTCGTGTCATCACAAGAAGATTACAAAAAGCTTGGATATTTTCAATTCTTATTTGAAAGAATGGAAAATTACTCCAAATGCTGCAAAACTCAACTTATTATTTTCCCTCACAAACCAAGGGCTGATTTTCTTAAACCAAAAAGTCATCACATTATAAAGATGAATGAGGTAAATTTAAAATGGGAGGATCAAGTGAAATATCTTGGACTTGCTTTTGACAAAAACCTTACTTACAAGGATCACATTGAAAGTATCCAGGTTAAATGTTTGTATCCACTTATAAACAGGAATTCTAGACTTTGTCTCAAGAATAAACTGTTAATTTATAAACAAATTTTCAGACCTGCCATGCTTTATGCTGTGCCGATCTGGACAAGCTGTTGCTTAACCAGGAAGAAAAACTTCAGAGGATTCAGAACAAAATTCTGAAAATGATTCTGAAACTTCCTCCCTGGTTCAGCACCAGTGAACTTCATCAATTAGCCGAAGTTGACACTTTGGATGTTATGTCCAATAAGATAATTGATGCATTTCGACAAAAATCATTGCAGTCTTCAGCTGCATTGATCCGCTCTTTATATAGTTTATAAGTTAGTTTTAAGGTATCCCTTTTCCCTTTTGTACATGTAGGACCTCCTACATTTGAAATCACTGAATAGCGAAAGCTACAATATTTCATGAATAAATGAATGTTGCTAGTATTTAAAATTGAGGTGAAAAGTCATCGTATATGATTGGACACTCAATAATATTTTAACTGAATGAATGTACATGGAAAAGAAATTTAAATAAATATAAATTTAAAAAAAAACTTCATGAAATTGAAAGATATGTCAAGTTACGGTCATGCCGTTGTTCGCTGACCCATTCTGGCCATTCAGGAACCGGTTACCGGTGGACTCTTAGGGACACTCTCGAAATATGAGAGAAACACCCTATTATGGATTGGCATGCCGTATAAATTAAATGAAAAGTAAATTTCATAAATATTCTAGTAAAGTTGGATATACATAACACCCAAATCTTGAATCGCTCAAATTTTCAACCAAGCTAAAAGTTTTCCCTCTCGATTTGCAACAACTCTTTTGAAAACACGCTCCAAATCTGCACCATTTTTCGGTAAATCTTTTTTCCATTACATTTTGCGATCTGTGCAGTGACAAATATAAGCTTTTATAAACCATTTTCAGTTAAAGTTTCTTCGTTGATCTTAATTTTAGGAAATTGTCTTTCTTATGAATGAAGAATAAAAAACATGGCGAACGCTCTATGAAATGACAAATTCCCCTATAAATTGCTATCAATAATTGAATAATGGACTATTGTTATGTTATCACAACTGCTTATAAAAACAAACCGCATAATATGAAACACAGTGCAACCTCCCCCAATGCATTAATTATCAACTTTCTCCGCATGTTGCCTGGGCAAAATGTGCAACATTGCCCTACATAATTTTCGCAGCTAAAACTGTCTTTTCAGTATCGTTCAGTGCCTCAACCTGAAAAGTTCAACCATGGCCCGTTTTTACCTGTCATCAGTTTTACTCATCGCCATAATTGTGCAAGTCCATACCTTTCCCGCCGATCTGACCCCGACCCCAAGCCAATCGCAGGAAACCCTCCCAGTGCCAGACGATTCCTCGCAGGACCTTCGGGCGGGGCCACCCAGCGTCAGACCCCCGTCCTTGACCACGGAAAAGACTCCGACCAGCACGGAACCGGCTGCCGAAGCGAGTGGTCCAGTGGGCGGGAAACTTCCCGAATTTCCAGGACTTAGTGGAGGTTCCGGATCCGGTGGAGCACAGCAGGCTGTGCGACCAATGCTGGTGCTGGGAGCGTTTCAGGCCATCATCACTCCGTTCGATCCCAGCATGCTTGGATCGCTGGTGGGCGGACTGGGAGGTGGCGGTGGTGCGGGATTGCCGACGTTTCCACCCGGGCAGGGAAGTGGCTGATAAATAATTGAGAGGAATGTTTTGAAGAGCTGTTTTTTATTTTGAAATATTACAGTTGTTCTCTTTAAACATAAATAAAGCATGGAGTGTAAGTAATAATCCTCACATTGTTATTATTATTATGATAGATTTGAAATTCAAAGGCTAGTTTATTCAACGTTCAATCCAAACAACTATACTAGATCTCTAATTGCTGTTAATATTGGTCCGAATCCAGTCATGATAGTAAGAAACGCGAGCATACGCATCCGGATATCCCTTGGCACATGGGATGCCAAAGTTGACCACACCAACCAGCGTTCCGTTGTAGGCCAAAGGACCACCAGAATCACCCTATAAAAATTAGTTGTTATAAATTCAAAGAACAAAACTCACACAAAACAACTTACATTGCAAGCTCCCTCGCCGGCCTTCGTAAAGGTGCACACGTGTCCGATGTCCACTTCCGGTGCGTTATTGTGCAGCCGTTTACACTCTTCGTACCCGACGTAACGCAGATCGATGGTTTGCAGCTTTGTCGGAATAGTTCCACTGGTTGAAGTCCGACCCCATCCGGTCAGCGTGAGGGTGGCCTCCTCGGGCAACTGTTTCTCTGAGTAAGCAATTGGTTTCACATTCTCTCCGTACTGAAGCTTCGAATCCAGCTTGATCAGCGCGATGTCGTTGTGGAAGTCCGGCTTGTTGTACCGACTGTGCACGATGAACTTGGTCGGTTTGTACTTTCGACCACCCTCCTTGAGACTGTTGGTACCGACCAAGACACGCAACGTCCCCAGACTGGCCCCGACGACACAGTGCGCCGCCGTCAAGATCCACTGCTCACCGACGATGGCTCCACCGCAGGAATGTCCAAAGAAACCCTGGAGAGACACCTGGTACGGGGCAGATCCGGGAGCTGCTTCGTGACCACCAACGACCCGACTGGTGTAATGGTCGTCCAGCGGTAGCAGTGAAGCTAAGCTACCGTAACCGAAGAAAGCACATAACACCACAAAGCTCTTCATATTGACAAGCTGTTTCAACTCAATTGTAACTGATGCAGATCTTTACGAGTTTTCCCTTTTATATAGGAAACATTATCGCGATCTAATCAACTTTATTGATAGCTTTGGCAAACATGTTACAGTGGAATCTCAACAGGTGAAGAGTTTAAGTGTCTGGAAGCTAAAGCCATAATCGCTATAAAAGGGTGTTTAGCCACTCGGAAGTGGCTCGTGCGCAGTTCGTACAAGAAGCGCCGAGAAATTCTTGTACCGAACTTGAAGTAGGGTAGGGTAGTCATCAATGAGACACTTTTGGTTTTTAACATTCAACGATTTTTGTATTTTTTCATCAGCATGTTTTAATGAGATTTTTGTTGCAATTTCTTTCTTTTAATGTGTTCTAACATTGACAAAAATATGAGATCGATCCGACCTCTACAGTCAGAGCTATCCAACTGTCTCATTGTAGATGCACTTGGCAGGAACAATGAGACAGCTGGGGAACAATGAGACACTCTACAAAAATCAATACTTTTCTAGTAAAACATCATGTTTTGGTATTGTTCCATTGCAAGTGACTTGCATTGAATATTTTTAAGCAATTTTGCCAACTTGAAAATTCAAGTAACAAAAGTTATACTAAAAAGTATTTAAATTTAGTAAAATGCATTTATTTATACCAAATAACTTTATATTTTTGGTTAAATGAAGTCAAAACTCAATAAATATGCCAAAAATCACTTCCAATTCATGTTTTGAAGAATTTCCCTACATTTTGAAAAGTTTAATGAAGACAAATCAAAGTGTCTCATTGTTACCCATGGGCTGAAAAGAGTGGGGAACAATGAAACAGCCCTGGATTCTGGGTATATTCTTAATTTTGGTTAAATCTAATGAAAGGCCATTGTAGCCCAACTCATGCCCTATGAAATGACGAAAGAAATTTAAAGAAATATTAGTTTTTGTTTTATTGGCAGCCTATGAGCGAAAATGTAATTTTCAATCATAATTTACTTTTACACCCCGAAATCAAACATTTACGAATAACTTTGCAAGGGAGCGTCCATAACCAAAGCCACTATTATGGCAGACGTGTATCCAGTAGACACACCTTTCCCCAAAATATGAACCTGATTGGTTGAAACTACGATTTGTGAGAGCCATTTTATCATTGTTCCCCGTGTCTCATTGATGACTACTCTACCCTACTTATTATGACGGAGTTAAGATTTGTTAGTGTGAAGCATTTATCTTTAATACACCGTTGACCTGCATTTGAAAGTGGGAAAACCATGATTGATCATTGTTTCTTGTTTTTGAGTGAGCAATGTCAATGTAAAGTTCATAAACACTTGCTGCATTATATTTATAAAATTGTTATAAAACATTTGCAATTAATCAGCAATAAGGTAAACCCCCTAGTAATTTATATTAGTATTTATCATTTATTGAATATTTCAAAAGCTTTTGGTTTATTATTTATTGAGTAAGCAATTCAAAGTACTAATGAAAACATTTTTTTTTGTTAACTTGTTGGAGTATAGTCTAAGAAAATTGCTATGTTTGGATTCAGTCTGAAACCAATCTCCTCTCGATCCCAAGATCCCAGCCCCATCTTAGAGTTCATCTCACGTGAAGTCATATTCCATCACACGTGTTATATCGAAACGTTCACCACAGCAAATGGCTCTGAGAAAAAAAAAACTTTGTCACAGCAGCGTCGTGACGATATGGTTCGGATGGTGGCAAACAAACGAAGTCATTCCGCATTTTATGCTCTCGATAATCGCCTTTGACGGATTTTCACCCGGGAGCGATAAAAGAGCTCCTCTGCGGACTATGTGGCGAAAGTTGCCCTTTTTTCGTAACTCGTACGAAGGAATCGAACTGACTCAAGACTTCAAGTTCTCCGGTATTTATGAGTGTGCCATAAATAATAGTGACTTTCGCAGCAGCAGGAGGGTGTAGGATCAGAGAAGGATTTCATCGCTGCCCGACGATGGGAGCACCATTTCACAGGATCAAACTGAGCTTCGATGGCGATGAGGCTGGCAGTTACTTTTGTTTTTTCTTCTTCAATTTGGTTCGATCTGTGGTCCTGGTAAGTTTAAATTGACATCGCTTATGCCTGTCCGCTCGATGTCTAAGCCAGCGCCACAACTCAATAAGGACAAATGTGCGACTCGTTGGTCTCCGATGGAATGATGATGCTCCCAGGGTTATTATCGATGATTCCCTGAACGTGAACCCCGTGTATAGAATGTTCGTGAGAGTAATGTCCTGAACGTGAGGTCGAGGATAATACTTGACACCAACTATTTGGAGAAAAATATTTGCTGATTGCAAAGTTTGACTTCTTCTAATCGAATAAGAATGGCAGATGAATCTCTCAAGAATTCAACAATAATTCCTCAAGTCACGATAGAAATAACACAAAAGAAGTCCACTTGAATCTCTCGAAAAACAAAAAAATAATCGTAAAAAAATCTAATAAGAATCATTCAAGTATCACTAAAAAGACACATGAAATCATTAAAATTCCCTAAAATGGAAATTTCTCAATAATTTTACAAAATCCTACAAGAAACACAAAAAAATAACTAGAATCTCACTAGAATCATACGAATATCACACTTGCTTGCTTGTGTGCTATCTTGTCACATGTCTGCTTTTTTAAAAAGATAGGACGTGACACAATAGCGACGAAATATAAAAAAAATCACATAAGATTCACACAAAAATCCCATATGATTAATACGATATTACACGGAGAATCATGAAGTAAACATACAATAATCTCATTAGAATAATTCAAAAATTCAAATAAAAGTCACACAAAATCATAAAAAATCTCACACAAATTCAGAAATTTCCATCAAGAAACTCTCAGTAATCTCTCATGAATTACTTAAACATTCAAAAAGAATCACTCAAGAGTCTCACAAAATTGCACAGGAAATTCACAAGAAACTTTCTAGAATCAAACAGAAATCAAACATAAGCCTTTCAAAAATCAATCAATTGGTCGATGCAAACGATGAAAAGCTTAGAAAGCTCCTATTGGAATCCAAAGTACTCTGTTAAATAAACTTACGAAATCACGAAAAATGAAGTCTACTTTTAGGCGATTTTAAGAGCACTTGGGAAACAATTTGATTTTGTCTTATATCACACAAGTTTTTGCATAAACATTGAACAGTCATGCAAAAACGGACAGGGCAAAAGAAACCGAAAAGCTACGATATCTTACATGTTGTAGGAAACATCGGTTGACAAGCTACTACAAACGAGTACATCTCGAGCCACAAAATATATGCGCCAGCATTCTCACGCCAGTATTTGAAGCTCAACTTGACAACGTGTCGACTTAACGACGAAGCGATGTAGTGTGATTTTTTAGCGATTTTTCCGATTAAAATTCATGCTTAATCTTCATAATTACGAAGATGAAAATGATGTCTAGCCATAAAGTAAAACTTATACCTTTCTTTAGTAAGGGTGCAGGAAATTTCGCCGACGGTCGTTTCGCCGAATGCGACGTTTCGCCGAATTGACAAAAAATCGTAAAAAAAACTATATAAAAAGGACACGAATTATAAAAGTATTTTATAAAAATTATAATGTCTAAACCTTTAAGGGAGTTTTTGAATTCTTTTTTTAAAAAATATTTTTTTGTTTGTTAGTATGTTATTTTTATAAATGTATACATTATAATATGTATAAACAATTGTTTAAAACATAATCGAGTTGAAAACAATTTTGTGAGTTTTTGCATTATTTCAAACATGAGCAGTTCTTTTAATTTTCTGCTTATAATTTTGATTATTTCTGTTTGTTTTTGCTTTCTTTGTTTTTTAAGCATAATATGTGTATGATTTTTGTAAGTTTTTGCATTCTTTCAAGCATGAGCAGTTCTTTTGATTTTTAGCAAAACATTTGGAAAAATTCTCTTAGTTTTCCCATTTATTGTTTTTTTTTTATGAATATTTTTTTAATTATTTCTGTATGTTTTTACATTCTTTGAAACATGAGCAGTTCTTTTTAGTTTCAGTATATAATTCAGAATAGTTTCTGTAAGTTTTTGCATTCTTTTTTAAGAAAATAATTTGTTTTATTTCTGTGAGTATCAACATACTTCCAAATCTGAGCAGCTCTTTTAATGTTGAACAAATCATTTGGATTAAGTTAGTTTTTACATTCTTCATTTTTTAAGCAATTAAAAAATGAAGCATTAGTGAGTTACAAGATGGCACTGCAGCGAGAAAATAGCATAAATTATACAAAAAAGTTATTTTTTAAGGCAATTCGGCGAAATGACTTTCGGCGAAACGTATCATTCGGCGAAACGACATGGTATGAACTATGAACGTAGAAAGAAATTTCGGATAAAATTAGAAACGAAAAATGTTGACGAAGGCCACCAGGTCGGCTTTTAACTTTTTTTTAGGGATTTTTTTTCTTAATGGTAAGTTAAACAAATGGCTCTAACTCCAGAACCAAATTATGAATCTTAATGAAAATTTGGGAAATAAATAAAAGATATGAAAATGAAAAAAATGAGCATATTTTCATTATAAAACTGTGTAATTCGTTGAAAAGTCTGGCCATATCCGAAAACAGATGGATATTTCTAAATTCGACCTCAAAATGGTCCGGCTTCAGCACAACAGCTTTCAAATGCACTTGGAACAATCAAAATCGAAAATAGGGGAGCCGAGGACACAAAGTTTTGCAAAATTTTACCACACACGGACATCACTCAAAATTCGAGGGTTGGAGATAGACGAGTTCTGTCAAGGTGAATCGATAAAGCGTCGAAAATCGATGCAGAGTCATTTTTTAACGATTTTTCCGATTAAATTCATGCTGAATCGTCATATTTACGAAGATGAAAATGATATCCAGCCATAAAGTAAAACCTTAAAAAAAATCAAATTATTCGCTCTACAGCATTGCGTTGGCGATCTCGATTGCGAGATTCCTACTCGAAACTAGGTGTCCGAAAACTTGATTGTTGAGGCAATTGCAAACCTCTTTTTACATCTTAGCTTCAATCCACCCCGGGATTCGAACTGACGACCTTTGGATTGTTAGTCCAACTGCCTACAAGCGACTCCACCGAGACAGGACCCAGGGAGACGACTCCTACACCTGGACTGAGCTAACGACCTAACCATTAGATTAGTCCGGGGCCAACATTTACTTCCCGTCCGACGGAAGGCGTGATCAGACAAATCTCGTCTCAAAATTTGCCACCGGGACCTTCTGGAATCGAACCCAGGCCGACTGGGTGAGAGGTAATCACGCTTACCCCTACACCACGGTCCCGACCTATTCCTTTCTTTAGTAAGAAAGGCAAAACAAGCAAAAAATTGAAGAAGTGACTGTAAAAACATGAAAATACTAGATAGGCAAAATTTACTAATAGGAAATGGTTGTGTTTGGGTGGACCTTGGACTGGGCCGACGGGACACGAGACCGAAGGAGATTGAAAAGACGACCGCTACTAAAACTAAACGTGTATTGTTTATTTGCTTCTGATCGCGTCGAGAGGTGGCAGAAGAATGACAGAGAAACGTGTTTCCTCTTCTGCTCTTCAACACATGTGTGATCTGACAGCTGCGCAGGGTTGCCATTTTACCGGTGGGGAATTCAGCACTGAGCCACCGGAACAGGTTTAGTAAGCCAATTACTATCATAAACTAAACAAGATAAATGCAAATTAAGATACATAAATAAAACAAGAAACATATAAAACAAGATAAGTAAAGTTAACATATATACTAGGGTGTTTCATCCAAAACCCAAAGTTCTCAGAATCAGGCAAACCGAGGTTCCCCTAGTAGAGGATACCCATAGGGACTCTCATGCCAAATATCAGCCCATTTGGTTGAGAATTGGCCTGTCCCCAGCGGTTTAAAGTTTACATGGAAATTACTATGGGATTTTTATGCTTTTCGTTCAATCGTTCCTACAGGTCTTGGGACAACATGGATTCACTCGGAATAAAGACAGGTGTGTAGGGGATGGTCCAATGAACACATTCCAGAAGGAATTAGGCTTGTCCATTCTGTCCCCAAGGTGCGCATTGGATCGACGTCCGGTGTCTCCAAAACCAACGATTCATCCTTCAAAAGCATCGCATTTCCTTAGTATGCTATGACGGCTAGGTGGAAACCACGACGCCCCATATGAGACGGTGAACACGTGGAGAGGCATCGATTGCATTATTAACACAAAATCATCATTTTACTTTATTTAGAATAGTTGAAATTCTTCCAGGAACATCAATAATTATAATTTTAGTACTTTAAAGAATGTTTCTGAGCCAAAACTCGAGTAGATGCTCTGCCACGTGTTCACCGTCTGACATGGGGCGTCGTAATTTCTCCTAGCCGTCATAGCATACTAAGGACAATGCGTACATTTGAAGGGTGAATCGATGATTCTGGAGACACCGGACGTCGATCCAATGCGCACCTTGGGGACAGAATGGACAAGCCTAATTCCTTCTGGAATGTGTTCCTTGGACCATCCCCTACACACCTGTCTTTATTCCGAGTGAATCCATGTTGTCCCAAGACCTGTAGGAACGATTGAACGAAAAGCATAAAAATCCCATAGTAATTTCCATGTAAACTTTAAACCGCTGGGGACAGGCCAATTCTCAACCAAATGGGTTGATATTTGGCATGAGAGTCCCTATGGGTATCCTCTACTAGGGGAACCTCGGTTTGCCTGATTCTGAGAACTTTTTTGTTTGGCTGAAACACACTAGTACGCATTGTCCTTAGTATGCTATGACGGCTAGGAGAAAATTACGACGCCCCATGTCAGACGGTGAACACGTGGCAGAGCATCTACTCGAGTTTTGGCTCAGAAACATTCTTTAAAGTACTAAAATTATAATTATTGATGTTCCTGGAAGAATTTCAACTATTCTAAATAAAGTAAAATGATGATTTTGTGTTAATAATGCAATCGATGCCTCTCCACGTGTTCACCGTCTCATATGGGGCGTCGTGGTTTCCACCTAGCCGTCATAGCATACTAAGGAAATGCGATGCTTTGAAGGATGAATCGTTGGTTTTGGAGACACCGGACGTCGATCCAATGCGCACCTTGGGGACAGAATGGACAAGCCTAATTCCTTCTGGAATGTGTTCATTGGACCATCCCTACACACCTGTCTTTATTCCGAGTGAATCCATGTTGTCCCAAGACCTGTAGGAACGATTGAACGAAAAGCATAAAAATCCCATAGTAATTTCCATGTAAACTTTAAACCGCTGGGGACAGGCCAATTCTCAACCAAATGGGTTGATATTTGGCATGAGAGTCCCTATGGGTATCCTCTACTAGGGGAACCTCGGTTTGCCTGATTCTGAGAACTTTTTTGTTTGGCTGAAACACACTAATATATGCCATAATAACAAGAGGTACTCAAAATAATCTTCGTAACAAGTGACAAATAAAAGTTTTTAAAATAAAAAACTGGGCAGTCTCTCATGAATCAACAACTGGAATAAATAATACAAAAATCTCAATAATTACCAAAAAACGCACACACACATTGATTTCTCGAAATCTCAAAAGAACATGAAAAGAATCATTAAAAAACAATGAATTTTTTAAAATTATCTGAGTAATTCTCCGCCAACTCATAAAGCAGTTGCCCCGACCCCTCTTCGATTTGCGTGAAACTTTGTCCTAGGGGGTAACTTTTTTACCTGATCACGAGTCCGAGGTCCGTTTTTTATATCTCGTGATGGAGGGGTGGAAAGACCCCTTTTATTTTTGAACATGCGAAAAAAGAGGTGTTTTTCAATAATTTGCAGCCTGAAACGGTGATGAGATAGAAATTTGGTGTCAAAGGGACTTTTATGTAAAATTAGACGCCCGATTTGATGGCGTACTCAGAATTCCGAAAAAAACGTATCATTTTCACTAAAAAAGTTTTAAAAAATCTCCCATTTTCCGTTACTCGACTGTAAAATTTTTTTGGAACATGTCATTTTATGGGAAATTTAATGTACTTTTCGAATCTACATTGACCCAGAAGGGTAATTTTTTCATTTAGAACAAAATTTTTCATTTTAAAATTTCGTGTTTTTTCAAACTTTGCAGGGTTATTTTTTAGAGTGTAACAATGTTGTACAAAGTTGTAGAACAGACAATTACAAAAAAATTGATATATCGACATAAGGGGTTTGCTTATATACATCACGAGTTATCGCAATTTTACGAAAAAAAGTTTTGAAATAGTTGGTCGTCATCGATCATGTCCGTTCAAGGTCACCCGCGACAGACACGGACGACGAAACAAAGAGAAACGCAAAAAGTAACTTTTTCAAAACTTTTTTTTAGTAAAATCGCGATAACTCGTGATGTATTTAAGCAAACCCCTTATGTCTATATATCAAAATTTTTGTAATTGTCTGCTCTACAACTTGTTACAACATTGTTACACTCTAAAAAATAACCCTGTAAAGTTAGAAAAAACATGAAATTTTAAAATGAAAAAAAATGTTCTAAATGAAAAAATGACCCTTCAGGGTCAATGTAGATTCGAAAAGTACATTAAATTTCCCATAAAATGACACGTTCCAAAATGTTATACAGTCGAGTCACGGAAAATGGGAGAATTTTTAAAACTATTTTTGTGTTTTTTTCGATGAAAAATACGTTTTTCGGAATTCTGAGTACGCCATCAAATCGGCCGTCTAATTTAAGCATAAGCATAAGCATAAGCATAAGCATAAGCATAGGTGCCCACCCGCAGTTGCTACTCCGTTATTGACCAGGACCTCCAGAAGTTACATCCACGAGCCGTGGAAGATAAGTGGGAGCTATCTTTCCTCGCTTCGCAACTTCTCAAAGGCCCCTATCATGCTGATCAATACCGGCGCCGGCCACGACCAGTGGTAGGGTCACGGGGAAGTGGATGGGAATGTTAGTCCGATACTTGAGTGATAGAGACCGCCCAATCGACTGCATCTCCGACAAAGTATCACATGAGTTTTGAGGGGGTTAGTAGATGGGTATGAGGTCAGGATTCACGAGTGGCAGTGATGTGACCATGAGCATTTTGTTTATCGGTTGAAAATTTCAAATCTTAGGCAGCCGGCTGCGGAAAGATAGACAATTGATCATTTAAAAAGTTTTTTTTTTTATCGAACGCGTGCCAGCCGAGCAGTAGTGCTATGGGCTGGACTTATCAGTATATTTTTACTTTTTTCAATTTAGATAACGCGAGCAAATTTCAAAAATAGTAAATAGATGACGCTTTACTCTTCATAAAATCGATAATTTGATGAATTAATAATAAAACTGCCAGTTGGAATAAATTTTTACGATCATTTACGACGAAAATTATCGCGAAAAAAACAGGACTGCGCGTTCCCAGAAGCACTGCACTTATGATGACATGATTCAATTATAATAACAAATCACCCAAGCACACAAACAGCAACACAAAAGAAATGAAAATAAGCATGCAAAAACAAGACAGCGCGTCCCCGCGGTCAGCGCACTAATGATGCCATTATTTAATTATAATAACCACGCACCCAAGCACACAAACAGCGACACAAAAGAAATGAAAATGAGCATGCAAAAACAAGACAGCGCGTCCTCGTGGGCACCGCACTTCAAATCGGCCGTCTAATTTTACATAAAAGTCCCTTTGACACCAAATTTCTATCTCATCAACGTTTCAGGCTGCAAATTATTGAAAAACACCTCTTTTTTCGCATGTTCAAAAATAAAAGGGGTCGTACCGCACCTCCGTCACGAGATATCAAAAAACGGACCTCGGATTCGTGATCAGGGACAAAAGTTACCCCTTAGGACAAAGTTTCACGCAAATCGAAGAGGGGTCGGGGCAACTTTTCTCGATTTCGTGTGAGTTGGTAGAGAATTACGCATCTTGAAAAATCATAAAAGAATCACAGAATCATGAATTCTAAAAAAATCTCAAAAAACACTTATACATTAATTAAGAAACACACATTCATTTAAAATTCTACGGAATCCTACAAAAAATCTTTCAAGAGTTACACAATAATCTCACAAAAATCTGTTATAATCACACATAAGAGTTCCAATGAAGTGACTTTCAATCTGCATTCATTAATGAATGTTTCAATTCACGCGAGACATTCACGAAAATCGATGAAGCGCTCCGTTTGCGCAGACAAATCCTTCAATATCTCATTAAAAGTCCTGTCGCATTCAATCGCCGAGACGGACCCGAAAATTTACATAAGAGCAAACAAACTGCTTGAGTGCTTTCGCCGGCGGACACCCTCTCCCATTTTTTTTTCGGCGGGAGGAAAATTCAGCGTGGGTGATGACCGGGAGAGGAAACTGCGCCCGAGCAATGTCCGGCGTGAAAATTGCTTTTCCACCCCAGAGCCAATTTTGTAGCCAATAAAAGTTAAACAAATAACCTTTTTCCTATCGTTACAGTATCGGGCCGTCGGTCGTCCGGTCGAGGCCCAGAGGCAAACCCGTCCGGAAAGTCGCCCTGCGGAGGTTGACGGGGCAAATGTGTTTAGGGGAAGGTGGGGCAAGACGACCATATGGGGCAAGAGGAACAATCGCTCGTACGGCCGTAATTTTTACAATTTTGATTATTTCCAGTATGAGGAATTGTTGCTAGCAATGCAATTAGCTGATTCTACTACCACATAACCGCCAAAACGACGTAAACGCCACGGAGCATAAGATTTAATGAAGTTTTTTTCAAAACCTTTGTTTTCTTATAATATTTGGAAAGTACAAAATAAGGTATAGGATTCGTTTTATGGCAATTTTTTTCAAAATGCAATTTTTCCTAGATTAGTAGTGTCCCTACCAATGACTTCCACCTATTACAAAGCATGATTTAACTTTTGGTTATTTTTGTTGAGAGCTTTAAAAAAATTTTGTTCAGGTGGGGCAAGTGTACCATATAGATTTTTAGTATGGAAAAAATACGAATTGCTGCAACAACATATTTTATTGGGAAAGAAATACTTAAAAGTACTTAAAAACTGATAAATAATTGTTAACAAAAAATTTCCAAACAAAATATAGTGATATTATAAAAATTTACTATTTATCATCTAAGCAATATTTTTTTTTGTAAAAACGATAAATTTTTTAGTAAAATATTATTTTTTAATCTAAAAATGAAAGAAACGTTTCAAATACATTGTAATCTGATGTATCTAAGTGATAACAGTTCAATTGTTAGCAAATTAGCATGTTGTTTCATGCATTGTTCCTCTTGCCCCAACGGGTTGTTCGTCTTGCCCCACTAGTTGAGTAGAACGCACGGAAAAGCAAAAATTTTAAAATCAGTTTTTTACAGTCAAAAACTGGATTTTTTAAAAACCTGTTCTATCAAAGTCTTAGTCAAGACCTGGAATAAGATGATTATAAAAAAATCCGACAAATTTTTCGCGTTTTTAATGGGTTATAACGAGCATTTCCTTAGCTTGTTACACTTGCCCCACTTTCCCCTAGTCTGGTTTTGAGGGTGGGGAGTTTGTGGGGGGAGGCGTTAAAATGAAGTATGGAGTGATGGAAAAGCTGTAAAGTCGGCGGACGCGTTCGTACAGCACGTCACGTTTAATGAAATGATTGAAATTTATTTGTTTTCTTTGCATGCTATCCTTGCAAGGTACACATGCCACCTACAGAGAGGCACTAATACAGCAGTAGACTTAGTCTCAAGGGCAAGGCCACCTTACCGGCCTCACAGTGCCCACCAACCAACCTTCGCGTCCTTAATCTGACAGACATTTGACGGTTAAAACGATAGAGAGAGTATGCACTGTTTGATTTTTTCCTCAAAATAAAATTTAAATTTAAAAAATTCAAACACTCAATTTTTTTGGGCCACCCTAATACAATCAAGACAATTCTAATGGCCAAACAAGCTATTCTTTTTTAAATCAAGTAATACTTTAAAAATATCATTAAAAACGAGTGTAAATAATTTATGAACACACTGTGCACAGCAAACCAGCAACTCACTCTGGCAACAACAATCTTCCTTTCGCGTGGGCAGCTCACTGAGGAAACAGCAGGTGTGTCCAGGTGGAAAATGTTAGGAAAAGTAATAACGATGGAAGGAGACGAAAGTGAAAGTTTTATATCACTTTCTTTCACTCCAATCGCTGGCCGCCGGGCTGGTTGGAGGAAGCTTTCTACGCTGTAGATTTAGTATGAACAGCAGAGTAGAATTTGGATCGGTCTAGTTAGCCATTAAATTAAGGAGGGAAGTTTATTAATACAGCAATTCCATTTGAAAAGAGCCTAAACCAAAAAAAAGTTCTCCGATCGGGCTCAAAATTTTTCTGGGGGTTCCTTGGCCAAAATAATTAGACCTGTATTTTTTTGTTTGGCCATTAGGGTGGCCTACATCGTGCTAGGGTGGTTCAAAAAATGGCAATTTTCGTCATTTTTCGCAAAAACCACTTTTTTCTAAAAATCATATCTCCGCGCCATTTCATCCGATTTTAGCTGTCTTAGACGCAAAGAAAGGTGATGAGTTTGGCTATTTGGGAAAAATAGTAAAGTTCCAAAAATCTAGCTTAACTATTGAAAAGTCGTATGAAAACTTAAAATGGCGTTTTGACCGTGTCTGGACCAAAGAGTCTATGTCTGAAAATATTTTTATCGGATTCCTCGGAAAATTTCACATAACATATCAAAAAATTGGCGATGTCGAACCGTACGTTTTGGAGATACGATTTTTTGAAAATAAAAACTGCGTTTTTCGACGCGCCACGCGCAAAAACGGGAAAATGACGAAATCGGCAAAAAATCAACTTTTTTCACTAAAACTGCGATAACTTTAAAATTTCAGCGATGACCTATACATGTCTGGGTACCAAAATTTTCGTAATTGAGAGACGCAACTTTTGGTACCATAACATCTATAGGTCATCGCTGAAATTTTAAAGTTATCGCAGTTTTAGTGGAAAAAGTTGATTTTTGCCGATTTCGTCATTTTCCCGTTTTTGCGCGTGGCGCGTCGAAAACGCAGTTTTTTTCAAAAATCATATCTCGAAACGTACGGTTCGACATCGCCAATTTTTGATATGTTATGTGAAATTTTCCGAGGAATCCGATAAAAATATTTTCAGACATAGGCTCTTTGGTCCAGACACGGTCAAAACGCCATTTTAAGTTTTCATACGACTTTTCAATAGTTAAGCTAGATTTTGGAACTTTACTATTTTTCCCAAATAGCCAAACTCATCACCTTTCTTTGCGTCTAAGACAGCTAAAATCGGATGAAATGGCGCGGAGATATGATTTTTAGAAAAAGTGGTTTTGCGAAAATGACGAAAATTGCCATTTTTGAACCACCCTAGCACGATGTAGGCCACCCTAATGGCCAAACAAAAAAATACGGGTCTAATTATTTTGGCCAAGGAACCCCCAGAAAAATTTTGAGCCCGATCGGAGAACTTTTTTTTTGGTTTAGGCTCTTTTCAAATGGAATTGCTGAATATTGGTATAATTTTGGATTAAACTTTTGGTTTGAAGTAACTTTATTTTAAATTCATTACTTCAGATTGATGTTTTTTTATTTAGATATTATGTTTAATATCTTCTTGATTATGTTTAATATTTGAATGTTATACCATGTTTTATAAATCTTGTTCAAATATTCATGAAGCCCAAACCGTGCTGAATTCACCCACCTTCAAACCAACTCGGCGTTAAGTATATTTATGTGTTCTTGTATTAGTTTTGTCTGAAGTTGTGGTACCTTCGGGAGGGCAGCCAAGCCACCACGGCAAGCAACGTAAAATCCTCAGATCATCGGTCCCACACGCAGCTTTAGACGACACGAAACACGTGTTTATTGCCACCAGACTTGACTCTTTGAAAATGATGGCCACCACCACCGTCAACGACGACCTCGACGAAGGTACGGTCCCTTGAGAGAGAGTCTTCGTTCCCCCGGAGCACATATTCCGGCAGAACTTCTCCGCCGACGGCCGGCGACAGGATGATGTGCCAAAGGTCAACCCATACGTAATCCTTGTCTGGAGGAGAAGTGACACGTGGACGGACACAGAGGTGGAAGCAGGTGGTTCTTTAGGGTGATGCTTCTTTAATAGCATAGCAAATATTTTTTATTTTGATGAGATGATGCAAAGGTAAAACAATACTTAAAGCTACATAAATTCAATTAAAAGTTCTGACCACCCTAATGCGGCACTTTCAGCGCTGAAATATTTCCTCTCGATGAAAACTTTGCGTTTCAGGAAAATTAGAAATTATTTCCTCCAGACAGAAGAATTTCGCAGCATCCGAAGGTAATAAATTGTACACCTTCTAGCTTCCCTTCCCCTCCCCATCCCACTGTCGGACTTCTTCAAGATTATCCCCGGTTCTCAGACTTGGTCATGCAAATTTTGCTGGGCTTAGAGCTAGTCTAGCCAATAAGGTTATGCCTCGTGAAGGAGAGGTGGTTGAAGGGATAGAAGCTCGATTCTTGTTATTTTGTGGTGTAGAGCAGTGTTTCCCAAAGCGGGGCCTGACGAGTTCCTGCAATGGCCGTGGGCCCCACCATTAATGTATGAAGGTGGGGCCTGGGTAAAAATAGTTTGGATATCACGGGGGTAGAGCCTTTATCGAAACGCTTTGCTTGATAACCACAAATAGACAAACACTATGATAAATAATCTGGCATCGATGGAATCGAGCCAGGGGGTAGTCCCAAAATCATTTTTGTTGTCACCCTACTAAACAACGCCGACTGCTACATTGATTTGACTCCGCAGTAGGGTGGCCAGAATATGGGACTTTTTTTCAAAACCTCGCTCCACAAGCTGAATATTGTTCCTTGACCTATTTCAGGACACTGGGCCAAATATGAGCAAAAGTTTCTCACGGTTTGGTCAGCAGGTGCGCTACTTCCATCCAAATATTCCCAAAAGTGAGATTCTTATTGAAAATTGAATACTCTACAACTTTGTAGAACATACCATCGATCCTGAAAAGTCATTAGCGATTTAAAAAAGTCATTTTTGTATGAAAAAAACATTTTTTTTCGCCAACTTTAGGTTCGGGTTTCAATGGGTTAATCTCATCCAATTTTGCTCAAAATTTACACAGATGCTTAAAATAACCCAAAAAATCGAATTCTGCTTGTGGAGAAGGGCGTTATTTTTTCTGAACACCCTACTCTGCAGCCTTGTCAAAAATGATATAAATTAGAAGTTTATGCAACAAGTTGCAAAAAGAAGATTTTATACGACGAGTGCTGAAAAAATCAAGTTTTGCAACGAGTTGCTTACAATATTTTTTTGAATTCCGAAAAACGCCATTTGAATGGAATTTTAAGCCTAAAAATATTGAAAAAAGTTACTTTTCGATACTAGTGCTGAAAAGTTCAACTTTTCAGCAACCTTTTCAGTGCTGAAAAGTAGAACTTTTGGACTATTGAAAGGTAAAAAGTTTCCATTCTGCTCTTTTTGGTAGAGAAAAGTAGGTCGTTTTGTCGCTCGAGAATGACAGGATAAGTAAGTAGTTTCACGACGGAATTGCAAATAATAAATTGTGAATTTCAGAGTTTTATTTTGTAAATTTCATATAAACATAAGAAATCACATGGCATATAGGACCTTTAAAACACTCTGGTATTGAAGTATGTACCGTTAAAGGTGGTGACATTGACAGCCAGAGTGATATTGATATGTTGAAGATCAGCAGTTCTCTACGAAATCGATCTTTTTTTGAATTTTAATTTTTGTATTTTTTATTCCGGCTGAAACTTTTTTGGTGCCTACAGTATGCCCAAAGAAGCCATTTTGCATCATTAGTTTGTCCATATAATTTTCCATACAAATTTGGCAGCTGTCCATACAAAAATAATATGTGAAAATTCAAAAATCTGTATTTTTTGAAGGAATTTTTGATCGATTTGGTGTCTTCGGCAAAATTGTAGATATGGATAAAGACTACACTGAAAAAAAACTGACTGAGGCAAACAAAAATTTGTCACTAAAACTTGATTTGCAAAAATACACTATTTTTATTTTTTTTTATATGTTTTAGGGGACATAAAATGCCAACTTTTCAGAAATTTCCAGAATGGACAAAAAATCTTTGACCGAGTTATGAATTTTCGAATCAACACTATTATTTTCTAAAAATCGAAATACTGGTCGCAAAAATATTTCAACTTCATTTTTCGATGTAAAATCAAATTTGCAATCAAAAAGCACTGTAGGGGACCATCCATAAACCACGTGGACACTTTAGGGGGGGGGGTATGGCGATTGTCCACCATCCATACAAAAAGTTTTTTTGTATGGACAATTGTCCACGAGGGGGTTGAGATTTCCAAAAAAGTGTCCACGTGGTTTGTGGATAGTCCCTAGTGAAATTTTCATAAAGTGCACCGTTTTCAAGATATAGCCATATTTAGGATTTTTTTTAAATAGTTGCAGTTTTCCATTTTTTTAAATTAGTGCTCTTCTTTGCCCACTTTTGAAAAAAATATTTTTGGAAAGCTGAGAAAATTCTCTATATTTTGTTTTTTTTTTAACTTTGTTGATACGACCTATAGTTGCTGAGATATTGCCATGCAAAGGTTTTAAAAGCAGAAAAATTGATGTTTTCTAAGTCTCATCCAAACAACCCACCATTTTGTAACGTCGATATCTCAGCAACTAATGGTCCGATTTTCAATGCTAAAATATGAAACATTTGTGAAATTTTCCGATCTTTCCGAAAACAATACTTTTAAAATATTCAAATCAAGACTAACATTCCAACAGGGCCAAACATTCAATATTACGCCTTTTTGAAATGTTAGTCTTGATTTAAAAAATTGAATATATTTTTTCGGAAAGATCGGAAAGTTTCACGAATGATTCATATTTTAACATTGAAAATCGGACAATTAGTTGGTGAGATATCGACGTTACAAAATGGTGGGTTGTTTGGGTAGGACTTTGAAAACATCAATTTTCCTGTTTTTAAACCCTTGCATTGCAATCTCTCAGCAACTAAAGATCGTATCAACAAAGTCCGAAGAAGCAAAATATAGAGAATTTTCTCAGCTTTTCAAAAATATTTTTTTCAAAGGTGGGCAAACATGTGCACTAATTTAAAAAAAGAAAAACTGCGACTATTTTCAAAAAAGTTACATAAAAATGGCTATAACTTGAAAACGGTGCACTTTATCAAAATTTCACTGAAGTACTTTTTGATTGCAAATTCAATTTTATATCGAAAAATGAAGTTGAATAATTTTTGTGACCAAAATTTCGATTTTTTGAAAAAATCAGTATTGATTAAAAAAATCATAACTCGGTCAATGATTTTTTGCACAACCTAGAAATTTCTGAAAAGTTGGCATTTTAAGCCGTCTAAAACATATCAAAAAATAAAAAAAAAATAAAAATAGTGTTTTTTTGCAAATCAAGTTTTAGTGACAAAAAGTTAAATAAAAAAATCACCAAATTTTTTTTACCGTGTATCATTTTTTTCCAGTGTAGTCCGTATCCATACCTACAACTTTGCTGAAGACACCAAATCGATAAAAAAAATCCTTCAAAAGATACAGATTTTTGAATTTTCACATATCATTTTTGTATGAACAGCTGCCAAACTTGTATGGAAAATTATATCGACAATCTAATGATGCAAATTGGCTTCTTTTGGCATACCGAAGGCACCAAAAAAGTTTCAGTCGGATAAAAAAAAACAAAAATTAAAATTGAAGAAAAAAGACCGATTTCGTAGAAAATTGCTCATATATGAAAGTAGTTTCAATCTTGTCGTGCTATCTTGTCACTCCATGAAAATTGATGTAAGTGCGACAAAAGGCCAAAGAAATTTCAGGCCAGGAAAGTCAGGATGCGTTTGTTGCACGTACAAGCTATACTACCGTAAACATTTGTACCGTCATCTGGGGTGAACCGGGACTACAGTTTAAATAGGGACAGCAGTGTTTAGAGCACTTAAAGGTTTTGAATTTGGAAATGGATGTACACAGTAGGGTGGGTACGTTTTTCAAAAAGTTCTCGGATCAAGTTTTAGTATGGTTCCCCTTGTAGGGCATGCCCATAGGGACCTTCATGCCAAATATCAGCTCATTTGGTTGTAAACTGGCTGCGCGCATCAGGGTTAAAGTTTACATGGGAATTACTATGGGAAATTGGAACTTTTTGTTCAAACGCTCCTGAGCAATTCTCTACGAAATCGGTCTTTTTTCTTCAATTTTGCATCATTAGTTTGTCCATATAATTTTCCATACAAATTTGGCAGCTGTCCCATGCATCTGTATCATATCGATTTGGTGTCCGGCAAAGTTGTAGGTATGGATACGGACTACACTGGAAAAAATAATACACGGTAAAAAAATTGGTGATTTTTATTTAACTTTTATCACTAAAACTTGATTTACAAAAACACTATTTTTAATTTTTTTTTTTGATATGTTTTAGAGGACATAAAATGCCAACTTTTCAGAAATTTCAGGTTGTGCAAAATCATTGACCGAGTTATGAATTTTTAATCAATACTGATTTTTCAAAAATCGAAATTTTGGTCGTAAAATTTTCAACTTCATTTTTCGATGTAAAATCAAATTTGCAATCAAAAAGTACTTTAGTGAAATTTTGATAAAGTGCACCGTTTTCAAGTTATAGCCATATTTAAGTGACTTTTTTGAAAATAGTCGCAGTTTTTTGTTTTTTAAAATTAGTGCACATGTTTGCCCAGTTTTGAAAAAAATATTTTTGAAAAGCTGAGAAAATTCTCTATATTTTGCTTCTTCGGACTTTGTTGATACGACCTTTAGTTGCTGAGATATTGCAATGCAAAGGTTTAAAAACAGGAAAATTGATGTTTTCTAAGTTTCACCCAAACAACCCACCATTTTCTATCGTCAATATTTCAGCAACTAATGGTCCGATTTTCAATGTTAATATATGAAACAATTGTGAAATTTTCCGATCTTTTCGAAAAAAATATTTTCAAAATTTTCAAATCAAGACTAACATTTCAAAAAGGCCAAACATTCAATATTACGCCCTTTTAAAATGTTAGTCTTGTTTTGAAAATTTTGAAAATATTTTTTTCGAAAAGATCGGAAAATTTCACAAATGTTTCATATATTAACATTGAAAATCGGACCATTAGTTGCTAAGATATTGACGATAGAAAATGGTGGGTTGTTTGGGTGAGACTTAGAAATCATCAATTTTCCTGTTTTTAAACCTTTGCATTGCAATATCTCAGCAACTAAAGGTCGTATCAACAAAGTCCGAATAAGCAAAATATAGAGAATTTTCTCAGCTTTTCAAAATATTTTTCAAAACTGGGCAAACATGTGCACTAATTTTAAAAATGAAAACTGCGACTATTTTCAAAAAGTCACTTAAATATGGCTATAACTTGAAAACGGTGCACTTTATCAAAATTTCACTAAAGTACTTTTGATTGCAAATTTAATTTTACATCGAAAAATGAAGTTGAAAATTTTACGACCAAAATTTCGATTTTTTGAAAAATCAGTATTGATTAAAAATTCATAACTCGGTCAATGATTTTGCACAACCTGAAATTTCTGAAAAGTTGGCATTTTATGTCCTCTAAAACATATCAAAAATAAAAAAATAAAAATAGTGTTTTTGTAAATCAAGTTTTAGTGACAAAAGTTAAATAAAAAATCACCAAATTTTTTTACCGTGTATTATTTTTTCTAGTGTAGTCCGTATCCATACCTACAACTTTGCCGAAGACACCAAATCGATCAAAAATTCCTTCAAAAGATACAGATTTTGAATTTTCATACATCATTTTTGTATGGACAGCTGCCAAATTTGTATGGAAAATTATATGGACAAACTAATGATGCAAAATGGCTTCTTTGGGCATACCGAAGGCACCAAAAAAGTTTCAGTCGGATTAAAAAATACAAAAAAAATCGAATGACCGAAATCCTAGAGAACTGCTCTCCTACAGGTTTGGGAAAATGACGCGCCAACTTCTGGTATTATCAGGCCTATGGGGAATGGTCTGGAGAATACTTTTCCCGAAGAGAGCATATGGATTCGTTGTCCCTAAGCCTGGCGCATCGACAAACAATCCCATGTCTCCGAAATCAACGGTTTTCCCTGAAAAAGCATCAAAGTTTCCTTAGCATGCTATGAAAGTTTGATGAACACCGCGACGCCATATGTCAGACAGCTACCACGTGGGTGAGAAACGGCTGGAGTATTCAATTGCAAACCTTCTTTTAACTAGAAAATGATCATTTCGAGCAATCCTGATATTATTTAGTCGAACTCAGAATCTTTGCATAGCAAATTTGTATTTTTTTGCAAATATTTCAACCACGTAGGGGAAATATGCCCATTCTAATCACTCTAAGCCGTTCGACCAATTCTCATCACTTTTCCGTTTTCCGCTATTAAATCAACATTTTCAGATGTATCAACAATGGAGAGTTGCTTGCTCACTTTTATTTGAGCTATTCATTACTTTGGAACAGTCAAAAACACTTTATGAAAGCTGTAATTCATGATCAAAGTGCTGATAGGCCGATAATAGAAATAGGCTGAGAAAGGGTATAGTTCCCCTAATAGCTGCCTGACGTAAGGCGTCGCGGTGTTAATCAAACTTTCATAGCATGCTAAGGAATATTTGATGCTTTTTGAGGGAAAACCGTTGATTCCGGAGACATCGGATTGTTTGTCGATGCGCCAGGTTTAGGGACAACGAATCTATATGCTCTCTTCGGAAAAGTGTTCTCCAGACCATTCCCCATAGGCCTGACCATACCAGAAGTTGGCGCGTTATTTTCCCAGACCTGTAGGAGCGTTTGAACAAAATTTCCAATTTTCCCATAGTAAATCCCATGTAAACTTTAACCATGATGCGCGCAGCCAGTTTACAACCAAATAAGCTGATATTTGGCATGAAAGTCCCTATGGGCATGCCCTACAAGGGGAACCATACTAAAACTTATTCCGAGAACTTTTTGAAAAACGTACCCACCCTAGTACACAGTCCTCACGAAAAGAAACGTGAGGAAAGTGCTATATTGCGAGAGTATAGTCCTCACGCGTGTTCATTCGTTCATTGGAACAGTTTACCTATGAGTGGCTTATATGGACAAACGACCGCCACTTAGTCACCGAACCATGGTGCCCCATACGGCAAAGGCACGGTTCAATATGCCGAAGGACTTGGGTTCGAGTCTCGGCACCGGTGCTTTTTTTTGATAGATGAACTTTTTTGGAAAATGAACCATGAGTAAAGTACTCTCGGGATTTATTTCGGGATTTATCCTGTCCGTCCGCACACAGTACTACCGAATCGTGCTCTTTATCCTCTCGTCTGCCGATACCCAGTTCTGGGTGTACACATTTTGTTGGTCTGAGTCTGTTCTATCCGAAACCAACCAGAAAAATCAAAATATTGTCCTCTAACATGGTTAAAACTGCTGTCCCAATTCGCCCCATGTGTCCCAATTCGCCCCAGTTGACGGTAATTAACTAACTCGGGACTCCAGCAACCAACTTCAACCAAACTTTGGGACAATGCACAGAATGGTCAGCCAAACAAAACGTGTTTGTTATTGTTTACATTGCGTGCTCTCGTTTTTGTATATTCAAGGTCAAACATTAAAACGCGTTTTTCTCGGAACGTCGAAATGGCGGGTGCGACAAGATAGCACGACGACGTCGATGTGCTAAGTAAATTCATCGATCAACACAAAAAATATTGAAAAATGTTACTTTTCGATACTAGTGCTGAAAAGTTCAACTTTTCAGCACCCATTTCAGTGCTGAAAAGTAGAACTTTTGAACTATTGAAAGGTAAGAAATTTCCATTCTGCTCTTTTTGGTAGAGAAAAGTAGGGCGTTTTGTCGCTCGAGAATGACAGGATAATTAACGTGAAGACTTCCATCATTGTCATGATTTTTCGTTCAAAGATATAAATTTTGCGTCGCTTTCAATATTTTGTCAAAATTCCTTCAACAAGTTGTTTATAATATTGCCATACACATGCTGATCCCTTTTGGTAACGATTATCCCATTCCTTGTAAAGTTATGGAAACCGTCATTAATCAATGATTGCCAACTAGGACGTCAATGACTGTGCCACAAAATTATATAAATTTTGAAGCACAATTGATTAAGATCCAAAATTCTTTCAGTGGCTTCAAGAAGGCAACAACCGGAACATTCTGATTCCTTTTGGTGCTGAAATTCGTTGAATTGAATTTAATACAGAATATTTTATAGTGATGATCAATTTTCTTGGAAAATGATCAACGGCTTCACCTTAAGTAGTTTCACGATGGAATTGCAAATAAGAAATTTTGAATTTCAGAAAAAAATGGAAAATGGAAAACGGCAAATGGACAATTTTCCTTTGGACAATTTTCCAGTAAGAGAAGTAAGAGAAGGTGAAAAGAGTTTTTAGATAACAAATATTATTTGGCTTTGAAACATAATTCATAAAAATCTCGAAATTTAAATTCATTTTCAGTAGAAAAAATCATATAACAAATCAAAACATTTGATTCGTGCTTCGAACTCAGTTTAGAATAAAATATGAATCGAACATTTTATTTAAATATGAATCTCGATTTTTTTTCTCAAAAACTATATTAGTAACCTTAGTGATGGTGTATTTGACATAAAAATAAAGTTTGAACACTTTAAATCTGATTTATGCAAGAAAAACTATGACCCCGGAAATTCTTAAAAAGGATTATCAACGCCACTATTTTTTCAAACACTATTAATTTTTTGTTTTGTTATTTTTGGACGGCCTAATGTTTACAATATCAATTGATTTGTTTTTAATCATTAGCAGATCATTTCATTAAAAAAGTCAACGGACTTACATCAGGTTTTTGCAAGCAAATTTTAATCAACTTTGCTGTCAACGTGCATTGTAAGCCCATCAGATTTCTTTTACAACGCAAACATCTGATCATGACAACTTTCTGTCCCCCAATCAAACCCCACCCTACGAGAACCTCTAGAATCGTCCCCAAAGACAATCGTCCCTGAGTGTGTCTTAATTAATCCATTAGTGAAAGGTACTACAGCCAGAACCAGTCCTTTCTTCTCGCTGTCCAATGCCCGAGGGCGTCCTAGTTGTGGCGTTCCGACGAGCACCCAACCGAGACGAGACTTCTTTATTTTGAAGAGAGGCCAAAACCGCAAACACAAATATCTCGTCAAAGCACATATTGTTATTTTTATGTTGAATTCAACGCCAGCCCGGGACGACACACACACACAACAATAAGCTCACCGAATATTTACATTCCATCTCTTCCGACGGGCCTGGATTGGCGGCCAGGACCAACATTTGGGCTTTACTGTCTCGTAGACGGCCACTTTCGTCACACCAAGAACACCCAGAAGAGTCGAAGAGCTGGCTGTGTTAGTCTCTGTGGAATCGCAATGGACTTTTTTACTTCTTTTTGAGTAATGCATTTTTTTTAAGAATTCCTGGAAATTATTCATATCCTCAAGGATTTTTTCATCTCCTCTATGATTAAAAAAAAATATTAAATTAACTTCTGAACACCCAAGCTTGCCAAAATGATGGACATTTGTTTGGGATTTACGTCTTTTTGAGAATATTTAGAATAACACGAAATTTTATATCTCTAGTGAATATTGTTAGCTTTCACGAAGAATCCCTCGGCTGTCCTATATGCCGAAGGACGTCCTCGATGGCGAGGCAGCATAAAAAGAAGGCAAAAAAAGGTCAGCCGACGCATAAAACTGCTCTTCGCAAAATGTCTCAAGGTCACACAGGATAGCGCTTGTGTGCACCGCCGGATGGCACGGAAAGGAATCGACGGCCGGGCAGCTTCCCTTCCTCCCCCTCCTTCTCATCCGCGACCCCAACATCCGTTTTGTGTTCAGAAAGTTCTGGGAAAAAAGGCTCTTCAGTTCACCCAAACCAAACCGTGTGTATTGCTGTATGTGTGTTTGGTATTATATAGACGGTGTCTACGGTTTCATGTTCTGCTGTGAGGCTGCTGCTCGAGTCCTTCCAAACTCCCACTTGGAGCATCCCATCCCACCCCGGGTTGGCTAGACGTACCCTTGCTGAAACGCTCCAAAGTCAGATGCTTTATTTTATATTTTATTAAGTGAATATCCTTAATTTCGTCCTGCGTACCCCAGCAGTACCACCTTCTGAGCCTTGTTTATGGATGTTAGAGTCTTAAAGTAGCGTGACTGGTGTTGTCATTTTATTTAGGTTTTTATGCTGTTTTATGATCAATATTATCAACTTCCACAAAAGTTTGTTTAAAAATATACTAAAAATGAACTTCGCATAAACCTTGACATTAAATCAAGTTTTACATTTAGTTGCATACACCATTTTTTTTGCAGTTCCAACAAACATTTGAATAGGATTTTCAGTGAAACACTTGATTCCCCGTATAAATTTGACGTCCGTGTGTTTTGTCAAAACCCCAAACAGTGTTGAAAATTATTACTTTTCGATACAAACAAATTTCCCGGGTAATGGGCTATTTTTGAGCCTCTCGATTCCCGTTTTTTTGTAACAAAATAATATAAAGTCATAATCAGCGACTTAATTTTAATTCCATATAGAAAAATATAGGCATGTTTAAGTTGGATTCTATCCATACTTTATTGATTTGATAATTAAACACAGTTTTAAAAATCACGACCACTAAGTTGGGAAGCTCAAAGTTTACCCAAAAAAGATTTAAATATCAGCAAAGAAAGGAAAACCAATGAAGTTGAAATAAGTAGACTTCTCCCATCAATATTATTTTCTATTTTGACGGCAAGTCATTTTGTGTTTCATATTTTCACCAAAAATTAACCATTATTTTTGTAAAACTTTATCGTTAAACTTTACCATTTTTTTGTTATATTTAGATCCGTTAATTGTAAATATTCCATTCAGTTCAGTAACAGTTAACAATAAGAAGAAGAAAACAACTTTTGAATACAGTCATGCCTCGGTTTAGCACCGCATATGGGGATGCAAAACCGAGGCGTGCATAACTAAAGCACACAGCTTTTGGGATTTTGGCTATATGGGAGACATTGGCTAATCGTATGAAAAATCATGCAAACTTTAAAAATGTACAGTGATTTGAAGTCGGGATGGCAGCTATCCATTGCAATTATAATTACATGTTTTTTTTTTACAAAAATACGTATTTTTCTTGTGTTTTGAAAATGCCATTTTTTCTCTAAAAAAACCTTAAAATAACTGTTATTGCAATACGGGTATCAAATGATCGGGTTTTTTTCATAAATTTCAAATGTAATACTATTTATTTATATATTTAAAAAAACTTTAAATTTCCACAAAACTTCATACATTCCAAATGTATGAAAAAATCCAAATCGTTTGATACACATATTGTAAAAAACTAAAATTTCAAGTATTTTTTCGATAATACATGGTTTTGTGAAAATTTTGAGTTTTTTTCAAAAAATGTTTTTATAGCATTCGAAATGGATGAAAAATCCCGATCGTTTGATAGCAATATTGTAAGACATGAAATTTTAAGTATTTTTCCGAAAATACTTTCTTTTGTGAAGATTTTGAGTGTTTAAAAAACAAATTGTTTTACATTCGAAATGTGTGAAAAAATCTCTATCATTTGATTCCCATATTGTGAACAACTGAAATTTTGTGTTTTTTTTTAAATATGTAGTTTTGTGAAAAAATTGAGTAAAAACTGAAATTTTTAGTATGCAGTGCAGTGCAAAACCAAGGCGTGCAAAACCGGGGCATGACTTTATATTATGTTGAGTAACTATGACTTAACGTTACTAAATTTATGCAAATGTTATGAATGTGAAAAACATCAAAAAAATGCCTAAAATCTAAAATTCCCGGGTCCAGAGAAATCCCAAAAAAATGTGAAAATCAACGATTGATTCCCGGGAAATTGAAAATCTCGAAAATCGTCACCCTCTGTAATGAACTGTAATGAACTCTTAGTCATTGTTAGTTTTGGTGATGATAAGTAGGCCATTTCGTCACTATAGAATGAAGTTTATGCAACAAATTGCGAAAAGAAGATACCTGGAGTTTTTTTTGAAAAGGTCCAATAAACCAAATGTTCAGTTTTTGCTTTTTGGGTGTTTTTTAATACCCCTTACTTAAGGCGGTTTCAAAAACACCCAAAAAGCAAAAACTGGAAATTTGGTTTATTGGACCTTTTCAAAAAAAAACTCCAGATACATTTATCCAACAAGGTTCATCGAGTTGGATAAATACGGCGAGTGCTGGAAATAACACGTTTTACAACGAGTAAATGAATTTAACATACTTATGGGCCATTTCGCGCCAACTGGCACACCACTCGAAATGCACTTTCTCAGATCATGCTCAAATTTGTTGGAGCTATTGATACTATTAAAGCATGTAAGAATCACGATTTTGAACCAAATTGGACCACCCCTCCTTTTTCGGCACCGCCCCAAATTTTTGCGTTTTTCGTCTTTTTTTAAAAAACCTTTTTTTTCAAATGGCCATATCTCGGAAAAAGAAAATTATAGAGCAAAACTTTATTATTTTTAAAAGAAATTAGACGCTGAATTGAATGGCGTCATCAGATTTGATTTAAATCAAACTTTGATGGATTTTGCGCAATTGAAATCTTTACACGCAATTTGCTCAAAATACATGCGATAAAATTTTGAATTAAACTTCACCATAATGGTGACAATCTATGGCAGAAAATGTTAAAATAAGTAAAAAAATGAAAAAGTTACTATAAAAACATGAAAAAACTAGATAGGCAAAATGTAATGATAGGAGGTAGTAGAATAGGCCAAATACTACCAAAACCAAATACAAACTAAACAAAATAAATGCAAAATTAAAAACTAAAAATTAAACAAGAAAAAAATAAAACAAGAGTAGGAAAGTTTTTCGTAGAACAAAAGTTGCTCAGAATGACCTCCTAAACACAGGAAAAATAAAAACAACAACTTTTTAGAAGACGAAAAAAACCCAAAAATATTCCTGAACAACTTTTGAACAACTTTTCTGAAATCACTAAAGCTCCAAAATTCAAAATTTTGTGGATAAATTTTGCGATCTTGACCACTGTGCATAGATCCCAAAAAGTGCCGTCAGGGCAAACGTTAACGGTGTAAAAAAAATGTTATAGAAATATCGTAAAGCTATGAGAAAAATTGCGATTGGTCAAGATGTTGTAACCGTAGGCTTGTAGTCAATGACATTCCCTAACTTTTGACCTAGTGGAGTATCGGTGTTGCAGGCTGTTGCAAATATTGGGATTTTAAAAATATCCAAACTACATTTTAACACCCAGACCTGGACATCAGCATACGAGAGGATAAAGAGCACGATTCGGTAGTAAAATGGTACTGTGTGCGGACTGAGAGGATAAAGCCCGAAATTACCGAGAGTACTTTACTCATGGGTTCATCTTCAAAAAAAGTTCATCTATCAAAAAAAAAGTACTTGTACCGAGACTCGAACCCGAAACCTTCGGCATATTGAACCGTGCCTTTGCCGTATGGGCCACCATGGTTTGGTGACTAAGTGGCGGTCATTTGTCCATATAAGCCACTCAATAGGATGAACTGTTCCAATGAACGAATGAACACGCGAGAGGACTATACTCTCGCAAAATAGCACTTTCCTCACGTTTCTTTTCGTGAGGACTATCCCCTCGTTCTTAACTTTGGGTGTAGAAAATTACTCATAAGAAAATATTAAATTTGGAGTTAGATTTTTAGATATTTTAAAATCCTTAATTAAATGCAGCTATATTAAACTAAAGCATTTCTGATTCCATGGATCCATGCAATACTTTTTCACATAATCAAATTAATAAACTTCGCCTTTCTAAAGGGAAACTCAGCCACTTTTCCAAATTTTCCCCAATTTGACGTGGTGTGCGCTTTGCATCTTCCCTGCTGCTGCCTGTGTACCTCGTCTCATCAGCTGAGACTACAACCACCTCGGACCGCTTTCGGTACATAAAGCCCGCCTTTTGCCGACGCCCCTCCCGGATCGCTGCCCGATTCTCGTGTTTCGTTCCGTGGCACTGCCAATGTGGCCAGACCATGCCATGTGGAGTTGCCTGCGCCCTTTACCGACCGCATCTCCTGCTTCTGCTTCACTGGTGGGCTGTTGATATCCTGTGTAGGGATTTGGGGTAAAACAATCACCTCGTTGATAGTTTAGTCATTGACTGAGCTGAAATTTTGATATGATTTCATGAAAAAAAATCACGATTATTGGATGTATCTATATTTTTTTTTGTATTTTTGTACTTAACCCCTAGCTGCCCATTTCCCATTCCAGCCAAAAGGACCGGCCCCGTCGTAGTCGGTCCCGACATGAAAAATGATTGAGACGACCTTGAAAGTGAGTGGAAATGTTAAAATCACAGGTAAATTTCGTTACGGGCTGTAGTTCTGCAGACATCAGTGCTGGGGGTTGGGGAAAGGGAAACTTGACGCACAAATTGGCAGACGGATATTAAAGTGGAAGTGGCTGCCGCCGCCGGAGGGTGGAAAAAGGTGGGTGGTGGCTATGCACATCTGACTTTCGGCGTGACCCACCTTCCCTCTCCTCGCTATCAGTAGTAGTGGATCCTTAATAGGGTTGAACGGTTGGAAAATGAGATCGTCTGCTCTGCTCTGGATGGGCTGTGCCAGGGAATGGGAAAACGAGTTGAAGGTTAACATTTCATCGACTGGTATTTATTGTCGAATCATTATTTCCATGACGATGACGATGATGTTTTGGAGTGGGAGGACAGATGGAAGGGGGTTAAGGTACTGCCGGAGTGGCCAATCAGTCTGCCGGTGCGGAGGACTCACAGACTTTGGGGATGTCATAAAACATGACCGAAGAGAATTGGTGCCGTTTGATGTTTGGTCGAGCGAAAAACTAACGAGCTATGAAAACGATTATGGACGAATTATGGTTGATTTTTTTTACGCAAAAAGTTGTCGTGGGAGTGAGGTGCACCTTTCTAGAAATGATTTAACATAAAATTTCACTATCTTCGAACTATACTGCCCATGTTTGCAGAAATGTCTCAAATGAAAAAAAAAAAAGTTAAGAAAACGCAAAGGAAATTTGTCCTACACATAAGGCTACGTGTTACGTTTTCGTGAAAAAGAAGAAGAATTACCTCCAGATAAGATATGCGATGGAAATGCATATTGAACATTTATGCGAACAGAGGCAGTATATATTGCATGGCAATTTAACAGAAGCCATTGCTATCCTCAGATACAAAGATAAATTCGACAAAACCCTAAACTCTCAGGTGTGTAATTCCGTCTTAAAAGCGAGTTTTTCGCCAATGTCAAACAGATCGTATCGAGGTGCTTTGATTTGGATGAAACTTTCAGCGTTTATTTGTCTACACAGAAAAAAATATGTAAATTTACACAGCACGTAATTACTGTTTCTTATGTAAACTTGCTCAATGTAATGTTGAAATATGATGTAAAGAGTAAAAAGTCATGGAAATTACTCCAATGTAAATCATGAATCTAATGGGAACGTTGAGTATGGAAACTCAAATCTGATGAATTTCTACCCGTGTTCGGCTTCGCTGGCCCACTGCGTGAGCTTCGCCCTGAACAAGTTGATGCTTTAGCCGCTCGTTTATAAAATGCGAAGATGGCTCAGTCGGCAGCGGGTAGCAGCAGTAACACCGAACATTCCACCCGTCGTCCGTTCGATTCCAGTCCAGCGTTATTCCACTTGGCCGTCGACGAGAAAGCGTCCCCTACCTGTGAAACAACTTTTTAAAATCATAATTTCCTTTTGCTGCCCGCTTCACTCATTTCAAAATAGAACATAGGCCACACCCTTTTCCTACTGCAATCCAAGTCGAGCTTCTCATTCCCATTTGCCTATCGGAATTAGTTGATTTGAACTAATGTAAATTCCAAAACTAATGTAAATTTCCAATGAATCTAATGTAAATTTCCAATGAACCTAATGTAAATATACATCATTTATCATGATACCTTTTGGTACATGATAAATAATGTAAATTTTCAGAAATATTTTTTTCTGTGTATACATGAGATGAACTCATGCCAGATATGAGCCCTTTACTACAAAGGGAAGATATGTTTGAGGTCCAAAAACATAAAAATCTTAAAATTGCTCGCATTTTCGTAAAGTTTCATCAGTTCCAACTCTCTTAGTTACACAGAAAAAAATATGTAAATTTACACAGCACGTAATTACTGTTTCTAATGTAAACTCACTTAATGTAATGTTGAAATATGATGTAAAGAGTAAAAAGTCATGGAAATTACACCAATGTAAATCTAAATCTAATGTAAATCATGAATCTAATGGAAACGTTGTGCATGGAAACTCAAATCTGACGAATTTCTACCCGTGTTCGGCTTCCTGTAAATTCCTATTTAATGTAAATCATATATCCAATGTATTTCTGCCAAACGTTGACTTTAAAACTACCCGAACTAAAAATAGTTATATTTGGTTCTCTTTCTATCGCTCTCATACTTCGCTGGCCCACTGCCTGAGCCTCGACCTGAACAAGTTGATGCTTTAGCCGCTCGTTTATAAAATGCGAAGATGGCTCAGTCGGCAGCGGGTAGCAGCAGTAACACCGAACATTCCACCCGTCGTCCGTTCGATTCCAGTCCAGCGTTATTCCACTTGGCCGTCGACGAGAAAGCGTCCCCTACCTGTGAAACAACTTTTTAAAATCATAATTTCCTTTTGCTGCCCGCTTCACTCATTTCAAAATAGAACATAGGCCACACCCTTTTCCTACTGCAATCCAAGTCGAGCTTCTCATTCCCATTTGCCTATCGGAATTAGTTGATTTGAACTAATGTAAATTCCAAAACTAATGTAAATTTCCAATGAATCTAATGTAAATTTCCAATGAACCTAATGTAAATATACATCATTTATCATGATACCTTTTGGTACATGATAAATAATGTAAATTTTCAGAAATATTTTTTTCTGTGTATACATGAGATGAACTCATGCCAGATATGAGCCCTTTACTACAAAGGGAAGATATGTTTGAGGTCCAAAAAACATAAAAAAATCTTAAAATTGCTCGCATTTTCGTAAAGTTTCATCAGTTCCAACTCTCTTAGTTACACAGAAAAAAATATGTAAATTTACACAGCACGTAATTACTGTTTCTAATGTAAACTCACTTAATGTAATGTTGAAATATGATGTAAAGAGTAAAAAGTCATGGAAATTACACCAATGTAAATCTAAATCTAATGTAAATCATGAATCTAATGGAAACGTTGTGCATGGAAACTCAAATCTGACGAATTTCTACCCGTGTTCGGCTTCCTGTAAATTCCTATTTAATGTAAATCATATATCCAATGTATTTCTGCCAAACGTTGACTTTAAAACTACCCGAACTAAAAATAGTTATATTTGGTTCTCTTTCTATCGCTCTCATACTTCGCTGGCCCACTGCCTGAGCCTCGACCTGAACAAGTTGATGCTTTAGCCGCTCGTTTATAAAATGTGAAGATGGCTCAGTCGGCAGCGGGTAGCAGCAGTAACACCGAACATCCTACCCGTCGTCCGTTCGATTCCAGTCCAGCGTTATTCCACTTGGCCGTCGACGAGAAAGCGCCCCTACCTGTGAAACAACTTTTTAAAATCTGAATTTCCTTTTGCTGCCCGTTTCACTCATTTTAAAATAGAACATAGGCCACACCCTTTTCCTACTGCAATCCAAGTCGAGCTTCTCATTCCCATTGGCCAATCAGAATAAGTTGATTTGAACTAATGTAAATTTCAAAAGTAATGTAAATTCCAAAACTAATGTAAATTTTCAAAACTAATGTAAATTTCCAATGAATCTAATGTAAATTTCCAATGAACCTAATGTAAATATACATCATTTATCATGATACCTTTTAGTACATGATAAATAATGTAAATTTACAGAAATATTTTTTTCTGTGTACATTCGAAAATTTCGATTTTAAACTTTTTCAAAATTAAAAATTATTTTAAACTTTTAGTGCTGATCTGTTTTTGGTTTTTGTTAGTATTAAACTAATGATTTATTCTTTGTTATCCTTATTTTACGATACAAATATGTTGTTCAAAAATCTTTCTAATTGAAACTTTTTTCACACGTTTCAATGTGAGTGAAACTCTTGGTAAAACTAGTAAATATTGTCAAAATATTCATCAAATATTTTTGGAAATGTTAATGAAAAGTTCAAATTTGACTTAGGTATAAAACATTGAGGGCCTCGTGGCGCGATGGTTAGCGGCTTCGGCGGACGATCCCTAAGTTACTATTGGGCGCGGGTTCGATTCCCACCTTATCCTCCTGGCCTTCTATCGGATGGGGAAGTAAAACGTCGGTCCATTTGCGTAAAAGAGGTTTTGGGTGACTCACCGCACATAACCGTTTTGATTGTTTTGCTTTTTTTTTATAAAACTGTAATAATAGCAAAAATATAAGCATTACATATTAATTTAAAAGTCATTATGGCCATTTTAATAAACTGAGCCTCAAACTTCCTTTGCACTTAGAAACATTTGAACTCATGACAGTTGGATAACGAAACTGATTGACTATAGACTGGTATACCATCTGATTCAGACAGACAAATCGGAGGAATAAGGCGGTTGCAAATATTTTTCAAAGCTTTTGTTATTTAAGTGCAATCAGCTGAAATCCATTTAAAATGCATTCTTCTGCGTTAAGAATCATCTTGGGCATGCTCGGGTTTATTCAAAAATAATTTGAATTTTAGTGAACTTTCGATTAACAACAAAAAGTGTTTTTCGCAAAAATGTAGTTTTTTCGTCGATTCTTACATGTTTTGAAAATTATGATTGCGAATCTAAGTGTGTTTCTCTAACATTTTCCAACGTTTTTTTCATTGATATATTGAATATGTTGGTTCAATTTTTTTTTGCCATGACCATGGCCAGAGTTGAGGGACAAAATCTTTATTAAATATTTGAATCGGCCTTATTGTTGGAAAAAAAAATTGAACCATTTTTCATGAGTGCAACAATTCAAAGATAAAGTTATGCCGTAGCATAAATTGGGTACTAATGCCCTATGTAAATTTGTATGTACAACGGTAAAAAAACACGATTGAAAACCATTTCTGAACACTTTTTTTTCATTTAAATGCAAAATAAATTATTGAAAAAACAAAATTTTTTCGATGAATCCACTATGGTCCCCGTGAAACGAGCTGTCAAGCAGGACTTTTTTTGTCAAGAAGGGCCGTGATGTTTATTTTTAAAAATGGATTTAAAAATTCATTTTAAATCGTTTACGGTCGTTCAAAAGGTCATTGTATTCAGATAAATAAAATTTATCATTGCGAACAATAATATTACAAATTTTAGGACCCAATTGTTATGATTTATGTCATCAATTTCCAAATATAGACAATACTTAAAATTTAAGTGAAAGTACATTCAACTAAATACCTTTTTTCAAATACCCGAAATAATTATATCAACACTGATAAAAAACTGTCATTTTTCGCTTTCTATTACTTTTAAATTACGGAAATGATTGAAAAAAAAAAACAAAAATTTAAAGAAAAACTTCAAGTAATAGTTGTATTTATTAGTCTTTCACATTTATAAAACGCAATTTCATTATATAAATAACCAATTTTATGCATATGGCCCGCACTTGGCTCCGACAGCTTCGAGAGAGTAAACGTGTGTGACGTGCGCGCTCAAGGCATCGTGCCTCGAGTTGTTTGACGGATGGAGGTGGAAGAGACCTCCGAGACGGATGATTTCCAACTCATCCCCGGAAACCGCAAGCGGAAGAATACCCCTGAGATCACCGGAGCTGTCGTCGGAGAAGGAAAAGTGGAGCAGAATGTGCTCAATAACAACAAGTTCAGCCCGCTAGCGGAAAACGAAAACAACAACAATGCCAGCCCAGCAGGAGGAGGAGACGCCCCGGCGGTTTCACCACCCAGCCAGTCGGCAGGTAAACAAAAGCAACCACCTTTGGTGGTGAAGAGCACCACGGATTTTACAAGCTCGTGGCAATAGTGGAATATTGTAAATTTGGTTTCAACCCGATTTACAAACTAACCCGATTTGGAACCAAGGTGACCTGCTTCTCTGTCAAAGATTTTGACAAGTCAAGAAAAAGAAAGTGGAATTCTACACCCACGAACGGCGGAACGAAATCATCGGATAGTTTTTCGTGGTTGAACCTGCTGAAGAGGGATCTCAAGCTGGACGCGCTGGAGATGCATGTCATCAAGCGGAAGGAAAAGTCCACCGTGGACGAAACTCCGTACATTGTGGTCTTCCCCAAGGGATACACCAATCTGAAAAAGCTCTCTGCAGTGAAAGTTGTGGCAAGCACGATCATCCGGTGGGAGGCCTACCGGAACAAGCGGCCGAACGTGACCCAGTGCAGGAACTGTTTGCAGCTGGGCCATGGGACCAGAAACTGCCACCTCAAGGGGAGGTGCAACAACTGTGGGGGTCCCCACAAGACGGACGAGTGCGAAGTCCAAGAAGCAGAGCCGAAGCGGTGTGCCAACTGCTCTGGAGCCCACGAAGCCACGGACCGCAGCTGCCCCAAGCGTGCTGACTTCATCCGGAGGCGCCAGCAGGCGTCGAAACCGAAACCGCCGGCAAGGAAGGTGGAGAAGCAGAGTCCAGCAGTTCCGAAGCCGGGGAGGTGCTCTATAATTCGGCTGAGCTGTGGGGCATTTTCTCCGAATACATCGGCAGGTTCAAGACCTGCAAGACCCGCTTGGATCAAGTATCCCTCGTCAGTTACATGATCTCCAAGTATGGATTGTAAGGAGTTTTATTTTACTTTTATTATATATTAGATTTTAAACCGATCCTCGGTCCCAACCTGGTCGTAGCACCTAAAAGGACCTAATAAAAATAAGTTATGAATAAAAAAAAAATACATATGGCCCGCAAGCTCATTTGAGCATCAAAATTGGCTCGGCATCCAAAAACTTTGAGCACCCCTGGAGTAATTGAATTAGTGAGCAAGTGAATGAGTTAAAGATCAACAAAAAGATGCAATAAGGCTCTCAAATACATCGACAGTAATTAAAAATCTATCTCCCATCTCTTTCCCTTTGTGTTAAAATTTGAGTATGTGAGCCAGTGATTTACTTGATTCTTTTGATAGAAATGCTTGTTGCTTGTATATGGCGTCATCCATATAGTATGCATTGCTAAAACAATCATATCGGGAAAGTGCAAACGTTGCGGGGAAAGGACAATGCACAGTGGTCCAGGTCGCAAAATTAAGTGGAAAATAGATTTTCCGAAAAATTGGGAAGTTTTTGAGCTTTGGTGTCTTCAGAAGAGTTGTTGCAAAAGGATTGAGGCAACTTTTGGTTTGGTTGAAAATTGTTTGTTTCACGATTGGGGTGGTTCTGAAAATCTAACTTTTCAGGGATATTTTTGGGATTTTTTCTTCTTCTTGAAAATTGTTGAGCTTGCCAATCTAAGCAACTTTGTCGAAGACACCACTAATTTACCTTGCAATCTACGCCTTTTATGACTTTTATTTGATAGCATCTGAGCAAACCTTCAAAAATCAGTAATTTGAACGTGGTAATTCAGGGTTAAATTTTAGAGAAAAGTGATGAGCGAGGCCTGTTTAAAGCTCTTTAAAACAAACATTTTATTTTTTGACAGGTCATTTTGAACTTAAAGGACAAAAGTTACAGCCATTCATAGCGCAGATCGCTCTAAAACTCTGTGAGATTGCAACCGGTTGTTTGAGGCTTGATTGAGATAAGAAAAATGGCTGTTCTACATATCGAGCCACCCTAATATAATCTAATCGTTGTAACATTTAATAAAATGCCAAGAACAAAATTATTCATCGGACATTTTTTTTACAGCCATACATCGAAACTATAAATAGCCATGTTACGAGCGACAAGTGTAAACCCTTCACCATCACTTTTACGTAATGAAATAGTTTTCCATTAAAATTGCATTACTGCCGTCTCACTGCCCTGTTCCATGCGGGCTGTTACCACCAGTGCAGAGGCCAGTGCCAGTACAAAGTTGCGGCCATCCAGTCAGTTTCAGTAGTTTCAGGCTCCAGCAGGATCGGTGTCATCCACATCAGCGGCTTAAACTGTCTCGTGTCACGCGATTATAAACGGGTTGGTGAGCTCCCTCTCTCCAGAGTCCAAACTGCAACCCAATGCGATGGCCCACCCCCGCCGCCAGGCCAGGATAACCCATCAGACTGGGGGGCGAGTGCATACATAACTCAACCCGTCCAGCTGCTGCCACACTGAACGGCTGCGCTGGGCGGTGTCGGGGGTGGTGAAAATCGATTTGAAATAGGGGCAACTATCTGAAACTATTGGAATAGCATCGAAAGTTTTATACAAAAAGTTATTGTCCGAAATTCAACAAATCTCGAAAATTTTCAATTTGTTAAGCCCATTAGCGCAATGCATTCAATTTCTAGAAACTTAAGTCAAACCCGGTAACCAACCCTATTTTCGGTATTACATCTCGCCGGGATTCCTCGTCTGGAACGAAGCCGCTTTCGTGAAATGCAGTCTGGATGCCCGAGGGCAGGATGGACGTCCTGGTGGAGGTGAGAGTGAAGGTGCGTTAAGGCTAGAGATTTTACATTCTATTATTCATCCCAAAATGGGACAGACCCAGGGAGAACGACGATCGCTCTGCAGTTCCCAACCCGCCGTCGGTAGCCGTTTCTTGTAACCGTTGTAACTAGTGGCGAACTGCAGCAGAGAACATTCCCAAGACCGATGGTTTGGGTGAATGACTGAAGGATTACTTGTCTGTGGTAGGTCTTCAGAGGATGGAGAGTAAGTGTCCTAGCCAGGAGCTGACACGACCATAGATTTACGAAAGTCGCTTATACCGAGTAATGACAACATGGTCAAAAGATCTAATATTAACTTAAAATCCAAAGTGAAATTAACCAGGGTTGCGGAGTCGGGTCATTTTTCAAGCGACTCCGACTCCGACTTCGGCTTTCTGAGTTAAGCCGACTCCGGCTTCGGCTTTCTACTCCAACCGACTCCGACTTCGACTTCGACTCCGGCCTGCCAACTCTAGCCGACTTCGACACTAACTCCAGCTTTCAACAAATTGTTGGCTCTGACTCCGACTCCAACTCCACATATTTTCAAATTGAAAAAAAAAATAATATATAGATAGGTTTATTTAATTACTCTCTAAGTGTCGAATTTTTCTCAAGGAAAATAAGTTTGAATCACAAATCGGAAAAAAAGGTTTGTAAGTTACAGGTTTTTTACGTTATTGAAACAGAAATTAAATTTTTTGTAAGTAAATTTGAATTTACTTACAAACCCTCAAATTTATATTTAATTTATTAAAAGCGAATAAATTTAAATAATAAATTATTATTTTTATGAATTATTTAAATAAACCTGCGGTCTTTTTGAAATTTCCGTGACCTAAAAAGTATTTTAGTTAGGGATTTTGATCTATTTTTAATTTATTTTTTTAGATTTTTAAAATAAGGCGCACAATACTGTTTGAATGTTCAGCTAAAACAAAGCTTTATGATTGATCTTGTGACTCCGTTAAAATATTTTCCAGGTCACAAATATTTTAAAATGACCCAACTTTTTTAATATTTTTGTCAGTTTCAAATATTTTAAACGCTACACATAATTTTGTGCTTAGTTATGAATAAAATGGGCATGTTGCGTTGATTATTTGATGGAAGAGTTATACTCTCAGTGTGTTTTTTTTGTTCCGATTTCCAAAAAAACAGTGGTTATTTTTTTTAAATCTTTTTATGTATACCTTAACTTTTTTTCTGAAAATTGATTTACATAAAACCTCCAAGACATTCGCTTTCGGGGTAATAAAAATGTTTGTGTGCTTTTTCTGGAATTTAACTTGGTCTGGATTGGAATTTGATTTGGCCAAATTTGAATTGAAAGGATAGGTCGACGTCGTCGTACTATCTTGTCGCACCCGCCATTTTGACGTTCCGAGAAAAACGCGTTTTAATGTTTGACCTTGAATATTCAAAAACGAGAGCACGCAATTTAAACAATAACAAACACGTTTTGTTTGGCTGACCATTCTGTGTAGAGAACCTTAAAGAGAAGTGCCGTAGCTCACTGAGAGGCTTCCATTACTTGTCAAATTCTGAGTTCCCGAGCAATCCGCTCACGCAGGCTCAGGCAAGTGCATGACTTTGTTTAACAAAATCGCATAATGCCAATTGTACGGCAAAATGTCAACAACCGTTTTTCACTGTATGCGACGATTTACGATGCAAACCAAACAAACATACCAAGTTCAATAAATTTGGCTAGTGTTTTACTTTTTTTTGCGAAAATTTGAGATGTTTTCCTGTACAAAACTAGTAACGGAATCTTCTTCAAAACCTTCTAATGATACCTTATTAAACCTTGATGTTCCGTCAACGGTTCCACAATCTTCTATCGTTCATTTTGCGACAAGACTCACGAGTCTGCTAAGTATGAAGGTTTTGCACGGGGAGCAGGCTTACAGTCAATGCTTGTAAAACTAGTAGCCACAAGTTATTGAGAAGCAAGATAACAACCGGTACGATTGTCGTCCTTTCGTTCCCATCAGCCAGGGAAACTTCCAAATCTGGGCATCGTGTAAGGCCCAAGATCGCAGCTGTTTGTTGGAACAAATCTCGAATTAGTTAACAAAAGGTCCTAACATCCTCCTCCAGCACTAATTTGCCTTTTACTTTATAGCAAATCTAATTTTCATTGTTTTTTAGTTAAGGGCACTTAGTGAACACTTAATGAACAATCCAAAGAATTTGTGATAATGTATTTTTTTCTAATATTGATTAAATCCCGATTGAAAAAAGCATTGATTAAAAAAGCCGCTTAGGACCAATTGCAATCTAACCCGAGAAATGCTACTTAGGCCAAATAACATCCGATTATGACCTAAAATGCTTCTCGATCCATGCAGATGCCCAAATTGCTGAATATCTGAAAATTATCTGTTCAAATGTGTGCTTATTTTAATCCTACGATTTCAATACTTCTTGCTTTTAAGAAGAGAAAATATGCGATGCTCCCGAGTCCTTGCGTTCCTTTGAGTGATTTGAGTGCCTTGTCGCTTCTCTTTAAGGTTCTCTAATTCTGTGCATTGTCCCAAAGTTTGGTTGAAGTTGGTTGCTGGAGTCCCGAGTTATAATTACAAATGTTTACGGTAGTCTAGCTTGTACGTGCGACAAACGCATCCTGACTTTCCTGGCCTGAAATCCCTTTGGCCTTTTGTCGCACTTACATCAATTTTCATGGAGTGACAAGATAGCACGACAAGATTGAAACTACTTTCGTATGTAAAGTGACAAAAATGCACGGAGTTTTTTCGGTTTTTGTTGAATATCTCAGAATTGAAATCGAATTTTGGGGATCTGTGACGGTCAAAAGGTGAGGCATTGTGAGCTGCACAACCCGGGCAGACGGTAATAACAAAATTCATGTCATTTCAATAACAAATACTGTTTAAATAACAGAAAGTGTTATGGAATCTTCTTGAAAAATCCATTTTTGCATAAGGGTTTAATAACAGTTAATGTTATCATAACAGAATTTGTTATTGGTCTGACATTGGAGGAAAGCCAAAACAACTTTGGAATAACATTTTTTGTTATGGAAGAATACCTCAAACTGTTATTGGGATGATCGGATTAGTTGTTAAAATAACAAAAAATAATAACAAAGATTTCTGGGAAGAATAACTAAAAATGTTATTAGTCTGTTATTACAATAACGATCCAATAACAAAAAAATCATAACGACGAATAACAAATTTTGTTATGAATAACATAAAATGTTATTGACCTAGTATTTTCAAATATCAAAAAATGTTATTCCCAAGTTATTACCGTCTGCTCGGGAAAATGGCGTTCTTAACTCAATTTGGCCCGAAATGCACGTACGACAAGTAAGCACGATGGCGACGAGGTATACTTATATAGGCAAAAGGATGCAGTCAAGAATCAATTGAATATTTATGAATATAAAACCAATATTGTCTGTACAGAACCGGATGGAGGCCGGATCACTCTGGCTAGTTCCGAGCGAATTGAAACCGCGGAGCGTAGAGGTAAAAAACACAAACTTTATTCTTCTACTCGTACACGAAACGATCTTCTTCCAACGAACTTTATTTGTGATCTAATTCTAAAGTACATGAAACATATATGGCGCATTGGTGCACTTCGCGCCACCGATCGCAGTTATATTAGCCGAGAGGGTTAATTTGGTGGGAGTGGGACCACATAGAAAATATAAATAAGAGAGAAAGAGTGACTTCAGAACTGCCACCTAAACAGGCGAGAATAAGTACTGCGCGGGGTAGCACCAGCCGCGCGTACCACAGAACATCATTAGTCTACTCATCTTCCTACCTCTACCAATTCTTTACATTGTCTAATATTTTTTTATGTTGTTACACATATTTGGGTTAGAAAGGATTAATATGTTATAATTTAGTGATCATAGTGAAATAACACAATAAGAGCATTCCAATCACAATAATATGCTGCAAAAACATAATGGCATCTGATAAATCTTTTAAAAGAATTGAAAGATGGCAACGTAGTTCATGTGGTTTAAAAAACAATTAAAAATTTAAGAAGTTTTGTGAATTGACCTGCATTTTAACAAATACTGTACAATCAAAAAATTTTTTTGTTGAATTTTAGATAACTCTGACTCTAACTCCTACTCCGGGTTATCTGATATTTTCGGCTCCGACTCCGACTCCAGCGTGTAATAATTTTTCTCTGAGAAGTTCCTAAGCAATATCTACAACTTTGAGGAAGACCACCACATGAATCAGATAATTTGTTTTCAAGATACACATTTTTGGTATTTTTGGTTTTAATTTTTGTGTGTAACAAAAAAAAATGATAGTTTTGGAAGATCTCAAGAGATACCCCCTGCCTCGATTCTTTAGGTGAAAATAAGTAACTGTGCCAATTTTGAGCCAAATCAGTTAAGGTTTAAGGGTCGTTGTTGAAAAAAGTTAAGTTAAATTTTTTTTTTCAATCCGGCTGAAACTGTTTTGGTGCTTTTGGTATGCCCAAAGAAGCCATTTTGCACTAATAGTTTGTCCATATAATTTTCCATACAAATTTGGCAGCTGTTCATACAGAAATGATGTATGAAAATTAAAAAAACAGGATCTTTTGAAGGAATTTTATGATCGATTTGGTGTCTTCGGCAAAGTTGTTGGTATGGATAAGGACTACACTGAAAAAATGATACACGGTAAAAAAATGATTTCTGATTGTGATTTCTAATTAAACTTTCCGTCACTATAACTTGATTTGCAAAAAAACACTATTTTTTTATTTTGTTTATGTTTTAGGGGACATTAAATGTGAAATTCACAGAAATCTCCAGGTTGTGCAAAAAATCTTTGATCAAGTTATGATTTTTTTTGTCAATACTGATTTTTCAAAAAATCGAAATATTGGTTGCAAGAATTTTTCAACTTCATTTTTCGATGTAAAATCAAATTTGCAATCCAAAAGTACTTTAGTGAAATTTTGATAAAGTGCACCGTTTTCAAGTTATAGCTTTTTTAAGGTAACTTTTTTGAAAAGCTGAGAAAATTCTCTATATTTTGCTTTTTTGAACTTTGTTAATACGACCCTTAGTTGCTGAAATATTACCATGCAAAGGTTTAAAAACAGGAAAATACAAGCAAAACAATGAAAATGGGCCAAAGCCGAAGTGTAAACAAAAAGTTTATCCTGCTTGCGTCAGTGGATGTTTACATTAGGAACGAGCAGGAAAGACTCTTTATTTACACTTCGGCTTTGGCCCATTTACAATGTTTTGCTTGAATTGATGTTTTCCAAGTCTCATCCAAACAACCCACCATTTTGTGACGTCGATATCTCATCAACTAATGGTTTGATTTACAATCTTAAAATATGAAAATAATATTGAATATTGAATTTTTGGCCCTTGATCAAGAATCACCTACAACAAGGCTGATCCAAAACAGATGCGTGTACCCTAAATTACAATGAAAAAGGCATTTCAACTTTTTTCCAAGGGTTCAAAGAGCCGATGCAGTTGCATTTCCAAATTGTTTGAGCCCGGTCAGGCTGCAACTAAGTTACTTTTTCTATGCAACTTATCTAAATATTTATGCAAATTAATTATTCTATTCCATTTCTTTTTAGCTTATTTATATTTTATTTCGGGAAAGCGCGAAGAGAGATGAGTTCTATTTTTTTCGCTCACTGGAATGAATAGTGAAACATTTTTTTAGTAAGAACCTTATATCGCTGATATTTACATAAAAAAACAAGAACAAAAAATCTCAACTAAATTAATTAAAATGTCTGCAGCAGAATCCGGCTTGCAAAACATTAACATTTTTAAAGACGAAAATCATTAAATGTTGCATCCTTGCAGTGGTACTTTCCAAGGAAGCAAATCGGAAAATGCAACTTTTTGCATTCAGTAAAACTCCCGGCAGCGGCTTCATGAACAGGACATTTCAGGACTTTTTTTCCATCTCAGCCTTCGAGCCTGGAAACTATGGCGACGATGATGACGACAGCGTCACCGTCAGCAATTCTGGCCAGTCTGCTGATAATGATGATTAAATAAGCCAAATTCTTGCGTTCAGACGGGACGATAAATGTGTCTGACTGGAGCAGGCAGAATTGAAAAATTGTTGGGTTTTACGCAAGCAGACACGTCTGTCCTGTACACAGAATAGGGCGTTTGGCAAATATCTGAAAGAAACAGTTTGTTTGAAAGTGTTAGAATTATGCTGTAAGGTTTGTTTTGTGAAAATTAAACTTTTATATTGTTAAAGAGTTATTTGTGTTTAATGTGTTTTATTTTTTATTGAATCAAAAATTCATAAACATACATAAATTCTGCTAACATAAATTCATGCCATCAGGTCACACAAACACCACAATATTTCAACCGATTCGCCACTGAAAACGTGCATCACAACGCAGTTCGCCTTTCCCGTGAGATGCTGTCTGGACGTGAACGTCTACTGACGACGACGAGGACGTCTACGACACGTGTGTAGAGACGGGGACCAAGTCGCAAGTCACAGGCCCGGCCCAGGGAAGAAATAATTCACAATTGAGAGTAGAATGGAACGCCATTTCGCTTCGGAATAAAGCCTCCGTCTAGACGACATTATCCTTCTGTTGTGGGCCGAGGCTCACCATCACGAGTTGGCACACCGGGCACACACACACTGACGCACACATACACCCTTAAATACACCGGAGAAGATTGGCTGTGGACGGTGAACTGTTCTGTTGCTATTTATTAAAAGTGTCGTTTGAGTGCCTGTTTACTAGTGTAGTGCTTGGGAACCTAGTGTTTTAATATTTCTCAACATGAGCATAGAAGAAAGGTGATTTCAGTAAAAGTTTAAATTATATATATATATATATATATATATATATATATATATATATATATATATATATATATATATATATATATATATATATATATATATATATATATATATATATATATATATATATATATATATATATATATATATATATATATATATATATATGACACATTCCGCCGTGACGTTGCAACGGTTTGACTTTTCTTTTTCAGTATTTCGGCTGTAACTCAAAAAATACATAGAAAATTTTTATTACAGATTCGGAAAGGGCATTAAATTTCCTATAAGAAACAGTGTTGAAACATTATTTTAAGCAAATATTCTATTTTTGAGAGGGGAATATGTAGCGTGACGTTGCAACGCGTGACTCTTTCTCAAATCTGACCCAATTCATGTTTCGCCATTAACTCTGCTCTGTTAAACGGCAAATTTTGAGTTCTTCTTCCATTTTTAATATAAAATTGGCTAACAAATCGAATGCAATAATTAGTTTTTCGAAAAAATCAAACCCCGATTTTTAAAGACCACTTACATTTCGTGACGTTGCAACGCTCTGTTTTTGAAAACAGGGTTTTTCGTTGCGTTGCAACGTCACGAAATTTTAGTTTCAAAATAAATCATAGTTTTTGTTAGTTTGAACAACTGTAGGATAAGATTTTATTATAAGACATTAATAGACAGTACAAGGACATGTGAATTGATTGGCCCGCCCATGTTAGACCCCCTCTCTATACCGCACAGTACTAGTACGATTTACGAAGTTTTTCAAAGCGCTTTCAAAGTAAAAATAAATATTTGTATTATTTCATTATCATGAAGGACACCTCCTCTATCCATGTAATGGGACGTCCATGCATTACGTAATGGCGTTATATCAAAGGGGAGGAGGGGGGATTCGATGATTTGAACAAAAAAAATGTATCGGAAATGTATTACCAGGGGGTGGAGGGGGTCTAAAAATATAAATGTTTTGTTACGTAATGCAAGAACGCTCCCTTAATATTTTAACGGTTTTGGGCAATTTACAAAACACGTGGAAGTTTTAGAAGGGATTTAAGGAGCTTCAAGTTTTCAGGAGGGCTGATATTTATAAATAAAGTGCCCATATCGTTTGTTGATGGCCCCTAAGGGGTGGTCTGCAAACAACGTAACTTATTTTGTTGACTTCTGTGCTTTTTAAATAAAATTTGAGGAAATAGTAACGCTGTTTATCTGCGCAACATAACATTTTTAATTGCGAACAACTAAACGTTGCATACAACTTATTTAGGTAAGGGTTCGTCCAACAAAAAAGTGACAAGAGTTTGTAAAAAAAACAATTGAATCACGTGATTTTTATTGTTTAGTGAATTTCACTGTAATTTGGCCTACGTAAGGGTTTGTTGCGTTGTATTAGAATGAACCCTCACGTAAATCAGTTTATCATAAAGGGGCCATTCAGTAACCACGTGATTACATTTTTGAAAGTTTTTTAATTTCCCCCCCTTGTGAACATCGGTCTATTTTGATTTGTTCAACAAGATTCGTAAAATACCTTCTTTTTTCGAGTTGCATACAAGCTTAAGTGACGGAATTTGTGAATGACCCATGTACAAATCTTCTTCGGAAACATTATATAAAAAATATATAATATTTAGTATCCTTTTATCTTCAACAAACAACTACACATACACCTTTTTTGCCATGTGACCAATATGATTTAAAATTTCGTGACGTTGCAACGCAAACTTAAACCTGTTGTAACTTTGGATCTAGACAACCAATTTAGTCGCTTTACGTTGCATTTGAAAGCTCTTTCCAAGTACAAAGAGCATCCGAAATATCAAAATGATTGAATGTTTAGTTTTCTGTTGGCATAAACAATTGTCCCTTTTTCGTGACGTTGCAACGCAGTAAAATGGTAAACTTACACTAGTTTGAAAAAATACTTAACTTAAGATAAACTGCAAACCCATGACATTTCCTTTTAGTACATCTATAAACCTACAAAATGCAATCAAAAGAATAATTTTTGGATTTTATTTCGCTGAAAACCAGGAGTTTTTAGAAAAATGTTTTAAAACGATGATTTTATCACGAATTGATGCATAACTTAACCAACTTGTACAAAATTATATTCAAATGATCAATTAATGAAAACCATTATTTTTGAAGCTTCAAGTAGTCTAGAATCGAGGAAAAATATCCAAATAGCTCATACACGCTTTTCGAAATTTCATCCTGAGGTGTACATTGCCGGAGAATGTGTCATATATATATATATATATATATATATATATATATATATATGACCAAAGGAGCTTAAAAAGACGCCAAATTGTTCAAGAGCAACATCAACTTGCTTTAGTTGCGTACCTCCTATGCAACACTTTTTGTCACCATCTCTTAAAGGTTGCATACCTATCAGGCGTATTCAACTCTTGCATTCTCATGAACGGTTTAATTTGTTTGGAAATAAAACAAATACTAAATATGTTCATGATTAATACTTTAATAACTTATTTAAAACCAGTGTGTTTTTTTTATTGTTGCAAAAAGGCGTTATGTTCACGAACAAATGAATTCTTTCAACTGCCCCGGTTCACAAACGTTCACTTTCTAGTCGGTAACAGTCTCTGGATTCAATGTCTCCAGCAGCATCAAAAGGACACCAGCTGCAAATCATGAAAGGACGACCCATAATGCGTTTAAGCGTCCTGCAAAGCCACCCAGCCAGTAGGCGCCCCAACTAGTCTGCCCGGTGTCTCGCCTGGCGGAAATTCGCCCCAGCACAGCCCACATGTCAATGTGACCGATCCACGCCGGACCTTTATCTGTAAAGGGTGGTGCTGGTTTGAAAATCTCATTCAACTTTTTCTTAAATTAATTTATCATCGAAATATTGTGTGATGATTTTTTTTGAAAGCATAAATAATACATTTTTCTCATCAAAAGAGCACCACCCTATTTACAAAATACCGGGTTATTTGCCCACGATGGTCCAGACGACGAAAGAAAACTGACCTTAATGCAATTACCAACTCAATTTGCAGTCTAAACTCTAAATCAAGCTCAACATGTGGAAGCGAAAATGCAATTATTGCGATGATAGTATTTCAGAGATTTTGCAATCGAGTTATAAATTCACTGCATTTTCCACATTTTCGACCAGGGGGAGAAGCCAATGCGAGGCCGAAAATATGCGCCACGGTTGGCATGTGAAGTTTGTAAGTGCACAGACTGCTAAAGTCTTTAAAAGTTTTACAACATAACCCCGGCTCTAGACGAGTTTCAGTCTTTTTTAATTGAAGACTTTTTCATGATACAATTTTGAGCAACTCTCTATGAAATCGGCAGATTTCAACCATTTTTATTTTTTGTATTTTTTTATTTGACTGTGGGGGCCTTCCCTATGACCAAATAAGCTATTTTGCGTCATTGGTTCACCCATACAAGTCTCCATACAATTTTGGCTGCTGTCCATACAAAAATGGTATGTAAATATTCAAACAGCTGTAGCTTTTGAGTGAATTTTCTGATCAATATGATGCCTTCGGCAAAGTTGTAGGTATTGTTAAGGACTTTTGTGAAAAAATAGGTACACGGAAAAAAAATAGCAGATTTTTTAATCATCTTTTTTTTCACTAAAACTCAACTTCCCGAAAAACGTATTTTTTTATTTTCGAGATTTTTTGATATGTTTTAGGGCAGCGATTCTCAACCTTCTTCTAGGTTGGTACCCCATACCATGTAAATCAAGTAGGCCCGGTACCCCCGTTGATAATCGCTGTTTTAGGGGACAAAAATTAGAAACTTTTGAGCCATTGAAAAACATGGTCAAAAAATCTGCCGCCGAGTTATGATTTTTTGAAAAAAAAACAGTGATTTTTGGAAAAAAACGAAGTTTTATGCAAAAACAAGTTTGACATTATTTTTTAATGCAAAATTGAATTTGCAATCGAAAAGTACTTTAAATTTTTTTTGATAAAGGGCTCTGTTTTCAAGATATAGCCACCGAAAGTTTGATTTTAGCGAAATATTTGCAGATTTTCAATTTTTAAAAATAGTGAACATAAGTGACCATTTCTAAAAATATTTTTTTTGAAAAGTTCAGAAAATTTGCTATAAAATTGTCAAAGAGACATTGAAGATTGGACCTTGGGTTGCTGAGATAGAGCCGCTTTAAGAAAAAGAAACACCCATCATTTTCTAATGACGATATCTCAGTAACTAATGGTCCGATTATCAATGTTAATACTTGAAACATTCGTGAAATTTTCCGATCTCTTTGAAAAAAAATATTTCAAAATTTTTAAATCAAGACTAACATTTTAAAAGAGCCAAACATTGAATGTTACGCCCATTTAAAATGCGAATCTTGATTTAAAAAATTTTAACATTTTTTTTGAAAAGATCGGAAAATTTCACGATTTAACTAAAGCTTGTTTTGATGCACAGTGAGCAAAGATTCAATTTGCCGGTTTACGAAGGCAATCACCACAAAATGTGGTGAAGTACTATTGAGTGCCGATGCACGTCTGACCCAAATAAAACAGACACGAGTTTGACGTACCCAAACGAGCATTTGCCTTTACGCCCAGCAAAACTTATCAGTGTTGCCAAGCTCAAAACATACGTTGCCAGATCGATTTAGCAAACTTAGACCAGTCTCCCTTTTTTGGGTAAAGTGCCTTATACACCCTTACCAAAAATCATGATTTTTTGAGTTCCAAATCCCACGTTTCATACGAATTTTTCAGTTCAACCCAAATAACCATTTTTAATGGTTGTAGTACCTGAACTCAAAAAATCGTATGAAAAGTGGGATTTGGAACTCAAAAAGTCATGATTTTTGGTAAGGGTGTAGAAAGTTTAGCCGAGCTTCCGTGGCCATGAGGTTACGGGTTTCGCCTTGTAAGCGGAAGGTGATGGGTTCGATTCCTGTCTGGCTCGGCAAAGTCAGATCCCTTCAAAGATTAATTCTACTCATTGGGAATACTGACCGGTAGGGGATGGGTTTCGACTAGCGACGTGCTGGGTTTCCAATCCAGAGGTCGTGAGTTCGATTCTCGTACCGGGATGATGAAGTTTTTTTTTTTAAAAGTGGGGACAAAATCTTAAAATGCAATGCCAATCACAGTTGGTCACTCAAATTTAACCAAGCGTTTAAATGAAAGGTGTTCATTTTTTGACAAATCCTACACTAAAAGTCAGAAGTATCCTTCAAAAGGGTACTTTCAATCCTCAAAGTCACCCTTTCAAAAGGGTATGTCAAATTCAGTACATTTTCGATACCCTTTTAAAGGGTGACGACGGGTGAACTTGAAAAAAGGATACTTTTTACTTTGAGTGACCAAATTTTTGACAGATCCATTATTTATCCATTTCCAAAGGCTTTCTAAAACTTGTGAAAACATTTGAACATTTGAATTAACAAATCTAGAGTTTTTTAAAGGTCCTATAAACTGTTGTGCTTCACATGTTATAGGGCCTTTTCAATAAAAAAAAACTCTGGAAAAGTGTTCGTGAAAACACAAAATGTGATCAATATGGTGTCTTCGGCAAAGTTGTAGATATTGTTGAGGAAAATCGCTGGGTTCTCAGTTTCTCGTGTCCCCACTTTATATTAAGGCACTTTAATCAAGGAAAAGCAAAATGCATTCTGCCGATTTACTTTTAAAGAATTACTAGTAGTTGATTTGAATATTTGAATTGATGGGAAATACACGAATTACTGAGTATTATGGAATTACACGAATTACTACGGAATTACTAGGTAATTCCAGAGTTACAGGAATTACTGCAGAATTGCGAAGTAATTCTGGAATTACTGAATTACATACTCAAAATCCGAATGATCCTTACTAGCTATAACAATGGTTTCTTACATGAAAATTATTAGGCAAATAGAATCATAAAGGTTAATCGAAATTTTTTTTACCAGTTTTTTTTATTATTTTATTATTTTCCGAAGCATGTTTTCATATTGTTTATTCGACCGTTTCAATAAATTTTTAGGTTAGGTTTGGCTTTCGGTCTGTTTGGGGAATCAAAACACTTGTATGTTCTCTTCATCCGACGTTTCTGCCCAACACGGGTCGAAACGTCGGATGAAGAGAACATACAAGTGTTTTGATTCCCCAAACAGACCGAAAGCCAAACCTAACCTAAAAATATGTTTTCATAAAAAAGAATCATGGAATTACCAGGATTACTGGGATTATTAGGAATTACCAGGATTACACTGGAATAACTCAGTAAATCCGGAATTACAGAATTACTTGCTCGAATTCCTAGTAATTCCGGATTAGTGACCAGTCTGACACGATGCTGGAAACCCCTTGGTAAATTGCATGTCAAGGTTTGATTCAGATAATATTTATTTCTGAAGCATTCACAACTGGAAATAGATCATACTTATTTGTTGGACAACTAAAATAACGGCATTATGGAATGAAAATAAACTTTTTTATTTTTGGTTACATTTTCTTAACATTTTTTTTGTTGTATCATTCGAAAATAAGATATTAACCCCTTCTGGCCTAGATTAAAATTAAGATATATATTTTAAAAAGTTTTTGTTCACCGTGACCAAATTGGATGACAATTTAATTTATATAGTTTCAAAGAGGGTTGTCCAAGAAGAATTTGTTTAATAGTATTTGAAAAATTACAGTTTAAAGCACTGGAGCAACAAAGAGCGTAAGAGAGTATGTTTTGAAAAACGAGGTTAGGTTAGGTTAGCCTGAATACCATGTTACAAAAACTAACCCTTTAATGACACCATAACAAATCATTCAAAAAAAAAACAACTTCGTATCATATGAAAGGTGCCCAAAAAATGCAAACATATTTAAAAACTCGCTACAAATATTTGAAAATTTTGAATTGCGATTTCATGAAATAGTGTTTCAATTTAAAAAGCACGAGAGGTTAGATTCTTAAGCTTAATTCAATAATTATCTAACCCGTTACCGGTGGCCACTGGGGGACACTTTCCGGAAGCATGTCATGTCAAACTTCATGAAAATTTAAATTATGACCATCTGATGTCATGCCAATATCCAGAGTTCCCAAATGAACCGGTTAGGCTAGGTTCACCTATAAACTTGGTTCGGCTTAAGCCTCCTTTTGTGGTTCAATCCTGGTTCAGTGAACCATGAACCATGGCTTAAGCCAGGCTAACCAGGCTAATAAAAACCATAGGAATAATGCACTGTGTAACAAATCTTATAGTGTAGCAATGTTACAATGTAACATTTATTACAGCGTAACATTCGTTACACCGCATCATTTGTTACACCGTAACATTCGTTACACCGTAACATTCGTTACACCGTAACATTGTTACACCGTAACATTGTTACACCGTATTATGATGACACCGTAACATTGTTGCACCACAAAATTCGTTACACCGTAACATTGTTACACCGAAACATTTATTACACCGTACCATTGATACACCGTAATATGGTTACACCGTAACATTGTTACATCGCAACATTCGTTACACCGTAACATTGTTACACCGTAACATTGTTACACCGTAACATTGTTACACCGTAACATTGTTACACCGTAACATTGTTACACCGTAACATTGTTACACCGTAACATTGTTACACCGTAACATTGTTACACCGTAACATGGTTACACCGCAACATTCGTTGCATCGTAGCTATCATTACACCGTGACATTCCTTACACCGTAATAATGTTACGGTGTAACAATGTTACGGTGTAACAATGTTACGGTGTAACAATGTTACGGTATGACAATGTTACGGTGTAACAATGTTACGGTGTAACAATGTTACGGTTTGAGCATACTACGGTGTAACAAAGCTTGCCGTTTAGCCTAACATTCTTTGATCAGGTTCAAGCCAGGTTCAAGCCTGGTTCAAGCCAATGGTTCATTTTGGCTAGCCTCGCCTGGTTTGAACCAAATGAACCATGGCTCACGGCACTCAGTGAGCCTGAGCCGACGATGCTTGCCGACGTGTGGTGTGAACCTGAACCAAAAAAATGAACCTAGTCTAACCGATGGCTTAGGTTCGTGGGAACACTGCCAATATCCTCTGACCCAACCTGGTCACTTCGGAAAATTCCTTATTCCAGAAAAGACACAATCACTAACGTTATCACCTTTATTATTAAATCCAAAAAGCCCAATGTTTTCCGCTCAACCAGGTGGGAAATGAGTTCAAATAATTACATCACGTTTGGGATTATTGGCCAACGATGCACGAAAGCGGAAACTACAAGCCCATTGATGTGTGTAAATATTGATTTATTTCAGTTGAGCAGTTCTCTAGGATTTCGGTCATTCGATTTTTTTTGTATTTTTTAATCCGACTGAAACTTTTTTGGTGCCTTCGGTATGCCCAAAGAAGCCATTTTGCATCATTAGTTTGTCCATATAATTTTCCATACAAATTTGGCAGCTGTCCATACAAAAATGATGTATGAAAATTCAAAATCTGTATCTTTTGAAGGAATTTTTGATCGATTTGGTGTCTTCGGCAAAGTTGTAGGTATGGATACGGACTACACTAGTAATACACGGTAAAAAAATTTGGTGATTTTTTATTTAACTTTTGTCACTAAAACTTGATTTACAAAAAACACTATTTTTATTTTTTTTTTTTGTTTTAGAGGACATAAAATGCCAACTTTCAGAAATTTCTAGGTTGTGCAAAATCATTGACCGAGTTATGAATTTTTAATCAATACTGATTTTTCAAAAATCGAAATTTTGTCGTTTTTCAACTTCATTTTCGATGTAAAATTAAATTTGCAATCGTACTTTAGTGAAATTTTGATAAAGTGCACCGTTTTCAAGTTATAGCCATATTTAAGTGACTTTTTGAAAATAGTCGCAGTTTTTATTTTTAAAATTAGTGCACATGTTTGCCCAGTTTTGAAAAAATATTTTGAAAAGCTGAGAAAATTCTCTATATTTTGCTTATTCGGACTTTGTTGATACGACCTTTAGTTGCTGAGATATTGCAATGCAAAGGTTTAAAAACAGGAAAATTGATGATTTCTAAGTCTCACCCAAACAACCCACCATTTTCTATCGTCAATATCTTAGCAACTAATGGTCCGATTTTCAATGTTAATATATGAAACATTTGTGAAATTTTCCGATCTTTTCGAAAAAAATATTTTCAAAATTTTCAAATCAAGACTAACATTTCAAAAAGGCCAAACATTCAATATTACGCCCTTTTAAAATGTTAGTCTTGATTTGAAAATTTTGAAAATATTTTTTTCGAAAAGATCGGAAAATTTCACAATTGTTTCATATATTAACATTGAAAATCGGACCATTAGTTGCTGAGATATTGACGATAGAAAATGGTGGGTTGTTTGGGTGAAACTTAGAAAACATCAATTTTCCTGTTTTTAAACCTTTGCATTGCAATATCTCAGCAACTAAAGGTCGTATCAACAAAGTCCGAATAAGCAAAATATAGAGAATTTTCTCAGCTTTTCAAAAATATTTTTTTCAAAACTGGGCAAACATGTGCACTAATTTTAAAAATAAAAACTGCGACTATTTTCAAAAAGTCACTTAAATATGGCTATAACTTGAAAACGGTGCACTTTATCAAAATTTCACTAAAGTACTTTTTGATTGCAAATTTGATTTTACATCGAAAAATGAAGTTGAAAAATTTTACGACCAAAATTTCGATTTTTGAAAAATCAGTATTGATTAAAAATTCATAACTCGGTCAATGATTTTTGCACAACCTGAAATTTCTGAAAAGTTGGCATTTTATGTCCTCTAAAACATATCAAAAATAAAAAAATTAAAAATAGTGTTTTTTGTAAATCAAGTTTTAGTGATAAAAGTTAAATAAAAAATCACCAAATTTTTTTACCGTGTATTATTTTTTCCAGTGTAGTCCGTATCCATACCTACAACTTTGCCGAAGACATCAAATCGATCAAAAATTCCTTCAAAAGATACAGATTTTTGAATTTTCATACATCATTTTTGTATGGACAGCTGCCAAATTTGTATGGAAAATTATATGGACAAACTAATGATGCAAAATGGCTTCTTTGGGCATACCGAAGGCACCAAAAAAGTTTCAGTCGGATTAAAAAATACAAAAATTAAAATTGAAGAAAAAAGACCGATTTCGTAGAGAATTGCTCAGTTATTTCAATTAACAATCACGCAGAGCGCGCAACTTTGTATGTGGTACTTTTTATGTTTTTTTTTGTGTGTGCTGCCAGCAGGTGAAACGCACCGCCTACAATGTGGGGAAATTGATTATTAATTGCCGATGAGAGTTGCAAGAAAAAAACCGCATCGAGTATTGATTAAATGAATATTATTTGCGTTTTACAACGTTGATCGGAACAAGGCTCAGTTTGTAAAGGATGTGATATCTTTCAATGGAGGAAAGCTGGCACGACTCTTGGGGAATGTTAATTTCATTTATTATTTCATAATTGTTTAATTATTTTCAATATATATTCCATTTTCCACTTTTCTTGGATTTTGCAGTTTTTTGCATAATAAATATTAATCATTGATTTATTTATATTTCAATATATAATTTAAAATTTCACATTTTTTATTATCCTCGTAATAAAAAAATAATAAAAATAAAAACGAGAAGATGACATAAAATATTTCTTACTGCTTTACATACGTGTTATCATAGAAGTTTAATTTTTACAGGTTTTTACGCGTGATTTTTCGTATGTGTGTGTGTGTTTTTCTCTCTCCTCAATGTTTTTTTTTCATTTTACCTTGATTCCACCAATATTCATAGACGAAATGTCACACCGATCGGGCTCTACTCACGCACACTTTTTAGTAGTACTCATGCACGCGCACACATTTCCACACCATTCGTCGCAGTCTAATCCTATGGGTTTTATTTCTTGATTTTTTTTGCTTTTTGCTGAAATTTTGACTGGTTGGGAAGCATTCCCGATTTTGCTTTTAGCACTAAAATGAAACGAACGGCCAATTTTTTAAACCTTTGGAACAAAGCGTTAGTTTTTTTCGTGTTGTGAGTTTTTTTCGAAATGAAAATTTTGACCAGAAATCGAAACTTAATCAAGCGTACTTGTTGCGAAACTATTCAGCGTCGTTCCAATTTAACGTGTAAGATTACACCAAAAGGGTTGCCTAATTTTCTTCTCTCCTTTGGCTGGCGGTGAACATTTCTATAAAAATATAGACATTTGTTTTAAAATATTCTCGGCTTGCTTTTTTTATTGTTTAACCACCTAATGAAAACAAATTCAGATGATTTTTTTTCCAAGCCAAATGGTTTAGGTTGGATTGTTTTTTTTGCTACAGTATTTCAATAATATTTCCGATTCCACCCTTTCGGTCCGCTGTATTGTGTTTTGTTTTGATTTACGATTGGTTTTTGTTTTCTTTTTAATTCTGCTGTTCTCTTTGTGGCGAATAAACGATAACCTTAAGCATTGTTTGCGTTACTCTATTGTTTTGTTAGGTTGTGTTCTGTTTTCAGGGCATGACAGAGCAACTCTCGCTATTTGCTATGCGGAAGAGAATCGCTCTCTTGCTCACTGTCTCGCCCGTTGCTTTCTCGTTTGTTTCTTCTTGAGCATAGTTGGAACTGAAGGATTTTTCACTGTGATGTGAGTGTGTGTGTGTGAGTGTTTGAAGCTGACGAAGCTAGATGGCGCGAATCGAGAAATTTTGATGCATTCCGTTGGTGGTTGTGGTTTTTATTGTAGCAGGGTTATTTTGCTTATTTAAAATTTTATTTTTTACAATATTTACAGGGTTTTTAATGCTTTTTAACTATTTAAATTATTCGCAGATACACCAGAAATATGTTGTTTTTTTTTGTTGTGGTAGGAGATGAAGAAATATTTGCGATAATTTTTTTTTTTGCTCTGTAAAGGAAGGTTCACTAGTTTTTTTTCGTACTTTTCACTACACAAAACTCACACGTTCGTTGGGATGTAGACAAATGGGAGAAAAGGGGTTTTGACGACTTGTTGTGTTTTGTTGTGTGTGTGTAAATAGACAGGTATAGGTTGATATTTGTTTTGATTATTTTGGTTGCATTTTTTTTCGCTATAGTCCAGTTTGTTGAGAATTACGTTTAACTATATTTTTAAATTGCGCTAGCTTTCTAACTAAGAGAAGTGAATGTAAGAAACTGACTTACACCCAACTGAAAGAATGCGAAACTTGCATGCTCAAAATTGTGAAGTATTAGTGAGAGGACTGTTATCTTTTTCTCTCTTTTACAGATTAGTTTTTGCCTGACTCATTTCTGAATAAACTTGAATGAACGTTTCAAGTTTGTAGACAACTTTTACAGCTTTGTTGATAATTAAATATTAATTAATAATCACTCCTTCCAACTTTTGATTTGCTAAAAAACAGAAGGTTACTTTGGCAACATTAGTAATTGTAAAACAAGCCAATACAATTTCTTCAAAATTCATTCTCCACTCGTAACTTTTGAAAATTTTACTAAAATGAAAGAGAAATATCGTGCCTTCATCACTTTTAAAACATATCAACAAACAAAAACAAATTCATGAATTTTACAAACAGTTTACAAGCATTCGTTGACAACGAAAGGTGACAGCACATTTAGCAGCGTCTGAAGTTTCACTTGTGAATGTATTAGTGAGAGCGATTGCTCTCCCACAAATCTATCAAATTCACACGAACGAGAGAAAAGAAGTTCGTTCTCTTTCGATGATTTTTCCTCTCTCAAGGATTGAATGTTTTGCACGCCTACTTCGTGTTAGTAAGCGTTTATGTTCGGTAGTGTGCGTTCAGTCAATTTGTTGCAAACGAGTTTCGCATTCACTCGTCTGGGCGCAAAAATGAAAATTTTTGACTTAAACAAAATCTTCGGAACAAGTTGATGCACAGAAAGAGCAAAAACTTTCACGGAACATTTCTTTTTTTTTTGTTTAGCGAAGAACATTTCTTATTTACGGTGAACAACAATTCGTTTCGGCTAGTTTTGGTTATTGTATGTGTGTACGGATGTGTATTTGTATTGTATTTATATATTCGCATGCGTGTGTGAGTGGGTACGGTTCTAATGCCAATATTCGGATCTTTCTTCTCTCTCCCTACAACGTGCGTACATCCCGCGTCTTTCTCCCGCTCTCCCTCTTTTTCCCTCTTCATACAGACAGAAAATTGCGATTAAAATTACTTTACGCTACATTCCCTTAAATTTAGATAATGAACACCGCTTAGTAGTTTTTTCTTCTCTTTATTCTTGTTTTATTCGTTACCTTGAATATATCACAATTTCACATTCTCTTCATTTAAATGTAGTTTATTAAATAAACTTTCCTGGTGCCACACGCGGTCCTCTCCCAGCATCAACACCCTTGCTCTCCCTCTCTCACTTTCGGTGTATTTATGTGTGTGTTAGTGAGTGCCTTCCGCGCAAATTTTGGTGGATTTCTCAATTTAAAAACTTAGAAAGCAACACGAAACGAAATTTTGAATTTAAAACTTCCCGCCCTTCCCGCCATCGATTTGTTTTAAAAACTGCTTGCTTTGCTCAATTTGGTAAATTATCACAATTCATTCGTGTCGAAAAAAAGTGTTCTGTTCACTAACCGTGTGACCTCCCCACTCTGAAAAATTCGGTCGATCCGGAAATCTCCACGATATTTTCGCTTGCTCTTTAAAAAACACATAAATATTAATGCCTACGGCGCGCGCCCTGTCAAATGCTCACTCACTCTCATTTTCTCTTACTCTCTCACGCACCAGATTGAAAATTGTTGGATGATGGTTTTTTTTTTGTTTGCTTGCGTCGCCTGCTTTATTGGTTTACTTTGCTATTTGTTGTTTTGCTGTTTCGCTGTTTCTCTCGCTCTCTCTCTCTTTTCTTTTACCTATGCCTTGCGCTCTTACAACTTTGATTTGTTTAATTAGAAAGATTACACATTCCCAGCCATGTGATTTATGTAAGTGGTTTGTTTAGTAGTGTATTGTTGCTGTTTTTTGTTTGTTTTGCTTTGTTTCTTGCAGCTATTGTAGTTTGTAGTAGAAGTTGAAGTTGTAGTAGTAGTTTCGCTTTTGTCTTCCAGTAGTTTGTAGTTTTATTCTATGAGTTTTTGTTTGGTTTGTGGGTCTGCCTGTTGGTTGTGTGTTTGTGTGCACAACTTTATACACCTATTTTCTTGTAAATGTATTTCTTTTATTATTATTTTCCTGTGCTAAGTATTGTGTGTTGTTTTTTTTGTTTGCATTTTGCTGTAGTAGTTGAGCTATATATTTGTTGAAGCAGTTCCCGTTTGTTTACTATTGTTTTATTATTTTTCTGTTTGCTATAACTTGAATATGATTTTTTGCATTAGCTGTGTAGTAAGATTCCGCTGTAGGATTATTTGACGTCTATTGTTCTTCTCTCTCAACTCCACCAGCCAATACAAATTGATTTAGAATTAAATAATTTAACTTAACAAATAATAAAATTTTACTAGTGTTTTTCTTTCCCTTTTCATCATTCCTCTCCTCTCCTAGAATGGAAAGAGGAAAATAGGCTGGCATTTTTTGTTTACTTAATTTCCTTTACTAGTTTTACACACTGCTGCTGATAGTTTAGTTACGCTCTCCCCAAGCCCCCACCCACCCACTTTTTTTTTGTTTTCGTTTCTCGTTTCATTTTGGTTGCACACCCTCCTCATTCACTAAATGGTAGTCTTGCACATGGATTTGATACTTTTTTTTCTTCTTCTGCTTCATTACTCTTTAGTTCTCTGCTTAGACCTTACGAGCTACAGTAAAATATAGGGTTTTATTTTTAAAACATTTGTATTTCTCTTACTTGGGCTTGCGTACTCAGAAGGTTTGGGGGAGGAGAAAAGGGATAAGGATACGTGCGGAAATCTACAATACGCGACAGAACGAAAATGTACAACTGACTGATACTGGAAGGTTGTCTCTTTCTCTCTAGTTGCTCTTAGTTGCCAAAAGGAAATGGATGACATTCCTTTTTCTTTTCAAATATTCAAATTATAAGTCTCTTCAAAACAAATTTCAAGCATTGTTTAAATTTCTGAAATACTGGCTCAAGCTGAATGTTCTGGGATCCAATCCCGGTGGGATCTCTGCCAAAGTGTATGCCTTATTTAATGTAGATCAAAAATCTTTGTGATGCTTGTTTTTATGTTTAGAAGGGGGTAGAAAATGCCGAACGACCTCGGAATTTGGCCACCATTCTTAAATGGGCTCGAGAGCTGTCACCACAAATGCCCGGTATTTTGTCAGCACAACCCAAGTCTGACACAAACTGTACTTTCCCATTTTACGCCGATTCGGTTTTTAGGTTAGAAATTTGACAGCTTTCGTACACTGTTTAAACTATTTATCGCTGTAAAAACGTGGGTGTGAGTTAGCTCATGACGTCGCGCTGTAAAACCTAATTAGGTAAACATTAGAGCAAGAGTCCTGATGGTTCAAAAAAGACTCATTCACTTGCTATCACAAATCCACCGCGACGAAAAACTGCTCGGACCGTTTCCTGCCGTTTGTCACTTCCACACCAATCGCTACTGAATACTCTCTCTTTGCTCTCCCTCTCACTCCAATCGGATGGTGCAGCGATTGGCTCAGCGAGGCTGATTGCGTTTTGGCGCTCAAAGCTGACTGAAAATAATCTCATTGTTATCAAAAATATTTTGCAATTTTGTTGATATCACAACATTTGACAGCAATTCACAGCTTGCCAAAAACAAATTTACGGCAATTTGTCGTAGTGCAGGCCGAAAGAGCGCCGAGCTAGTATTTTATTAGATTCTCTCCTGAGCGATTTCTGATCTTCTTGGATTCGAGAGCCTTCATGGAGAGACAAAATATTACTCTCTGAGTTCTAATTGAGCTGTCAAAACAGGGTTCCAATCAAGCGACAGGATATTGCAAGAAAAAGTTTGGAATTTGTTTAAAATTTGTTTGATCGACAACAACAGTTTCATAAAATGTTTAATGCTAAAAAGCTTTTCCATAGAGGAGAAAATCGTGACGTCAGAAATGAACTCAAATCACTCAAAGTTCATTTTGTGAGTGACTTTAACAACTTTGCCTAGTTTGACAGCTACTTTATCTTGTTTCATGAGGACGCTAAATTTTTGCTTGTAGAGCAGAAGTTGATTTTTTGTGGGCACCCCAGGCCAAAGTCATAAACAATTTCTTTTTTGCTCTAGATATTTTGCATGAGAATAAAAAAAGGGCCAGAAATGGTTCTCTGGAATGCTTCTATCTCTATCAACCCCCTGGCACCACTGTAAATGGCTAGAACGTTTGACAGTCACCAAAACCTCGAAGAGCCCACGTAGCAGTATTAGTGAAGAGCCCACGTTGTTTATCGTGGGCTCTTCACTAATACTACTGCGTGGGCTCTGTGAGTGTAGCAGTATTGGTGTTGTCTGTTTGTTTACACCAAATTTTCAAGAAACATCTCTTTTGTGTGTGCAAATCTGTTACGAAAAAGATGAGAACTGTTGCTTCCGATTGACCGGGAAGATTGTCCGGGTAGTACTGGACCGGGGACTGGCCAAGTCCCGCTTATGATCCTTCCGAACAACTTGCTGCTATCTCCGGCAGGAGTAACCGACCAAGTGCAGAAACATCCGTGATTCCGGTGATTGTGGCGGAGCTGGTCTTTCCGAACATCATTCGATAACCTTCTCCGAGGACTGGCCCACTCCCGCTGTCGACTCGCAGGGAATCGAAGGAAACGCGTGCATGTGTAGAATCCGACCTTTCGTGGACTCTCAAGAAGTTCATCGCGAAGTGGTCCGAACAAATCTGAACTTTGAACTTGCAAAACCGTCTTCATCGCCACTTCGCGGGGCATTTATCCATAGTCTCTGGCGGATAGGGTCCTTCGGGAACTTGCGTTTGAAAATCCGTCCCGTGTCCCGTGCCGTTATTTTTTTCATGGAAATCATTTCAACATTATGAAATAGTGCCTTTTTTTACCACGCGGTTTGTTTATTTTTAAATTTTGACAGCAAATGCGTTCTTCATCTTCTTTGCGTCTTCATGTTCGCGTCGAACATTTAGGTTTCATAAACATGGCCGTCGTGACAGAGGGCTGATCTCTATTGATAAAGGCTTGTCGTACGTGCATTTTGGGCAAAATTGAGTTAAGAACGCCATTTTGTGCAGCTCACAATGCCTCACCTTTTGACCTTCACAGATTCTCATAATTCGAATTGCAAGTTAGACGACATTTGTAATTATAACTCGGGACTCCAGCAACCAACTTCTACCAAACTTTGGGACAATGCACAACACATAATGGTCAGCCAAACAAAACGTGTTTATTATTGTTTACATTGCGTGCTTTCGTTTATGTTTATTCAAGGTCAAACATTAAAACGCATTTTTTTCTCGGAACGTCGAAATGGCGGGTGCGACAGACTCAATTATCATCAATCATTGCTTTTTTGTTCTTAGAAGTTTCAAATCAATTTCAAAAGAGAAAAAAGAACGCCTCACCTTTCCCTTTGCAACTAAGCAGCTTAGAAGGAGAAGGAGCGGGTTGCCGACGCGGAACCAATATTTACCAAGCCGCCATAATCATCGTCATCATCACCAGCAACGAAGAAAGAACCAAAATAAATCCTCTAGCTACAGGCAAACACAATCTGATCTGAGATCCTTCGACGTCCGATCTACAGCCGGTCGTCACACTCGAGTGCCACCACGGGGCAGCCGCCCAGACGGGGCCGACGCCGACGGTGACAGACGCCGACGTCCTGCAGCGGAACCTTCCGGGCCGAATCCGACGAGTCGTCACACGACTCGTCGGAAGGACAGAGCGGCTGGCGCCGCAGCAGCAGCAGCACCTCTTCACGGTGTGCACCATTTCAACTGTCCGGCGCGGGTCGGCCGTCCTGTCACATGTAGTGCGTGCTCGTGTCCGGGCTCGGGCTGGCCGACACCGACATCGGAGTGCTGGTGCTGCTGCTGCTGTTGGTGCTACTTCCGCTGGCACTACTCGGAATCGACGAGGTCGGCTGGTGCCGCTGCTGAACCGTCGATGCCGTCGACTGCCGGTAGTGATGATTATGTGAATGTATTCCACTTACTGCTAGATGACTGGACGAGCTCAACCCGCTCCGACTCCCGCTCATACTGGCCGCGGCCAACGCCGACGACGCCGTCGGATTGCTTCGCGTTTGATAGCTTATAGTATTATTGTTACAACCAGCTGCGCCGCTGCTACTGTTAGGTCCAATATTGTTATTGTTATGACTACTACTATTAACACTAATACCACTACTACTGCTAGTTGCTGTCGTCATGTCGCAGACGCCGACGTTTTTGACGCTTTGTTACCTGCGAGGAACCACAGGATTGTTTTCTTCTGCTTGTCCGACTTGGCCGCAGCTGCCGCCGCTTGGCTGGACCCGATGGTCGACATGCTGTTGACCAGGGCCCGGTTGCCGAGGCTGATGCCACTGCCGCTGCCCCCGAACCGGGCGTGCTGGCTGGTGAGATTGTTCATGGACGACGACGCCGACGAGGACACGGACGAGCCGATGCCACCGACGGACGATGACGGATGGTGGTGGTGCTGCTGGTGCTGGACGGGCACGTCGCGGACCGTCTTGTTGGGCGGGGCCTTGACGTACGTGCGGGGGATCTCCGATTGCTGGACGGGGGGAGAAAGAAGAGAAGATCGTTGGATTAGTTTATTGGAATCGACTTGCATAGATATGGTAAACGAAACTATTGGCACTACGCCCCCCGGGGCATGGCCTTCCTCTAACGTGGGATTTCTGCTCCAGCGCCTCTGACGAGACAGGAGAAACCGGGACCGACATTTTACTTCACCATCCGATAGAAGCTCAGTGGATAAGGCGGGAATCGAACCCGCGTCTCATAGCATCATCGGGATCGGCAGCCGAAGCCGCTACCCCTGCGCCACGAGACCGAGAGATATGGTACAGATTGTAAAAGTTTATCTTTCTCAAACATACTTTTAAAACATAAAAGTCAAGCGTGCCGGTCATTACAAGGCAGACAAACTATCAGCTCTCAGTGAGCAAATTATTAAGTACATCTACAACGAAAAAAAAGTTGAAAGGCGTTCTGTCTCTACATTTTCCTCAACAAAATTTGAAAGGACGATCTTCGAAGTTTGCTTGAATTTGGCTGCCGGAATCCCGAGTTGTAATTAAAAATGTTTCAATCGTAGTTAATCGATAAAACAATCGTCAATAATATTATCGCCTAACGATAACGATAAAATCGAATCGAGATAGATCGACCTAATACAACCATATTATGTTAAATTTTCAATGCTTTCACTAAGAATATATTTTTTGAAACTGTAGTACCGTAAAACGGAGTAACTTTGACAGCCGGGGTAACTTTGATAGGTTTGAAATTTTTCCGCAAAATGAATAGTACAAATATTTAATTTGTACTATTCATTTTGCGGAAAACGTAGTTAGAAAAATCACGAAATTTTAAAATGAAAAATTTTGTTCTAAATGAAAAAATGGCCCTTCTGGGTCAATGTAAATTCGAAAAGTACATTAAATTTCCCATAAAATGACATGTTCCAAAAATTTTTACAGTCGAGTAACGGAAAATGGGAGAATTTTTAAAACTTTTTTAGTGTTTTTTTCGATGAAAAATACGTTTATTCGGAATTCTGAGTACGCCATCAAATCGGGCGTCTAATTTTACATAAGAGTTCCTTTGACACCAAATTTCTATCTCATCACCGTTTCAGGCTGCAAATTATTGAAAAACACCTCTTTTTTCCTATGTTCCAAAATGGAAGGGGTCGTACCGCCCCTCCGTCACGAGATATCAAAAAACAGACCTCGGAATCGTGATCAGGGACAAAAGTTACCCATTAGGACAAAGTTCACGCAAATCGAAAAGGGGTCGGAGCAGCTTTTCCCGATTTCGTGTGAGTTGGTAGATAATTACCCATAATTAATTGTTGATAAATAGCATAATTTTAATATTCTAAATGTGTCATGATTTTCTCAATGAACATGATTTCGAATCAAAAAATGGAATGAATTTTCGGATTCTTTGGACAATGTTCCATTAGGAGAGGGTATTATATGTTTGTAAATAATTGGTATTATGTGTTTTTGAAACATCATTTTAAAAACTCTCCCAATTTATAGGCATTCTTAGTAGACCAAATGTCATATAAAATGTAAAAACATTTGCTTCTTGTTTCGATTTCAGTTTAGAGTGTAATATGATTCGATAATTTTATAAACAAAACTAGTTTTAATGAATTCTAGGCAAAATTTTGAGTTTTTAACAATTTAACCTATTTGTATTTTGTTAAAAAGCTTGATTTTTTTTCTTAAAAGTTGTATCAAACACCTTAGTGATGGTGCATTTGACGTAATCATAAAATTTTGAACACATTAAATTTGATTTTTACAAGAATAACTATGACTATGAAAGTCACCCTGGAATTCAAAATAAGAATTTTCAATGCAACTATTTTTTTAAACACTATTGAAAAAAATTGTTTCAAAAATAGTGCATGCACCTTGTGTGGCCTACCCTACTACATGTTTTAAAAATAGTTAACTTAAGACAAACCTTACCTGTTGGAAAATATTTCAAAAATAAATTGAAATTCTATCAATGTCACCCTAGTTTACGGTAAGTTATAAATACTCGAAATTATTCACAAAATACTATATTTTTCGAAAGCACTAAAATTTTCATAATTTGCCAAATTGGTATCAAACGAGGTGAATTCGTATGCTTTTTCACTTCAACAGATTTTTTATTGAAAAAAAAAACTAAAATTTTCACAATTTACCATAATTTTTGAAAAAAAAAACTCAAATTTTAAAAATTTGAAATATGGGTATCAAACGAAGCGAAATGTTGTAAGCTTTTTCATATAGTTAAAGTTTTGTATGTTGTATACTGAAATTTACACAAAATATCGTTTATTATTGAAAATACTAATTTAAAAAAAAAAACATTTTAACGATATTTTGGGAAAATTTAAGTAATATACGAAAAAAAAGATTAAAGTAAAAATGCATTCAAAATTTCACTTCCTTTGCGATTTTTTTTTTCAAATTTGAATGTTGTTAGAAAAAGTCGTTTTTTTTTTTGGAAATTTGAGAGTTTAAAAAAATAGACTATAAAGAAGTGAAAATGCATATCAAATTTCGCTTTAATGCAAATTTAAGAAAAAAATAGAATTTTCAAAAAATAAGTTATTTTATGAAAATTTTAGTATTTTTCAAAAAATTCTAATGATATGAAAAGGCTCAAAAAAATCCCGCTTCGATTTATATGCTTCATCCATAAAGTACGTCACGCTAAAATCAGCCAAAATTTACCCCCAACTCCCCCCCTTTGTCACGCTTTTCCTATACTTACAACATGCAATGTCACACTTGCTCAGACCCCCCCTCCCCCCCTAGAGCGTGACATACTTTATGGTTGACGCCATACCTATATTTTAGAATTGAGTTTTTTTTTCGAAAAACACGGTATTTTGTGAAAATTTTAGTACATTCCAAAAAAAAACTCTAATAAAGTAAAAAGGGTACACAATGTTGCTTCGTTTGATACCCATAATGCAAATGTTGAAAATTTGAGTATTTTCGGAAAAAATACGGCAATTTTTTGATTTTATTATTTGCCAACAAAAACTATAACAAAGTAAAAAGCATTAAAAATTCGTTTGATACCCATATTTTCAAATTATAAAAATTAGTATTATCGAAAAAATACGTTTTTTTGTGAAAATGCTAGATCGTAACAAAAAAAAAATCTGAAAAAGTGAAAACGCATACAACATTTTGCTTTGGTTGATGCACATATTGCAAATTATGAAAAATTTAAGTACGATTTTGAGTATTTATACTTCGAAACTTACCACATTTTCAAAAATATATATTCTTAGTAAAAGCATTAAAGTTATCACCGATATAGTTTTCGAAATAACGATAACGATAATGATAGATCATCCCGACGATAACAATAGAACTGTCGTTATCGAGCCTTGATCATTTTATCGTCAACCTTGATAATTACAAATGTTTACGGTAGTCGGGCATGTTCGTGTGTCAAACACGTTCTGACCTAGAATCCCATTGGCCAGGTGTCGCAATTACAGCCATTTTCAGGGTTTGTCAAGACAAGTCACGACAAGTTTGAATATCTCAGGATTGAAATTGAATTTTGTGGATCTGTGAAAGTCAAAAGGTGGGGAATTGTGAAATGCACGAACTTGCGTTCTAAATTTGGCTCAAAATCGACGTGCGACAAGATGCACAAGAAGCATATGAAGCGATAATATTTTTTCATTCAAAATAGAAAAAAATAACTGCAAAATTTAAAATTGAGCTGCAATGGGATCGTAACCACCCCTTAGTAACTGCAACTCCGTTGCATCGCTGCAACCCATTTTTTATTTCTTAGCTTGAGGGGGTTGCACTGCACTCCACTCGACAACGATGTCGACGCTACATTCTAGTGAACCACCATCAATGTGAGCACCACACGGGGTTGAGATTTCCCATTTTCCAGGTCAACAGTACATAACGAGGGGGAACGCGAGGGTTAAAAATAGTTACCTACGCCCCATGTAAATGCCATTCGTGACAGGATTTAAAAAAAAATGCGAGTAGAGTATTAAACTCAAACTCAAATTATTTACAAATTCATTGCTCAATCTACAGTTATGAAGAGAAAATCATATTAATCTATGTAAACGCCATTTATAACCGAGGAGAGTTCTTCATCCGATCAGCGACCACCCCAACAAATCTTCTACTTTACCCTTATGTACATCAACCCCCTCTTGGGAAGCGGGGGCGTACAACCCGGAATGAAAGGAATCGTCTCGAGGGTGCTTTTGTTCGGTGCATCATCAGCCGAGGGGAGACTCAAATGAGTGCACTAAATGCACCACCCCAACGTCCAACGTCATCCACTGCAGATGCTGCCCATCCTAGAACTTCAGAACTAGGCTGATGGTGGTGGCTTTTGAGCGGAGGAGAACAAAAAAGTGCACAGAAAACGCCATCCTTGGCTTGGAATTACAAAGTGCCAGTGTACGTCATCAGCGTACTCGAGCTGCTGTTGTCAACTGGTCGAAATCGTGCTGCCTCGGCGCAATCTAGAAGTTTTTATATCAATAGGTTTTTTTTCAGGATTGCCAAATTTTCGAATTTACAAAAGTTTATTAGTTGTTCATCTAGTAATACATTTTTGTAAAACGAAACGTCAAAAACGTACGTGCGTCAAGTGATCTCAATGAGGACGACATGTGCTTGTTGTGTGGTGTTTATGTGCCAAAAGGATTTTCCTCAGTCAGAGAGAAAAGGGGGAAGAGGGAAGCAGCATCAAATCTAGGTCAGTGCAGGTGATTTATTCCTGACGACAGCAGGCGATGCGAGCAGACTTTGCCACGTGTGGTGCTCGAACGGCGGCCAACGAGGGTAGGATCATGCTGCCTGCCTCCTGATGATGATAATGACGATGGGGCTGGCAATAGTGCACAATCCGTGGATGCATGGTTTCGAAGAAGGGTGCTTGATTTTGTTCCACGGTAGAATATTGCTGTCGCAAAAAGCGGTCCAAGGACATGCAAGGCTCTTGTAATGAGGATGAGAAATGCGCTCAAATTCAGTTATTAATTTTTTCATATAATGTTAAATTGAAGTAATAGTACCCGAGCCGGGGTAAATAACAAGAGAAATACGTAATTATAACTTTCTCTGGTATCCATAAAAAATTTTGGTAACCGAGAACCCTTAAAGATCATTCAAGTGCAAAATTTTGTACCAGAGAAAATGACCACTTAAGGATTCAAGGTATGAATACTTATGTCGGATAGCTTGTTGAGTCACTCCGACACCGACTGAATTGTAAAATTTTACATATTTTGCACCATCCTTCATTAGCTTTAAAGATGCCTTTAAGACCCCTTTATCATAAGAAAAAATCGAAAGATCATTTTTTGGGACTTAAACTTTAAGTAATCAGAAGTCAAAAGTACGATTTTCACTGTTGGGGAGATGGGGGTAAGACGGCCACCCTATGGGAGAAGTCTCATAAGGTTTACACAACAGATTATTTTGATCTCAAATTACGTACATATTGTTCTACTAGTAATCCATTATAGAAATGACATAAATTAGTTGGTCAAAACATTTTTTTTATATTTTCCAGCAGTTTTAAAATAATAATTGAAATTGTATATATATGAAATACGCGGGGTAAGACGGTCAGTGCTATAAATTAAATTAATAACATTGCTAAATCCTCCCAAATACCCAAATGATTGGTTGAACAGACTTCTCTGAACAGCATAACTATTTTTGTTGAAAAAATCAAGTTTGAAATGTGAAGAAAAAAAGCTGTTTAACAAATTTAATATTTTGGGTATGTGGATTTCATACTATTGCGACCAAAATTCATGAAAATCTGAGTTTTTACAACAAAACATTTACAATTTGATGTAAAATAATTAGTGTGTGTATTTCGATTAGAATAAGTAAATCCAAATTATGTAAACACAATTAAAAAAGTGATTTTTAAGGAAAGTTTGATAGGATTTCATACTATTCAATGAGTTTTGCTATATCACAGAATGGAATATTGTCGAAATGGTAGTTAACAGCAAAAAATTGATATTTTATTGAAAATGCGTTTCTTTATCTACAAACTTGTCTGATTAGTCAAAAAACCTTCAAAACTATATCCTATATAACATTAAATTTACAAATTACGGGTGGCCGTCTTACCCCCGGTGGAGGTGGCCGTCTTGCCCCCAAATAACATATTAAAAAAAATATTTTGCAAGTAGCTCATCACATTTTTTAAACTTTTTCGAGGAACATAATCTAGACAAAACTTCAATTTAACATGAAAAAATATTCAAAGAAAGGTTGTTACCTAACAAAAATGCCTAAGTTGCGATTCATGAAAATTACTTCCAGTTTCGTGTTGAAAAATTATGTGTTAATTTTGAGCTATTTTTATACTATTTCAAACTATAGGTTTGCCAAAGTTGATTCCGTATGCATTATTAAGTATGACGAACAGTTTTGCTAAACATTTAAGAAATATTCATTAGTAAACTTAGTAAAATAGTGAGGTGGCCGTCTTATCCAGCCTGGCCGTCTTACCCCCAGCTCCCCTACCTACCTATTTCTATGGTCTTAATCATAACCTATCACTTTTCTCAAGACACCAAATCGATCAGAAAACCCATGCCCATTTTGTATGATCATGGAGACTTGTATGTAAAAACTAATGATGGATAATGGCTTTTACTACCATAAGTAGGCTTCTCGTGGTGACCAAAATTTCATCATTAGGACTCAAATCGAAGAGGGGTTGGGGCGACTTATTCTGATTTCGTGGCTGAGTTGGCGGATTATTACCCCAATCAAATCAACAAATTTCCAGGGTTGGGTCGATTTTGAAAAATAAGCATTTCAAACTCAATTCAATTTATCTTGAATACACCAAGTTGACCCCTTAATTTTTGTTTTGGAATTCTGCCTCTTAAATTAAAAAGTAGTTGAATTGCTAAAACACGGAGTTTAGTTATAAAAAAATCAAATAAATGCCTTTATGACAGGGCCGTAGCCAGGATTTTTGTTCGGGGGGGGGGGGGGCTTGGGTGCAAAAAATCAAGGAGTGTAAAAATCAGCAAATCATTTATACCATCACTTGGTTTGCGGTATAATTATTGAGATGAATTGTAAAATTTTAATGTAATGTATGCAAAAAAGTTTTCGAAGATTTTCATATTAAGTTATCAATGTATTTATTGAAGAAACTCGTTCGTCATTTTTTTTCTTTATTTTAACAGCTAGTTTGTATTAAAGGAGTAGAGAAAGTGTTTTTTTACATTTTCTTGAATTGTTTAATTGTAATCCAATTTCGTGATAAACGTCGCTAAATTTAAAATATACTTAACTTGAATCAAATTTTTGAAAGCATAAATTTTTTTAAAAGAAATATCGATTTATCTAACCATAAGTATTATGTTTTCTGTATTTTATACTGAGAGAAATTTTAAACCGTCTGGATTTACATTTTCAGCTGTGTGATAATTGTGATGGTTTATCTAACATTTTTCATTTTTTCTAGCACAACATTAAACTCATAACTGGAATATTTGTTTTTCTTAAAATTTTATAAACAAACTTAAACAATGTTTTATTTTAATTGTTCTAAGCTATTGAAGCCATTTCATATTTTGCGAAGCTCCTGGTGCTCTCAAAAATAAATAATTTTAATGAAATACAAAAAAATATAATCGTTGAAATTTCAGCTTCTGAAGTGTCTCCATGGCAACCAAAAAAAATTACGTCGAATCTCAAGTTTACATCAACTGAGTTTACATGTGATTCATTTTTTCCGTGTCGAGTAAATTCACATTTTTTTCTGTGTAGGCCTATAATAAATATATATTTGAAGAAAAAAAATCAGTGCCTGTGTTTAATTTTAATGTGTTAAAGAATTAAGATAAAATGTATTAAATTAATTTTTAACGCCAAAATATTCACTGGAAGAGTTGTTGTAACCATTTTTAAAAGCATATGTAACCGTTAAAATTTTCGTCGATTGCATCAAACATTAAAACGAATCATGTTTAACTTTAATATTTCGACTAAACGCCATTTTCAAATACATTACTCATTGTATTCTGAAAATTGGTCCAGAATTTGAGCAAAAATAAAATTTTAAAACATGACAAAAAAATAATCAGATCTCAATTCTAAAGATAATTTTTTAATAAAATTTTTATCTATATACATGTTTAATAATTTAGGATTGTAACCATTTATTAAAATCGATGTTTGTTCAAGCAATATCTTGACTCTAGGAACAAAATCCTGCACATTTTATGGTTTAGAAATTTTATATTTACGAAACCTTGCTAAATTAAAAATAAAGAAAACTTTATGTAAGAATTCATAAATTGATAAGTTTTATCCTGTAAATCTAATCTTAGTCTGCACTTGAATTCAAACACACCAATATTCGAAGCATCAAAAAAATATGATTATTAAAACATAATTTATTGAAATGATTGAAAATTATTTTTTGAATATCTTTATTTAAAAATGATAAAAAATGTTTTTTTTTATAATTTAAGGATTTTTTTAGCTGTAATTATTTTATATTTTTTTATGTATTTGATTTTTTTCATTTTTGGAATTTCTGATTTTTTTGAAATTATCATGTGTAATTATTATCTTAAATTTTTGTTTTAAAAGTAAAGAATACTTTATGTAAGAATTCTTAAATCAATTACATTTTTCCTGTAAATCAAATCTTAGTCTGAATTTTGCTACAAGAACTATATTTTACTTTCAAACGAAAATTTAAAAAAAAATGTCCTGTAGTACGGAGACTCTTAAAACTTCATACAAAAAAATCTCAAGGAACGGTCAAGAAAAGGTTTACGAAAAGACTTCTCTTAAGCGGTACGAAACTGAAAAGGAACAGAAACAAAAAGCGTCGTTTGATATTTCTTCGGGAGCAATATGTGTTGATGAGATTTTGATTTGTTTATTTGGATGCGACTGAAAATAACGTTTGAAAATAATGTATTCGCTTAAATAATATTGAAGAATTGCCTCATGAAGCTGACTATCAAAACGCTGAATCTTAAAATGCTGAAATAAGGGAAAAGCCATTACAAAAATCACTTAATTTTCTGGTAAATATAAATTAATTTAGGAATATTAGAATTCAAACATAAAAATATTTAAAGCATCCAAAAATTAAGATTGAAAAACATAATTTATTGGATTTTGAATAACTTAATTTTAAAATGATATTTTTTTTAGTTTAGGATTTCTTAAGTATCAATTATTTTATTAATTTTTCAGTTTTAGATTTTTTAATTTTTGGAATTTCAGATTTTTTGATATTATTCTGTTGAATTGTTATCTTAAATTTTTTATGTTTTTATTATTTTTATTTTTGATTTCTGGCATTTCTTTGTCTTATACCAAAAAATTTTAAATCAAAAATTATGAAAATTTAGAAATTTGAAAGTGTAAAATTTTTAAATCTTCAATTAGCCGTTGCGAATATTATTCTGAAGTTTATGTCACTAAACTCTGACCAAAGTTGAGAGGGTTACAAATCAAAACTACAAGCTATGGTTTTATTATTTTAAAAGTGTTCAAAACACACTTTAAATCAGTACAGTTGTTTTGCATCATTAGTTTTCAAAATATCTAGCTGATGGCGAAATCCTTTTTTCGTGAGAAAAAACTTTCCACGGTTCCGCGACATGTTACAAAAATTCTAAATATTTTTAAACGAGCCCAAACATGTCGTATATGATTATCAAAGCAGGAAAAACATTTCAAATTTGTTTTCCGGACCGACCTGGTCGCTGGTCCTAAAAAGACTTAATCGAAATAAGTTATTTCCATTAAAATTGTGAAGCTATTTTTTTTAAATATTGTATTTGCTCTTTGTTTTTTGGTCCATTTTGAAAAGGTGGCAACATAAACTTTGGAAAATATTTACAATTGATATTCAGAAATAAGAAATTATAAAAAAAATAATAAAGAAATTTTAAAATTTTCAAAATGCAAATTCTAATCTGTAAAATCCAAAAAATAGAAATTAAATAGTTTAAAAATGAATTATTGATCAGAAATTATATAATTTGAAAGTGATGTTTAATTAATTTAATTTCAGAGTTTTTGAATCCAAGCTTAAATTTTTTTTAACGTTTTGAATATTTATATCATTTTATTTCTTCCTTTAAAATCGCAAGCTCATGCGCAAAGTGAAAATTAGTTGATAATAAGTATTCACTTAGTTGATCTTCCGATTTTTGATATATTAAATAAAAATTGGAGATTGGCCACTGTGGAAACTAAAAAATGTGACCAAAAGAAAGCATTTTGGACGCGTGGTTTCGGAAAAAAGGTTTACGAAAAAGTAATAAAAAAATACACACAGATATTTCTCAAGCATTTTTCTCTAAGGTCTTAGATATGTAACTAACCATATTCTTAAAACCAAAACGATAAAATTAGAATTGTTTTGCCTTTCTTACTAAAGAAAGGTATAGGTTTTACTTTAAGCCAGGACGTCATTTCCAGCTTCGTAAATATGTCGATTCAGCATGAATTTTAAACCGAAAAATCGCTAAAAAATCACACTGCATCGATTTTCGACGCTCTATCGATTCACCTTGATAGAACTCGTCTATCTCGAACCCTCGAATTTTGAGAAAATAAATTCCGTGGAGGTCGAGTGATGTTCGTATGTGGTAAAATTTTGCAAAATTTTGTGTCGCGCCGTTCTCAGCTCCCATAAATCCGATTTCGATTCTCCTAAATGCAGATGAAAGCTAGTGTGCTGAACCTGGGCGAGTTGCCGCGCAAATTTCGAATTATCCATCTGTTTTCGGATGCGGCCAGACTTTTCCAGAAAATACACAGTTTCCAAATGAAAATATGGTCCAATTTTTTCATTTTCATATCTTTTATTTATCTCAAAAATTGCATTTTTCGAGCTCTACAACCTCCCAAATTTTCATCCAGATTCATAATATGGTTCTGGAGTTAGAGCCGTTTGAATGACCTACCATAAGAAACAAAATCCCTAAAAAAAGGTAAAAGCCCACCTGGTGACCTTCGCCAACATTTTTCATTTCTGATTTTATTCGAAATTTCTTGCTACATACATAGTACAGACCATGAGTGAGCATCTGAAACAAATTTGACATCGATCGGCAATCCCGATCAATTTTTAGAACGATTTACTTTTTGCCTTTTGCCTTTCTTACTAAAGAAAGGTATAGGTTTTACTTTAAGCCAGGACGTCATTTCCAGCTTCGTAAATATGTCGATTCAGCATGAATTTTAATCCGAAAAATCGCTAAAAAATCACACTGCATCGATTTTCGACGCTCTATCGATTCACCTTGATAGAACTCGTCTATCTCGAACCCTCGAATTTTGAGAAAATAAATTCCGTGGAGGTCGAGTGATGTTCGTATGTGGTAAAATTTTGCAAAATTTTGTGTCGCGCCGTTCTCAGCTCCCATAAATCCGATTTCGATTCTCCTAAATGCAGATGAAAGCTAGTGTGCTGAACCTGGGCGAGTTGCCGCGCAAATTTCGAATTATCCATCTGTTTTCGGATGCGGCCAGACTTTTCCAGAAAATACACAGTTTCCAAATGAAAATATGGTCCAATTTTTTCATTTTCATATCTTTTATTTATCTCAAAAATGGCATTTTTCGAGCTCTACAACCTCCCAAATTTTCATCCAGATTCATAATATGGTTCTGGAGTTAGAGCCGTTTGAATGACCTACCATAAGAAACAAAATCCCTAAAAAAAGGTAAAAGCCCACCTTTTGACCTTCGCCAACATTTTTCATTTCTGATTTTATTCGAAATTTCTTGCTACATTCATAGTACAGACCATGAGTGAGCATCTGAAACAAATTTGACATCGATCGGCAATCCCGATCAATTTTTAGAACGATTTACTTTTTGCCTTTCTTACTAAAGAAAGGTATAGGTTTTACTTTAAGCCAGGACGTCATTTCCAGCTTCGTAAATATGTCGATTCAGCATGAATTTTAAACCGAAAAATCGCTAAAAATCACACTGCATCGATTTTCGACGCTCTATCGATTCACCTTGATAGAACTCGTCTATCTCGAACCCTCGAATTTTGAGAAAATAAATTCCGTGGAGGTCGAGTGATGTTCCTATGTGGTAAAATTTTGCAAAATTTTGTGTCGCGCCGTTCTCAGCTCCCATAAATCCGATTTCGATTCTCCTAAATGCAGATGAAAGCTAGTGTGCTGAACCTGGGCGAGTTGCCGCGCAAATTTCGAATTATCCATCTGTTTTCGGATGCGGCCAGACTTTTCCAGAAAATACACAGTTTCCAAATGAAAATATGGTCCAATTTTTTCATTTTCATATCTTTTATTTATCTCAAAAAATTGCATTTTTCGAGCTCTACAACCTCCCAAATTTTCATCCAGATTCATAATATGGTTCTGGAGTTAGAGCCGTTTGAATGACCTACCATAAGAAACAAAATCCCTAAAAAAAAGGTAAAAGCCCACCTTTTGACCTTCGCCAACATTTTTCATTTCTGATTTTATTCGAAATTTCTTGCTACATTCATAGTACAGACCATGAGTGAGCATCTGAAACAAATTTGACATCGATCGGCAATCCCGATCAATTTTTAGAACGATTTACTTTTTGCCTTTCTTACTAAAGAAAGGTATAGGTTTTACTTTAAGCCAGGACGTCATTTCCAGCTTCGTAAATATGTCGATTCAGCATGAATTTTAAACCGAAAAATCGCTAAAAAATCACACTGCATCGATTTTGTCAAGTTGAGCTTCGAATACTGGCGCTAGAATGCTGGCGCATATGTTTCGGCTCGACTTATACTCGTTCGTAGTAGCTTGTCTACCGATGTTTCCTTCAACATGTAAGATATCGTAGCTTTTCGGTTTCTTTTGCTCTGTCCGTTTTTGCATAACTGTCCAATGTTAATGCAAAAACTTTTTTGACATAGGACATTCATCCGGGTACAATCAATTTGTTTCCCGTGTGCTCCTAAAATTGCCTTTAAGTAGGCTTCATTTGTCGTGTCGTTTTATTAAACAGAGTTCATTGGATTCCAATAGGAGCTTTCGAAGCTTCTAAGCTTTATATCGTTTTCAAAATTTTCAATGCTCGCGACGCCAATGGCTATCTACCTAAGGTATTGCGATTGAGTGTGTAGTGGTGCGGTTGTAAAAATATCTATCTCTGACTCTCTCACTTTCGTAGACGCTGAATGGCAAGCTTCCCACTGTGCGGTTAATTCGGTTTTGCTTTGCACCTGCTTTGTTCGGTTTTTGGGCTCGTACCAAAACTAGAAAACCAAAACCGCGGTGTGTGTCGTCATTTGCGCATTGGAAGCTAAGAATTTGTACGATTAAAAATATTCGATAGGTGAAAATTGTGTTTTCAATTTCTTTTAGAAAACACATCATTAATAATACTTTGCTTTCATCATAAGATTTTTTGTATCAAGTCGATGTTGTGAATTGAGAGAAGTTATATTCTTTAGTAAGAAAGGCTCTATCTCACCCCTGGTGGGATTAAATCGGGTTTTTCTGATAATAGTCAAAATTCACTCAAATGTTTTTCTTATTAAATGCTTTCGTTTTTGAAAACAAAATCTAAATATTTTTGAGAAATTATGATAAATTTTGAAAAATGTACAGAAAAAACATGTATTAACAGTTTAAAAGTTTTAATGCAAATAAAGGAGGGCTATTAATTTTACAATCCAAATTCGACTAGCCGAAGCCTCGATTATCCAAAGTTTCGATTATCCGAAGTTCGAATGACTTCGGATAACCGAATCAGGAACAAATGAAATCGGCATGTTTTATTTGCTTGTTTTTAACATCAAATTCGGCATCTGTTTTTTTAATGGTCCAATACCCCAAGTTTTTGCTTTTTGGGTGTTTTTTAATACCCCTGACGGTTTCAAAAGCACCCAAAGAGCAAAAACTGGAAATTTGGTTTATTAGACCTTTGAAAAAACACCAGAAATATTTCTTGACCTCCATTTTGACCGCCACATTGAATCCAAAAATTCTAAATTATTTTATGGTTCTTCAGGGGTCATACTTAAGTTCTACAATCAAAAATAAGACAACAAGATCTAAGGATTTTTGCTGTCCCTATTCAGACTGTAGTCCCGATCCGCCCCAGATGACGGTAATTAGTTCTATGTAGCCCTTTAGAGCAGGGCCGGAAATTGCTATTTTCGAAGGTTAATAACTTTTTTAGCAAAAAACCCAAAAAAAATAAGGTGTCTTCGGGAAAGTTTTTCCAAATTTAAAGAAGATATTAGTTCTGAAAATTGATAAGAACTGGATAGTTATTGCGCCTTCCATTGGTCAAAAACTGAAACAGTGGCTTTTCTCCATACAATTTGACGATTTTGCCCAAACTTGGTGGTCAGTGGTCAGAAAAAGCTCAAATTTTGGAACTTAGGCTAGTGATGCGTAAATCTTTGATTTCAGGGGATAGCCCCAAGTAAGCCCAGATTTGGACCATCCTAACCAATGTAATGCTAAAACTACAAGATAAATGAGATGTTACTGAATGAAACAATGTTCAAATCTGCAGCTCAATTTTTAAATATCCAAATTTTGGATCCATAATCTACAAAAACTGAGCCCGGCAATGGACAGGCAAATTACTTAGTTTGATCAATCAATTCTTGATTCTCTATCTTACAAATTATTTCTGGGAAGAGAACACACAATCATTGATTTAAGATTTTTAAGGTAGTTCAATTTTGAAAAATTTCGGGGGCTGCAGCCCGAAGCCCCCTGGCTACGGGCCTGCTTTATGACTAAATGACAAATTTAAAAAAAAATCGAAAAAAAACATTAACTCCTTTTTAACCTTGACAACTCTTATTCTTCATTGCTATTGAAAAATTATGAAGTTTGACCCTTTTCAATGGATCAAAGATTTTTTTCCCACAATTTTTCCCCCGGGCACCTGGAATCGGACACAGTAGGACAGATATGATTGATTTACTAATTGGAACTAGTAGTAGGCTACTCTGTTGAAATCATGTCAAACGACAATATGTCAATATGCCAAATTTACTGGACCGTCCTTGGACAGGAACATGGTTCCTGTGGTCAATTCTGTACTGTTTTATCTTGGGGGATGTTTATCTCGGTTCTCCGTAGTCCACCCAAAATGAAACTCCTTCCAATTGACATGGCAGGACTTGGGAAACTAGCCGCGTTTCGAGATGTGGACGTATCCGCATTTTCCCCGATTTCACCCCTCAGTGCGAACAACGATGACAGATTATTTAATAGGATATCAGTATTTTCTTGAAAATAAATCTGTATTTTATCTGTATCATGTCAAATTCGAAGCCATTGAAGATTTTTTTTTACAAAAGATTTGAGCTTTTTAATCATATTAAAGCACAATTCAATTACAAAATTGTTTAAATTTTTAAATCAAATCATTTTTAAAAAAAATCTGTATTTACAGATTTTTGTGATTTTTGAGATCAAGAAATCTGTATACTACAGATTTATCTTTCTATCTGGCATGGATGAGTGCAATGCACTGAAAAAACGGCCAGACCTACTTTTTGTATGTTTAGCGCAAAGATAATTCATTTTTATTTGTAACAACATTAATTGTGTTCTAATAAGGGCTCTTAAGTTTTGTGCAACTCCGCCGTCTGCATCCCTCCCCAACCCCGTGAATCCAAGCTCACCTGGCTGGACGACCGTATCTGCAGGTCCCGGTCCGGTCCCCGTTCCCCATCCGGCAGGGCCACGTGGTGCGGACACCTGCTGATGGTGCTGGCGCTGCACAGGTTGTTGCTGTTGTTGTTGATCGTGCCGTAGAAGCTACTGCTGGTGCTGCTGCTCCCGGTGCTGGCCGCCTTGAGATAGCTGTTGCTCGAACTGCCGCCAGAACTTCCGGTGTCCTTTTGGTCAGTCGTCCGGCTCGTCGTCGTCGCTTGGTGGAACTGGGCGTGGTGGTTATGAATGCTCATAAAATTACTGCTAGTGCTGTTGCTGCTGTTTCCTACTGCTGAATGATGGCTGTGATGGCTGTGCACGTTGGGATGATGTTGATAGATGGTGGAAGAGTTGCTGTTGATGGCGGCGGCGGTGCCGGAGGTGCCGCTGTCCACTCGTAATCGTCGATTTCTGGAGGAGAGAGGGAAGAGGTCACAGTTGGTACCTGTTTAAGGTGTAACTCTCTTACCGTTCATCTCGGAGTGGTGGTGATCCAATCGAACTGCGGGCAGGAACGCCAAGCCGCTCCATCCCCGCGCAGCCGGGCGACTGTACCGATAGCATCTGAAACGGGCGGAAAGAAACGAAGGCTCGAGTTAAAACCAAAGCTTTTTTTTTGTTGGATTTAAAGAATTGCATTGAGGTTGTTGGACCGAGGTCTCGTGGTGACAAGTGCATAACCCACACACCACGCCACGGCCAATTAAATTTGCATTGACCAAACATGCAAATGCGAATTTACGCGGCTGATTAACTTTTTGTTGTTGTTTGACCTCTCTGTTTTTTTTTTGTTTGTTGTTGTTGGGGGTGTGGTTCCGGGTGATTGAAGGAGGAAATACGCAAATGGAAGTCGATTCAGCCAATTAATTAACCGGTTGCTGGTTAATTAATCACTAATTGCGTTCAAGAGTCTACAGTTTGCAGCAAAGTTTCAGGATCGGAGAAACTTAATTTGCTAATCTAATCTAATCTAATCTAATCTAACACAAACGCAGCCAGTCCGATGAAAGCATGCTGGAAAGTCTTGTGATTAGATTACGCCACAAGCACTTTTCTTGTCATTATTAATAATTGCAGTACATCCGAGAACACCCGAAAATGTAATGCAAAAATTAAAGCGGCCAGCCCTACTACGTTGTGTTTACCGCAGAGAGGATTCTGAGAACGGATCACATTTCACAGAATCTACAGGGGAGGAAGGATGCGTGGACATACCGTACCAAACGCTCCAGTTTACAGTTTCATATGTGTTTTGTATAATGTGTTCAGTGTAAAATATAGTGTGATTATATAATCAATTGAATATAATAATGCAATATAATGATCATTTAATAAAATCCCTTCACCTATTTATAATAACCGCGCACCCAAGCACACAAACAGCGACACAAAAGAAATGAAAATGAGCATGCAAAAACAAGACAACGCGTCCCCGTGGTCAGCGCACTAATCGGATCGGAGAAACTTAATTTGCAGAGGAAAAATAATTTTTAATATTTTTCATGTATATAAATTTTGGAACTTTGTCAAAATAAGATGAGATCTGACCACATCGGATAAAAAACATCTTTTCATCATGAAAAAATGATATCTTTTGTAACATGTCTAGTAACAGCTACTCATCTCACTTAATCACACGTTCAGACGATGACGACCCGAATACAGCAAGGGGTTAAGAAAAATTAAATATTGTTATTTATCATACGTGAACGTTGCATTCTTGGCCAAATTCTTACGGTTGCTTTTTGTTTTTGCTCTCTCAAAAAACCTCCGTTCGACCGTGTTGCGGGCCATTGTGTCGCAATACCGCTTAATTGTCGAGAATAAATTTCACGGCTTAAACTGTCATTATTTATTAAAAATGACCTAGAGAGTGGTCCGTTAATCATCGTGACCCAAAGTCGCGGCGGGGGAAGGTTGTTTTCTGCACTAAGTGCAATGTTTATTTTAGTGGCTTTTTTGCACGTCGTCGTCGACACTTTTAATCGAGCAAAAGCCTTGAACACTCTTTGATGTGTTTCGTTCGCTCGACAAATTTTACCCTCCACTGGCTGGTTTAACGAGGCAGGGGGTAGAGCATTTTTGAAAGAAACAACCGTGCATGTTACATTCCAAAATTGAAACTTTTATCTCCCATTTGGGAAAGCAGCCACACCGACTGCATTCCTCCAAGGTGGGTTGGGTACGTACTTAACGTGCGCCATGGCCGAAACAACGCTGAAACATCGCCGAGCTCATTATGGCCGAGAAAATGGGCAGCATTGAACCAATTCCACTATCAACGCGCGCCAATTGAAAACAATCAACATAATCCGCTGGCATCTGTGGGTGTGCTATTAACCCTTGATGAAGCATTTAAAACCGTATTGAAAATTTTGCTCATTATTTTTTACATATTAACCAAATAATGTTTTTTCAAAACAATTTCAACTTTCTTGCTATGAAAATTAAATTGGATGCAAGAAACATTTTCGTACACCCAAAACTGGCAGCGCTAGTCCGAGAGAATGATAGTCTCGAGTCAAGAGAATAGTGGTACCATTCACGGACGCAGAGAACACAGCTCGAGATGGGCGATAGAACTATTCTCTCGAGGTTCATTTGCAAAAAAAGTTCATCCGTCAAACAAAAAACCAAAAGTGTCGACAACGGGAATCGAACCAGAGATCTTTGACAAACCAATCCAATGACTTAGCTGCCTCGGCCACCACAGCTTGGTGACCAAGGAGAAGTCAGAAGTCGATGTATGACACATGTTGGAGATTTATTGATTCAACTAACGAATGAACTCATTTGTTATGATGGTGTGAGTTGGTACCATTATTCTATCGATTTTGGCACTGAGCCCTCAATAAATTTTGAGAGAACGATTATCGCGACTCTGAATTTTGGGTGTACATTCTGACATAATTTGTTCTACTGAGAATTTAAAGAAATTTGATGATAATTGTTTACTCTGTTTCAAAAACACAAAATAAAAATCTTATAGAAAACTAATCATAACTGCTTCTAGTGAAAAATTATCAAATTTATTCAAAAATGAGAAAACTATAACACATTTTTAAGAATTTTAATGTTAATATTTATTTTGTAACAATTTTGCAATTTGAGGGACCTTTGATTTGCGTGAAATTTTGTCCAAAAAGATGAGGATGCAATGAAAGTTCAATGTTTTTTTTCTGTTTAAAAATCAATCATGCACCGCTTTTTGCTAGCTTTGACCTTTAAGAATTATATTAAATGTAAATACATATTGGTGAGGATTTTTATTCTTTCGATTCATTGAGAACAAAATTAATATACATTATTTCAAATTGTAATTTATGCAAGCAATAATAGAACCTTAAAAACGTATTTATTTATATTTTGGGGGAGTTTTGCAACATGTAGTTTTTTGACTTGGGCAATTCGCTGTCAAACCCGGAAATAAATTTTATTGGTATTTTTTTATTTGGCTCAAACTTAATGGGGGCCTTTCCTATGACCAAAGAAGCTATTTTGTGTGATTGGTTTACCCATACAAATCTCCATACAATTTTGGCAGCTGTCCATGCATAAATGGTACGGAAATATTCAAACAGCGGTAACTTTTGAATGAATTTTCTGATCAATTTGGTGTCTTCGGCAAACTTGTAGGTATTGTTGAGGACTATTGAGAAAAAATAGATACACGAAAAAAAATGCGATTTTTTAATTAGCTTTTTTCACATAAACTCAATTTCCCAAAATAACGTCATAATTCGAAATCCGGACACTTAGTAGCATATCATTTTTGTTTTAGCTGGCAAAAAATCATGTAATAAGTTGGAAATGTAGAAATATCATCAGGATGTAATACAAACAGTAAATTTCAAGAAAATGTATTCAAAATATGTCATTCCTAACAATTTTTCGCAAGAATTTCAAAATTAAAATGACTTGTTGTGATTCGAATCCCGGACACTGATGAAAGCTGATTCGAAATCCGTACACTTTTGATTCGAATTCCGGACACTCGATTTTGCTTATGAATCGCACAAATTTGGACTGAAATTTAAGTGAATGGTATTCTTTAGATATCAAATAAGCTGTTTCGATCAAAACAATCGATAATTTGTATAAAAATTGATAGAATTTACGAAAATAAGAACCATAAATTTCTGCTTTGCCTCCCCGGTTCTTCGAACGCCTATGAAATATTTCAGCGAAATGTTTCACAGTTTTGGTAAACTCATGTTTTAATTTGATTTAATTGTTTTGGCATTGGCTACAGCGTCCAAAAATATTTGAAATGAAAGTTGATGTTAGAATGCATCAAATAGCACAGTTATAATAATAATTATGCGAACTTATATCAAAATAATTGATAAAACAAGATGAGGTGTCCGGGTTTCAAAGCGTCCGGGAATTCGAATCATGACGTTATGTATTTTTTGATTTTCGAGATTTTTTGATGTTTTAGGGGACCAAAACCCGCAACTTTTGAGCCATAGAGAAGTATGGTCAAAAAATCTGCCGCCGATTTGTGAATTTTGAAAAAATAGTGATTTTGGGAAAAAAATAGAAATTTCATACATAAAATAATTACAAAAGGGCGTAACATTGAATGTTTGGCCCTTTTAAAATGTTAGTTATGATTTTAAAAGTTTCAAACTATTGTTTTCGAAAAGATCGGAAAATTTCACAAATTTTTCATGTTTTAACATTGAAAAGCGAACCATTTGTTGCTGAGATATCAACATTAGAAAATGGTGGGTTGTTTGGGTGAGGCTTAGAAAACTTCAATTTTCATGTTTCTTTTTCCTTAAACCACTGTATTTCAACAACCAGTGGTCCAACTTTCAAAGTCTCATAGACATTTTTAAAGCAAATATTTTGAACATTTCAAAAAAAAAAAAAATAATATTTTTTCAATGAAAAAATCGGCATTTTTTTCGTGTATCTATTTTTTTGCAATAGTCCTCAACAATACCTACAACTTTGTCGAAGACATTGATCAGAAAATTCACTGAAAAAATTACAGCTATTCGAATATTAACGTACCATTTTTGTATGAACAGCTGTCAAAATTGTATGGAGACTTATATGTTGAAACCAATGACACAAAATAGAGGATTATAGGGAAGGCCCCCACAATGATTGAGCCAAATAAAAAAAATATAAAAAATAAAAATGATCAAAATCGGCCGATTTTGTGGAGAATTGCTCACTTCTTATTTTGATATTGATTTCTATAACGTTTTGCTAAATTCTGAATTAAAAATTAAACAAGAGTAGAAATTGTCCACAAGGGGGGGGGGGTTAGAGTTTGAAAAAGAGTGTCAACATGGTTTATGGATGGTCCCTTATTACTAGAATTATCAGGAAATACTGGAATTACTACGGAATTACTGAGTAAATCCAGAACAACTCAATTACTATTGCTCAAACTCCGAGTTGACTAGTCTGACATGATGCTGAAAACCCTTTGATTTTTTTTATCAACAAATTTTCCCGTGTTATATGTCACCTCATCAACTTACCACATCGGCCTTTAAAGGTTGAGAAATTCCCCCCAAATGCGATATTTCATGAAACGGTTACCAGCAATTGAATAATTAAACATCATTGGAATTATAATCCTTAAACCAATTCTCGAGGTAGATTTAAAAGGACGTAAGAGCCACAGTGGCTTCCGACACCTAACCTATTTTTTCATTAATTTGACACAAATTTTCAAAGTTAAGGGCATTTGAAGCAAAGGTCCTGATTATCAGCTCAAAGATCAGAAATCATTCACTCATCGCCGAACGATTTTTTTGAACACGACCCGCTAGCTACCAGCGCCTTAGCCAATCGCTTCGCACAGCGAAACAAATAATTTGTAAGTTTTTTTGCCTACTCTGTCCGTCGACCCGAGTCACAAACGAATATGTTCAGAGAGGAGAGGTTCTAACAAAATACCAGCGAGACGCTCACTTGACCTGCACTACCGCAGCTTGCCGTCAGTTTGTATTTGGCATGGTGGAAATTGCCGTCAAATGTGGCTTTGATGTTGTGTTATCAACAAAATTGCAAAACATTTTTGATAGTATTGATTTTAAGCAGTTTAATAAATGATCAAAACAAAGCCGATCGCGGACTTTTTCGAGTCAGCCTTGAGCGACATAGCGCAATCGGTCTCTCTGAGCCATTCGCTGTACTACTCGATTGGAGTGAGAGGGAGAGCAAAGAGAGAGTGTTCAGTAGCGATTAGAGTGGAAGTGAGAACCGGTAGGAAACTGTCAGAGCAATTTTGAGTTTTTCGTCGTGTTCGATTTTTGTTCGCGTTTGAATAATTTTTTGAGTGATGTTATAGCCTTTCCACGTTGAGGTGAGGAAGACCCAAATATAAAAAAAAATCACAGCAAAATCATGAATTTTACAGCTTATGTCTTTAGTAAGCCAAGGGTTACACCACTAATTTTCACACTATACCAAATCCCTTCAAGATCGCCCTAATGCACGCACACAGGGCGTGCATTTACGTTATCAAGGCGCACGCAAATTGTCGTCATCGTTCCGGTGTTTGCAATCGCTAACATAACCTAGCAGGCGGCGACGTTGACTTTCACTGCGGCGGGTGATACCGACGACCAACCTACGACGACGGTCGTAATCAGAGGTGCATTCCATCTCGTGAAGCGCCAATGACGCGGAACTGTTCAAGGTGGTGATGTTTGCTAATGCATCAGCGATGCAACGCGTGTTCACGAGCTTTGCAAATATTTGATAATAGTTGCGCGTTCAGAGGTGATTCATTTAGAACTTGATTTATTTTGAATATATCAGAGAGACATACGAAACGGGTCAAGCCAAGCTTTTTCTTTTATTGTCCACCTTTACTTTCAAAGAAGTCACACGTGTTCACCAATGTCTCACTATTGCCGCAGTAATGAACAGGCTGACCTCATTCAGTCGCGACTTGACCACCTTTTGCGGTTGCAGTTTCTGCAAATTAACAGCCGCCGCCGCCGCCGCCGTCGTCGTAGTCATTTTTCGATCGTAATTGTTGCTGAATTGATTCGTGATAAAGCGTGGAGGTCCGAAGAAGTGAAGCAAAACAAAAAAGGCTGCAGATATCGATACTCAAATTGCCCTTGCCTTCCGAGAAGTGGCCAGCTCGGGGTGATTCGCTGGAACCAGAAAACGATATTAAAACACGCACTTTTTTTTCGAGGTTGTTGTCGTTTTTAATACGAGCCAATCAGCGATTTTTTTTTTGTCAGCGACTGTCTCGGACGACATTTCCTAGGAAAAAATGTCAGTGTTATTATTGTCGACGCACCACCCAACTGCAGCGCTGTTGGCAAGATTGAGGTGACAGACCACACCGCAAGTGACCCGCAGGGTGACCAACACCAGCTGGACGAATGACGCGCGTTGTTGATTGGGTGCAAGGTGGAACACACTGGAGATTGAATTTCACTACTTGCAAGTATCAGCGTGGCAAGCTTTCGATGAAACGTCCAATTTAATTAGCCCCAGCACGAGACACCTTTAATAAGTTGTTGGTTTGTGGAAGTTTCATGAAGAATGTTAGCACCTTTGCCAAACAACATTTCGTGGAAATCTCTAAAGACGCTTAAAAGGTACCTCAGCCCTCCTGATTGCCAGCTTAATTGTGATATTTACCAGCGATCAACATCCTTCAGCATCGCTTCGTTACGGAAAACGTCGGTGTGAAAGTCATTTCCCAGGAAAAGCTAATGAAATCAGACTCGACAGATTGCCCGCCCAAATTGCGAATGATTTGCCTAATTCTCGTCAACGACCTGCTCCGCAACCTAGAAAATCCTTCAGGCAAATTTATGAAATTTGCTCACCAATTAACCTTAGCGCACGTAGCGCACCTTCTCCACCACCTCCGCCACGTGGACATTTTCAAGGCACGTGGCTTCTTCATCGCAAAAAAAAAAAACAGCAAACAGCAAACCTTCAAAGTCTGAGATTTAGACGTGATTTGCTGTTTAGCGCTTGTCGATTAACACCAACGGTATGTAAGTACACCACCAGGCGTGCATAGTTACGAGTCATTAAGCACTGTATCGAAAGTGTTTTGTCGTAATGGCAGGCCTCCCGTTTTTTTTCGTTGTTGCAAGTTTGGGTAATTATAAACCGATTAGCACAATGGAAAAGGATGACCTTCGCGCGCGCGGTGCATGTGCCAAGTTTTTACAAACGCAACACGGTGTAGCCTGATCAGGGGGTTGGGCTGTATTTGGTTCAAAGTTTGTTTAACAATCTCAACTAATTTGTAAGGCATGTAGTAGACTTTTAATGGTTTATTTATGACCATCAATCGATGTTCCATAAATCCGCCAGTTACCAAGCATAATCAGGCTGGCAACCCAAATTTAGTTTCCAAAATCCGTTTTTCCTGGATTTCTCCCGATCCTGTTAGAAATAGTACAGCAGTATTAAAAAGTATTTTGGAAAATATTTTCTGTTAAAATAAAACTTTTTTGATACCGTGAAGATTAAAACAGATAAAAACAAAATTTAATGCTCTCTCGATTGAAAAACAAACTTGATCTATTTTTAATAACACTCTTCGTGTTGTAATTTATAGAAATTTGAGGAATCTTGCAACTTTTACAATCAAATAACTACTTGAAATAATACATAACATTGATAAAAATTTGCTGAAGCAAAGCAAAACATTTTTTTTTGCATTTCATCCTTTTGTTATTGAAAAAGTACACAGCAAAAAATCCGATGGTAAAATCGCATGCAAAAGCATGCACATCACCTTCGTCAAAATAAACACTTAATATTACACACTGAATGTACATTTTTGGCAAACACAAAAAAAAGTTGCAACCGACGGTATTCAAACCCAGCACCAACAGTAAGGACTGGCGCCTTAGCCCACTCGGCCATCAGACCGATGAAAAGCTGTAAGGATAAAAGCATACGTGAGCTTGAAATTTCGATCAAGTAGGTTTCCCATACTGATGGGCTACATATTTCAGGGTGTAAAATCACATAAAATTGCATAAAAAAAATGCAATATTTATTTTACACCCAGGCCTTTTACATGCAGCTGGATTACTACTTTTTAGCTGTGTATACGTGAGTGTTTTCATATTCACATACAGTCAATACTCGATTATCCTAAACGCTTAAAAAATCATTCAGAAAATAAAAGTTGATTTATTTAAAATTTTGTTGAATTATTTAAATATCACAAATTTCAAGATTTTTTTAATTTCTAAAATTTCTACGATTTTTTCAATTCTATTTTCTTTAATCTCTTAATTTCTTCAAACTTCTTTAACTTAATTGAGTTATTTGAATTTCATACCATTTTTTTCATTTCTAGATATTTTTTTCAAATTTTACTGCGTAGCTTCCTGAGTTCTTGGATTTCATTCAAATCCTCATTTTTTATTTATTTTATGCTTCTATTTTTTGTAATAAGTTTTAGAATCTTATTGTCTATTTTTTTTACCGAAAATATGTTATCTTTGAATTATTTGCTACTAATGTTTCCTGTCACCGCAAGCAAACAAAAATTAGACCTTTTGATAAAGTACGCCTGAAAATAAATAACGACATAATCTTTGAAAAATATTTGCAACGGTCTTATTAAATTTTCGAAGTTGATTTTTTTATTTCTTGAATTTCACTGAGTTTTATGTATCATTTGTATTTTATTAAAATATTTAAATTTATTAATTTTCGTCAATTCCTGGAATTTAAATTTCAATTTATTAGTTTTTTAAGTTCTGTGCCACTGCTTACAAGCCAAAATTTGTCATTATGATAAAGCACGTTTGAATTCCTTGTTTCAACCATTTAAATTTTGTGGGTTTCTTTATTTATTATTGTTTAACTAATTTCTTTAATGTTACTAAAAAAATGAATTGCTCGATTTTTACCAAATTATTTGAATTTCTAAAATTTCTTGAAATTTAAGTATTCTTAAATTTCATCAATTTCTCATAAATTTCGCATTTCATCATTTCAATTCCTCGTATTTGAATATTCATAAATTTTGATCTGTTCTTGAGGGGGCAAAAAAAAAACTTTTAAAGTTCAAATGTTTAAAGGAACTTTAAGTGCAATCAAATAAAATAAATTCTCCTACGTTTAGAATAATTTTTAGCATTTTTGGATTGATTAAAAAATCTTTGGAATTTTGTTGAATTTTCAATGTACATAGCCGCAAATAGCTTTTTATTTACATTTTTTTTTCAAATCTTACTTTTTATTTATTTTTTCCGTAAGTGCATTTTCAATCAATATCAAGAAATAAATAGCTTATGGGAAGTGTCACAGCATGTTTCTATCAAAAAGTTTGTAATAATTTGTTAAAATTGGGACGATTTGCAAATTAGACGGAATTCAATTTGAGTCTTCAACCTTAAAAACATACAATAATTTCCTTAATAAACATTCTACATAGTTTGAAGTTTAATTATCTTTTGTAACCACCATTTATTCCAGATAATTATAATAAAATTAAATCAAATCATATCGTTAATTATTTTTGCATAAACATGCAAATTAGTAAAATTCAGTATATACAAGAAACTTTAACATTTAAACTCCACGCCTACCCTTCGATTTTTGGAATCAACCGTGCCCTCCCTTCAAATCTGCATATCTGCATATTTATCAAATTTTCAAATCTTCAATTCTTCAAATCTTCAAATCTTCAAATCTTCAAATCTTCAAATCTTCAAATCTTCAAATCTTCAAATCTTCAAATCTTCAAATCTTCAAATCTTCAAATCTTCAAATCTTCAAATCTTCAAATCTTCAAATCTTCAAATCTTCAAATCTTCAAATCTTGAAATCTTGAAATCTTGAAATCTTGAAATCTTGAAATCTTGAAATCTTGAAATCTTGAAATCTTGAAATCTTGAAATCTTCAAATTTTGAAATCTTGAAATCTTCAAATCTTCATATCTCCAAATCTTCATATCTTCAAATCTTCAAATCATGAAAACTTCAAAGTTTTAAATATACTTCAAATTATTATTTTTTTCGAACATAATGTACAAATCTTCAAATCTTTTTATTTTATAATACATTTTTTTCAAATCTTCAATAATTAGCTTTGACTAATAAGTTGAAATGAATTGCAAAGGAAATTTAAATTTAACTTTGATTTGAAGTGTATTTTGGTTCGATTCTTTCTTGCTTATCGCCAATAACGATCTTCCTTCTCTTGAGGCACAATTCATCACGAAAAATGAGTTGCAATTCGATACACAGCTCCGTTCGTCAAAACAAGCTGCATTTCGCTGCACTTGGCTGCATCGTCCCCAAGTCTCCTCTCCCGGGCGATGATCGACGTTTGGGTGATTTATTTCGCGTCCGTTTGTCCGGCCCGCTCTCGCGTCCTGTCTGTCATTCAGTCCAGTTTTCAGCCGCGATGTTTTCGCGTTTACGTCGGGGCTTTTTTTATCGGGGCGTCTCGATTTGAGCGGGTTTGTTGTTTTTTTTTTTCGCGCCCGACCGCTGACAAAGCGCAAATTTAAACTCAGACAGACCAGACAGCCAAAGTCAATAAACATGGCGCGTGTGGCTGTGTTGTTGTTGTGTGCTTAACATCGGTGGGTGGTAAGTAGGGTGTTCTGGAAGTGTAATTGTCACAGGTGTGGGGTGGAAGAAGAGGGCTGTCCAAAAAGGACGTCTTTTGTGGTGCCAGCAGCAAAAAAGAAGAAGAAAAAAATGCTTCGAAACATACTGATTTGTCGAAAATCTATTGCAGACAATAGCGAGACAGACGATGACAGCGGTTTGGCTGCATGACACTGGCGCTGCTCAGCTTTTATTTTTGTTTGCTGTTGTTGTTGCGGGAGACGATTTTTTGGCTGAAGGTGCAGCCAGTCCCATATGGAGTTGAAAATTGAAAATGAATGCAGCTGCATATTTTTGGACGTGTCACGTAGCCTCCCAGTTGGGGGTTGAGCAAGTCGAACTGTCAGACTGATGAGATAGGTAAGAAATTGTCTGGACGTGGCGGATTATTTTTATTTATTTTTTGCTGTATTTCCCTGATATTTTCTTTTTAAATGAAACATCCCGTGAGTTCACATCCTAATACAAATTTAGCAATAAAATATCAAAAATGTAAAAAAAAACAAAACAGGTAGGGAATAAACCCGCATTTTCAGCAGGCGTCTATTGATGGCTCATCGAGGTAGGTAGTTGAGGTAGTTATTGAACACTATCCTGTAACTTAGATTTGGCCCACACATTTATTTCGATTTTTTGACACTATTTGGAGAATCTAGTAAACCAGTTATTGTTTGTGTATTTTCCTGTTGCAATTTCCGGCAACCAGTCACTCTTGTCAGATTGTTTAAAATGCATTTCACACCTGTCAAGTTATTTTGAATTCATTAGTTTCCAAAATATATAAGTATTGAGAAAAAATGACACTAAAAATGCCTCAGAGTTTCGTTAAAATTCTAACTTTTACTAAACAAGCCCAAACATATAGAAGAAAAATGCATTGAGGATTGTTTCCAGTTGATTCTATTTTCATTGAAATTTTAATGTTTTGTGTGAAGAATTTTTGTTGTCCCATGAACTTCGGACCAATTTTGAGGAGAGGCGACATTTTTTTTCGGGGAAAAAAATGAGTTTCACGAAGATTTCAAATATTTTAAAATGAGCCCAAACATGCTAAATATTGTCATTAACGCAGGCAAACGTACTTTTGATTGCTTGCAACTGATTTCTCGACTTCTAACTCCATAATTGTTTTGATTTTTTTCGAAAAAAAAAATCCCTGTTTGTTTGCCTCTTTCGATGAGTGTGAAATATTTAAAACGTTCTAATTAATTTTAAAAAATGCTAAACTTTTTTAAATGTTGCTATTTTTTATCATTTGTCCTCTTCATTGCCTACAACATTGCTGAAGACATACCAAATCGATTAGAAATCTTTTACAAATATTAAAATTTTCGATCTTTTTTCCGTATCAAAGAAAAAGAAAAAAAAATAATGGTTCAAACCATTTTAGGGTTCCCAAGACAATTTCTCATTTTGTAAACATCTGCGTACTGTTGTCAGTTCAATTCGCAGATTACTCGGCACCTAACTTGAAAGGTGTAAAGTTAACAATCTTTGAAATTAAATTTTACCTGAATAATATTTAAAGATTGAATCATTGAACATGATTTCACCTAATTGAAGACTTTTTCATAAGTTTCTTATTTTAAATATGGGTCATTCCAGGTCAACTGAGTACACTTTTGGACTCGACCTTCACCGATTTGGACCAAACTTGGAGGAAACGTTCATGTATCGATAGTTAACAGAAATCCTAAGTTTGGTGCTGATTAGACCATCCCTCTATTTTTGGCACCGCCCTCTTTTTTGACAATTTTCCTAAAAACTTTTTTCTCTTTTAAACATAACATTGCAAATACTTAAGCAAAAGACTTTCTACAGGTTGCAAATTATAGAAAATTGTCCAATGAATTCGATAAAAATTAAATTTTAACCCTTAAATGCCCACTATATCATTTTAACTTTTCAAGTATTAAAATACAGTTTTGACCAATTCCTTATATTTTTATTTGTTTTATTTTATCACCATCGTGTTCCCCGGACAATTTTACATAATAATCAATGTAGACCTCAAACTAAAATGAACTATTGGCAAGATACAGTGATTTTACTGAAAAAAGATTGATTTTATGCAGCACTCGGAAGTTAATGGTGTACTTCCCGCATAGTTCGGTTTTTATATGTGAGCAGTTCTCTACGAAATCGGTCTTTTTTCTTCAATTTTAGTTTTTGTATTTTTTAATCCGACTGAAACTTTTTTGGTGCCTTTGGTATGCCTAAAGAAGCCATTTTGCATCATTAGTTTGCCTATAAAATTTTCCATACAAATTTGGCAGCAAAATTCAAAAATCTGTATCTTTTGAAGGAATTTTTTGATCGATTTGGTGTCTTCGGCAAAGTTGTAGGTATGGATACAGACTACACTGAAAAAAATGATATACTGTAAAAAAATTGATGATTTTTTATTTAACTTTTTATCACTAAAACTTGATTTGCAAAAAAACTGCGACTATTTTCAAAAAATTTACCTAAAAATGGCTACAACTTCAAAACGGTGCACTTTATCAAAATTTCACTTAAGTACTTTTTGATTGCAAATTTGATTTTACATCGAAAAATGAAGTTGAAATTTTTTTGCGACAAATATTTCGATTTTTTGAAAAAAAACAGTATTGATTAAAAAAATCATAACTCGGTCAAAGATTTTTTGCACAACCTGGAAATTTCTGAAAAGTTGGCATTTTATGTCATCTAAAACATATCAAAAAATAAAAAAAATTAAAAATAGTGTTTTTTTGCAAATCAAGTTTCAGTGATAAAAAGTTAATTAAAAAAATCACCAATTTTTTTTACAGTGTATCATTTTATTTCAGTGTAGTCTCTATCCATACCTACAACTTTGCCGAAGACACCAAATCGATCAAAAAATTCCTTCAAAAGATACAGATTTTTGAATTTTCATGCATCATTTTTGTATGGACAGCTGCCAAATTTGTATGGAAAATTTTATGAACAAACTAATGATGCAAAATGGCTTATTTAGGCATACCGAAGGCACCAAAAAAGTTTCAGTCGGATTAAAAAATACAAAAAAAAATCGAATGACCGAAATCCTACAGAACTGCTCATGTGAGAAACTTATTTCGGATTTGAATTTAAAGGTCAGAGTCGAAAATAAGACACTTTTACTATCACGGGCTACTAATTGCTGCCCATGTTCGCACAAATGTCTTAAATGCAAAAACAGCATGGCCACGCATTCAGTTTTCGCGAAAATACTGGATTTCCTCCAGATTTCAAGAACAAGCTGTATATTTTTGGTTTTTCTGAAAGAGCACATTTTCAACTCAAAAGCTTTGAAAATGCACATGGGACATTTATGCGAACAGTGAACAGTTCAGCAGTTGATCGGAAATTTGACACCTCTCAATGCAGAGCCAGACACGGGTGCGCGAGTGTGTCGCGTTCGCCTTTTAAGCCAAGCTGCTGTGTGCCACCTTAGGGCGGGGTGTCGACGACGCCTCTGTTTTCACTCTACTCGCCCTCTTTTTGTCATTTCGCCCCACTTCGACGACCAGGGGTCCAACAAGAAGCGGGCTTCCTGTTTGCGCGCGCGCGCACAATGACAGCTTGAGGGGTAGGCTGGCGTGGTGACAACAACACCTTTCGCGAGGGGTCCACCCAAAGTGCGTGTGAGTATTTTAAGCAGCAGCAGCAATTGAAACGCAAATTGAGTGCACGAGACGGCTACGACACACACACACACGAACACAATTTCTTAATTAGTATGCAAGTGCAGCTGCATCGCTTTAAATTGTAGCAAACTTATTGTTATGGATTTTTATAAATAAAAATAAGCCAAATGGGCTGCTGCCGAACACAATGCCAACGTTGCTGACGGTGCAGACTGTCGACTGTCATTCCAGCGCGAGTGCAACGAAACGTCAGGGCGGTGGCACGTGCACGTGTGTGTGTGTGTGTGGGGGGGGGGGAGGGGGGAGCTGGCACTAGAAGGTCACACTGCTGTCGAACGACTGTGACGACGTGCTGACTGGGTAAAATATGACGATTATAAGAGTGAGGACGAGATGGTATTCGGTGAAAAGAAATTGCTGGCTACTTTCTAGAGTGCAGCGGTCCCTTTTTTGAGTGGAGTAATGTCAGATCCTTAATTATAATTTAGAAAATAATCAGACTATTAAGAAAGACTCCAATCCGCTAAACTTTATCAATTTCTCTGGATAATCCAATAAACATTTACAAAATTATTCTAGTTATGAATTATAATCATGTTAAATGTTCAATGTTCAATGTTTAATATTTAATGTTAAATGTTTCAATTTTTTGAACACTTAAATAAACAAAGAGAGAAATTCTCGTTTTCGGACACCGTCAAAATTTTCAACCCCTCGCTCACATTGGGTCGCGCCACCGTAAAAATGGACAGGTGTTAAAATTCAACCTATAATTAATATTTCCCACTCTATCACCCAACGTCCGTCTGTTGAGCTCGAAATCAGAGCTGCTCCGTTTTGAAGGTGGGTGTACGTCTTCGGCGACCAAATAATTGTCGGTGTCCTGATTCTGTCTTGACTCAAGTTAATTTTTTTATGATTTTTGATTTTTGATATGTTTTTTTTTGTTAATTCCACAATGTTCTTAAAATAATTTTTGGAGACTTTTTAGTTTTAGCAGTTTTTACAATAATGACAAAATTAAAAAATTTGCAAATAGTGTGGCCATAAAAGAAACACTTCGTTTTTTGACCACTAGATGGCACTATACCGTCGCGTCCAGTTGCGCCATTTGTGACGTTTGTGGACGACGAAACGATTTCCATAAATTTGCGCGCGCTGACAGTCTCGACGAAATAAAAATTTCCTTGCAGCCAAACACGATCGTTTCAAATTATAAAACCATCCCGCGGGATGAGCACGAAATTGTTCTTGCCTGTCACAGCCAGGATCTTTTCCCCGGGAGGAGCTGCATTGCGTTCTGTTGCAGCAAAACACCGGAATAAATTGCACCACGGCCATAAAGCAATTTATTTGAAGTTCCAGGCCATGTCAAAATATTGCCAGTTTAAATAAGGACTTAAGTTTTCAAAATGAGTACATGTTTGTTTTTGTGTGGTTTTATGGCGTCCATTCCGGGATGCCATCGAGATGATTTAGGGGGCCTCAGTGGATACAATCGGAACAAGAGAGGTTCATTGAACTGGGGAGGATATGTTATTGTAACAATCTTGGATTTATTCTTCAGTAATTCGAAGTCAAATCTTCAAATCTTCAAATCTTCAAATCTTCAAATCTTCAAATCTTCAAATCTTCAAATCTTCAAATCCTCAAATCTTCAAATCTTCAAATCTTCAAATCTTCAAATCTTCAAATCTTCAAATCTTCAAATCTTTATATCTTCAAATCTTTAAATCTTCAAATCTTCAAATCTTCAAATCTTCAAATCTTCAAATCTTCAAATCTTCAAATCTTTAAATCTTCAAATCTTCAAATCATCAAATCTTCAAATCTTTAAATCTTCAAATCTTCAAATCTTCAAATCTTCAAATCTTCAAATCTTCAAATCTTCAAATCTTCAAATCTTCAAATCTTTAAATCTTCAAATCTTCAAATCTTTATATCTTCAAATCTTTAAATCTTCAAATCTTTAAATCTTCAAATCTTCAAATCTTTATATCTTCAAATCTTCAAATCTTCAAATCTTTAAATCTTCAATTCTTCAAATCTTTATATCTTCAAATCTTCAAATCTTTATATCTTCAAATCTTCAAATCTTCAAATCTTTAAATCTTCAATTCTTCAAATCTTTATATCTTCAAATCTTCAAATCTTCAAATCTTCAAATCTTTAAATCTTCAAATCTTCAAATCATCAAATCTTCAAATCTTCAAATCTTCAAATCTTCAAATCTTCAAATCTTTAAATCTTCAAATCTTCAAATCATCAAATCTTTAAATCTTCAAATCTTTAAATCTTCAAATCTTCAAATCTTCAAATCATCAAATCTTTAAATCTTCAAATCTTCAAATCTTCAAATCTTCAAATCTTCAAATCTTCAAATCTTCAAATCTTCAAATCTTCAAATCTTCAAATCTTCAAATCTTCAAATCTTCAAATCTTCAAATCTTCAAATCATCAAATCATCAAATCTTCAAATCTTCAAATCTTCAAATCTTCAAATCTTCAAATCTTCAAATCTTCAAATCTTCAAATCTTCAAATCTTCAAATCTTCAAATCTTCAAATCTTCAAATCTTCAAATCTTCAAATCTTCAAATCTTCAAATCTTCAAATCATCAAATCAAATCTTCAAATCTTCAAATCTTCAAATCTTCAAATCTTCAAATCTTCAAATCTTCAAATCTTCAAATCTTCAAATCTTCAAATCTTCAAATCTTCAAATCTTCAAATCTTCAAATCTTCAAATCTTCAAATCTTCAAATCTTCAAATCTTCAAATCTTCTCTTATCGTCCTGTTCTACAGAGAACGTCAACTTTGACCTCATAACAAACTTCTCAACTTTTAACTGCCGGTCAATGATCCCGCCTGCTTGGACGGTTCCGTCGAACTGTGCGCCGACCCGCTGGATCTACGTCAATATTATCACAAAAGCATCGAAAAACCTTTGATCTGGCGGTCCCCGGCGTCTGGCCAACTCTCCAAGAGGCCAACAGAGGAGGCGCTAGACGGTTTGCTCTTTGTTGCAAACAAAAGACCAAGCAAAGCTTCCTCTCTACTCGAGATGAACAAGCACAAAAGTTCGTCAAAAGCTCGACTTTTGAAGAGCTCGACAATGGGATGTTACACAAGAGTCGTACCGATATTTGATTGAAAGATTTCATTTGTTGCAATTCTTCAAATTAGGAGATCAGCCCCGAAGTGACTTACGGGTACAGGCAGATGGTTCGAGTCGGCGTTTATGGATGCTCCTGCTGCTGCTGCTGCTGCGACTGCTGCGGCAAGGTCGTCGCTGGTGATGAACTGGATGGGCAGGGTGGCCAGTGCCTCGGACGTCTGGGTGCCGGTGCCGCGGCCAAGGACGGTGGCCACGCGAAGACACCGGTACGCACCGAACAGCCCGAGCACGACGATGCCGATCAGCGAGAACGAGAGCAGGAAGTACACGTATCCTGGAAAAGGGAGGGAGGGAGGGAATATTGTTAATATCAAGTCCGGTTTTGGATACAGAGAAAAATACTGATAGATCTTAGGTTTGTTAATTGCCCAACACATTTACCACCAATCTACTAACGTAAATAGGTCATATCTTTACGACATTCAATTTATAGCCGCTGCTAGCATTCCTGCTCAGTTTTCGGATGGGATTTCCCGAATTAAATTGAGTCCGTATTTATGATCCGAGTAATCATCTCGCTATCTTTACAAACAACCGACCTTCTCGTGTGGGGCTCATCACAAGCCCAGACACGAGGTCCGCGGGACTGCGATAAGATATCTCCGAAATTCATGGCGCCTATCGCCATCAAAAGTTTTCACACCTCCGCGCGCATGTTCCAACCCCATCTAGATACGGGCCTGGGCCGTAGACCTGCTGAACTAATTGCCCAACTCTTTTCATCGCCGCAAGATCTTGCACGAAACATGGCATGCCGATCTAACAGGCCTTTGCGAGACTCTGTTCGTGCCTTGGAAGTCATCCGAGATCGGCTTTTTGCACGAATATCCTGCCTTGAGGCCGAGTTCCCCGAAAAAAGCAAGCTGGTGCGCCCACATCATGTACGATGTAAAACAATTACATGTGCACTTGAACATTCAATTTGCAACAACCCTGCCTGCCTGCCAAGTCTGCCAAGCCAGTGCGGGGCCCAGACCAGACAGATTAATGCTTATCTTATCGGGCGAGGGCCGCCGCCGCCAGACGGAGCAGTGCATGAGTACGTTAATTTATAAAGAAGAAAAAAGATAAACACCACGCAGACAAAGTGAAGCATTAGGGGGAGCACATGCTCCAACACACGCACGTGGTGCACACTCACACAGACACGGAGGGAATAGCAAGACTTTTGGACAGGGTTGCAATATTTTAACCAGTTCTTAGTTATCCGGGGTTTCACAAGTTTACGATCCACATCCAAAGAAACGCTGGGACATCTCAGTAACGTAAACTTAGTAGCGTCAGTTTTGACCCTCCTGAATACCCCCCTGGTGGTCAGCTGCGATAGACGGAATGTTCAGCCCGAAAAAAAACAGCGCGCAAAACACCAGCCAGCATGAGTAACTCTCTTCACATCATGAATAACATTACGCTGGATTGATAATTATGGCATCAGACATCACTCCGACTGCGGCTGGTGGCATGTGTGCTACACCCAACTCCATCCCACCCCCCCACCTGGCATCTCCACGTGGTCCTACGAGCGATTTGAAATCGAAACACGCCGTCCGCAGACATCCGACAGCCACCCACTCACAGGCCGCCGTCCGTCATAGTCACCCGCACGGTCATTAATTGCCGCGGACCAGACTCGAGTTAGACAGCCTTTCGTCACTTGCGAGCGTGTAGATTCCAACCAGCCCACCCCCTGCACGCGCTGTTTCCCCGCTAGACAGAGAGATGTTTCGAATTTCGAATCGGCGATCACTCCCACGCGCGGTCACGTGGAAGACGTGTGGGTGGCGATTTTGGGAAGGGTCAACGGGTTTGGGGCGCAAAAAAGAAATGCCGAGTTCACGTTGGATAGCGAGCTTCAATCATCAAATTGGCGAATCTTGAACGAAAATCAATAGAGCTTTATGAAGTTTCGCATACGCACACTAGCGCACCATATGATTTTGCTAGCCGGACAAAATTTAACCTCAATCTTTTTCGTGTATGTACACGCAATACATGCGCACGTAGAAACCTCTATAGAGTCGACACGGAAAAACTCTTGTTACCTTCAGCTGGCGCGAATCGAGACACATGGGGGAACTGGTACGGATACAGATCTAAAAAGATGCATCGCTTTCAGCAGCGCCAAGTTCTGACTAAGTATGGGGGGGGAGACCACATTTTTTCCGTTCAATTTTGTTGTGAAAATAGTCTAAATTTCACAAAAAGATTTACGAAAAATGCAGGATGGAGCAACTCACCTAAAAAATTACAAAAATGTTTTTTTAAAGTGCAATAAACGTCAACATTTTCAAAACCCGAATACGGAAATCGATTCTCCAGACAATTTGGCATAAAACTCTCCATAATGATCACTGTCCTTAGTCTAATCCTTGTGAACACAGCAAATAAAGTAGTAATCCAGCTGCGTGGAAAAGGCTTGGGTGTAAAATAAATTCTGCATTATTTTATGAAATTCTGTGTAATATTACACCCTGAAAAATGTAGCCCATCAGTATGGGAAACCTACTTGACCGAAATGTCAAGCTCATATATACGTTTATCTTTTTTATTATACATCGGTCTGATGGCCGAGCGGGCTAAGGCGCCAGTCCTTACTGAAGGTGCTGGGTTTGAGTCCCGTCGGTTTCAACTTTTTTTTGTGTTTACAAAAATTGTACATGCAGCGTGTAATATTAAGTGTCTTTTTTAACGAAGCTAATGTGCATGCTTTTGCTTGCGATTTTACCTTCGGATTATTTGCAGTGAAGTTACAGCGGTTTTGAAAATAAAAATGTTGAAAAAAATTATTGATAGTTTTGAATATTTCTATAAGCGGAAAGCTCGTCCAATTTCCCATAAGATTGTATTTGACCACTTTTCAAAATAACTCGTTTTTATCATTTAACCTAATTAGTAAATTAGGTAAAAATCATAAAAAACGAGTTATTTTGAAAAGTGGTCAAAGACAATCTTATGGAAAATTGATAGTAATCCAGGTTACTACCATCCACCATTTCAGTTATAAGCAATGTAATTAGCTTATATTTGTATGCCAACACTTCCAATTGAAAAGTGTCAAAGACAAACTTATAGGAAGTTCGACGAGCTTTCCGGTAAAAAATTCAAGACTGAAAAATCAAGTCTGTCGTATAGAAATTGTCAAAAACCATAAAAAACCATTTTTTCAGCATTTTTATTTTAAAAAGCGCAATAACTTCACAAGGATTGGACTTGGTACAGTGGTCAATACGGATACTTTTATGTAAAATTGTCTAGAGAATCAATTCCCGTGTCCGGGATTTGAAAAAATTGCAGTTAAGAGCACTTTAAAAAACAGTTTCAGTAAATGATTTTTGTATTTTTTTAGGTGAGTTGCTCCATCCTGCATTTTTCATGTGTCTTTTTGTAACATCTTAGGCTATTTTCACAAAAAATTGAACGAAAAAAAATCGTTGGCACACCTTCAAATTTTGCTTTTAAACTTAAAAATCAAAATAATTACTAAAAGTGGCGCGTATTTTTGTTTCCCTGTATTTTTTTCGAAAAGCCCGGCAAATTTTATGCAAGTTTGTCTTTGATCACATTTTTGATACGATGAAACAGCTTGGAGGTACAGCAATATTTAAATTCCAACTTACAAAAATATTGAAAACCCTTACGCCCTTCTCAAATGTCATTATCGAGTGATATCCATATATACAAAAATTTCAAAAGTTTCATTGAAATCGGAGAGGGTCCGGTACAACCGATTCCCTGTTTGGCAGGGAATTGCTCCATAGGAAGAAAATGATGGTAATATTCCTCAGGTGGCACATTATAAGTAAAAATGTGTAAAATTACATTAATATCTGCTGAATTTCCATCAGTGTCTGGTTAACTTACAGAAGGTTTTCATTTTTAAACATTTTTTAAAGGTAAATTTACTCAAAAAAGATGTAGTATTCAACCTTCCAAATTTTCAACCTTCCGAAATTCAACTTTTTTGTGTATTACATCCGAGACGGAGTATATCATTTATGTCCAAACAAAGTGTTATTTTACCTCTGAAAATGTGCAACTTTACCTCTTTTCTGGTGTTAGGTGACTAGGGAAACGGAAAAATATGTTTTGAATTATTTTAAGCTATCTAAAAACTGACGTCCTTGTTAAGATTGAAGTGTAGACTATCCAGAAAAGGTTAGGTTGAAAAAAAAATGGTTGAAATTATGGTTGGTTCAATATTGCCTCTTTTTGAATAATATTAGGCAGTTACAAATATTTTTCAAAGTTTATGTCGCCCCCCAAAAAAATCAAACCATCCACATTAACGACCCCCGGGTCTTTTGTGGTCTCTATTGCAAGTTTCTGCTCGAACCTAGGAGTCCGAAGGCTTGAATGGGGAGAGCACCCAAACCTCTTTTTACTCCAAGGAACCTTCCACCCCAGTGTTTGAACTGACGACCTTTGGATTGCGAGTCCAACCGCCGCCAGCGATTCCACCGGAGTAGGCTTGGTTTGGTGTGTTGTTTGTACTTATGGCATGGAGACAACTCCTACACCTGGAATGACTTAGCGGCCTAACAACCAAGGCCGGGACCGACATTTTACTTCCTCATCCGATGGAAGGTTGCAGCAGATGGGAATCGAACCCAGAATCATCCGCTTACAAAGCGGACAGCGTAACCATTCGGCCACGCACTGTCGCCCCCCACCCCCCTTCAAAGTTGGCCTGAATAATCAGGGGGCAAAAAAATATTTTTTTCTAAAAACTTCAAAATGTTAATGAAAATTTAAGTTTAATCATCTGAAAACCAGTTAAAATGCATTTTCCCACGTTTATAATCATATTCAGCATGTTTGAACTCCTTTGTAAACATTTTAAATTTTCATGAAATACCAATGTACCACGAAAAGTTTTTTTTTTGGCGAAAAAAAAATTCCATCAATACCTCGATATTTTCAAAACTAATGATGGGAAAGCAACTGTACGCCTGTAAAATACATTTTAAAACACTTTTTCATCCAAATGTTGAAACCTAGGCTTGTAATTTCAATTTTTATATATATTTTTTTGCCCCCCCCCCCCATAAACTTCAAAAAATATTGGCAACGGCCTTACTTTAAAAATGTATAAAAATGTGAACCTGGTGAAAATTTATCAGAAACTAATAAATTTTCATCTATTTTTGGTGTAGCATTACACTTTTTTGACACAAAATCTGTCACCATTTCCTGATGAATATCACCATTTTTTCTGTACCGAGAAACCCCTTTTTACGCGTTGACGTCAACAAAACCTACAAATTGATTTTTAAAGATTGCAAAAATGTTGCGTTTTTGAAAAAATCCCTAGATTGGACGCACTAAATGTCACTTTTCAGACTGAAATAAGGTAAAGTTACATCAATAAAAAAGAGTTAATATTAAAACTTCCAAAATTACACCTTTCATATAAACACAATTTTTTAACTGTGTTGAAATTTAAAGCTACATCAGTGTGGATCCAAACAATTTCATAGCGGCGAGATAGCAAAAAGTACATTAAATTTCCCATCCCTTTCTCATAATTTTTAACAGTTGTGTAAAAACAAATTGCAAAGATTTTATTACTTGTTCTGCGTAATTCTTATTCGATATAAAATAAATTTGCAAATCATTCCCATTTCAGGCTGCAAATTATTGAAAACAATTCTTTTATCGAATGTTGCAAAATAAAAGGGCTGCCCCTCCGTCACAAAACATCAAAAAATGGACCAAAATTATCTTTTGGTACAAAGTTTTACGCAAATCCAAGAGGGGTCGATTTTTTTGTTGGATTTCGTTTGAGTTGACTAATAATAAACCATTTCCAGAAATTTTGAAAAAATAATAATACAGTTATATCAATTGCAACGAACCAGTCATATAAAATGTTGATGATCTCTTTGAATGTGGTTGTTTACTCTAGTCGTGACATTCAAAATTGCTTCTGTTTACTTCTCGTGTTTGGTAGGCGTCATTCACCTAATTTTCTTACCATTCATTCCGAGACGATGTAAATAAAGGTGTTTTTAATGAGGAGACAATTATCGGTTTGAGAACATAATTTTTTTTGAATTCCAAAAATCCCCTCGAATTTGACGGCACGTTTTGGATTGTTTGCTCATCATAGACAGTTGTGCCAATTCAACCTAGAGTGATTTGTTCTATCTTAGTTAGTATTCAATCGTTTGTTCAATGGCTTGTTGGAATTGAATTCGAAAGTTGTTTTATTATTATTTTACTTACTTTTTACTTGCGTAATTTATGGAGTCAAAAATTCTAATTCAATGGTTCTCAAAGTATAATACGGATTAAGGACACCGATTAGGATCGTCGACACAGTTTCGCTTCACCGGGCCACGTGTACGATAGATAGTATAGATTCCCTCTGGGCGGAGGGAGGGCAATTTGAATATATATTGCGCCGCTCATGGCATCATCATTGGAAGCACCCCTCGTCGTCATCGTCATCATCAGTAAACTTCTAGCCAAATTTCATTCCATTTGCAAGTGTTGTTTTTTTTCTTCCTCTCGACCAAGTCTCGAACATTTTTGCTCGTATTTGTGTTTGTGCAGCCCAATTTTGGGTGGTGTGCCGTGCGCGGTCTCTGTATGTGTGCTCCCAAATCCCACTAAAAACGAAGGACGTCAAAATCGTTGCTGCTGCTGCTGATGGTGATGATGATGATGACGATCAGACTGTGGCGGTGGTGGTTTTTTGGGCGCAGGTTGTTAGCTAGTCTCGCTCGCTGTCAGACTGACGTAACGGCAGCCGCAGACAGCCAACAAAAAGGGGGGGGTGGTGGTGGGTGGTTTCCAGACAGTGCCATGGGGGATGGGGTGGCCGAGCGTGCAGAAGAGAAAATCAGAAAAATCAATATTTAGGTCGTGCTCGTGCCGATGACGACGACGGCGACGCGACGATTTCCGTTTTGCTTGGTGGCCGGCGTCGATGCGAGAGTGTTAGATTGGCAATCGGAGGTAGTTGGAACATTCGAAAAAAAAAATCTGAATCAAAAAATTGTTAATGCAAATTTCATAATTAAAACAAGATTCTTATTATGACTTTTCTCAATTAAGATTAAAAACAACCAAAAACTCATTAAACCAACTAAGTTCCGTCTAGGTCGTATTTGAGCAAATGTCACACGAACAAACAATCCAACACGTGCCTTGAATTTCAGGGATGAGAGTGAGAACCGAAAGAAAGAAATATTGAACACCAAAATAGATCATTATCACCTCACTCAAAACACCTTTGTTTACAATGTCTCGGAGCAAATGATAAGCGAATTTGGGGAATGACGTTTAGTGTAGTATGTGTTTATGACAATATTTTAAATGTCATGATTTCAAAGAACCGAATCTTCGATCTGGATTCTGTAAAGAATTTGTTTAGCTCAAAAGGTGACAAGAACACAATGAAAAACTGGGAAAATCGCAAAAGATACCCTCCGGCTTGATTCTTAAGGAAAAATGAGTAACAGTGCCAATTTTGAGCGATGGGCGAAGGGATAAGGGTCGCTTTTTGTTAATACGGAGAAAAAAGAGTTCCAAAAATCGTGAACAAACGTTCATGAAAATGAGAACCACGAACAAAGTGTTAAAAAAATTCCTAATTTCGCAAAATGCTGGCGTAAAATTTTATTACAAACAACTTTGTCGAAGTCCGCAACTTGATGCGAGTTAACCCTGACCCTGAGTTATTTATGATTATGGAAAGATTTATTTTTCACCAACTTCAACAACAAAAGCGATCCGTTACCCTTAACCGATTTTGCTCAAAATTTCCACAGTAAATTAGGGGAAATATACCCTTTCTAATCAAACACCTATCTTCGTCATATGGAGAGTTTGATGCTCGATTAAAGCTCCACAACTACTATTTAGGCTATAAACTTACCAGCGCCAGCACCGCCTCGAGTAGCACGCAAATTCATGCTATTTACTGGCCAAAAAGATCAAATTTAATGCACTTTTATCATAATTTCTATTTTGCGAGACCATTTCTCATCATTTTGGTGGCACACACATCCACACGCAAGATCAGGGGTTAACTGCTTAACAAAAGTCGCCATCAATATCTTTTCACTTGCGCTAACGATTTCAAAGCGCTTAAGATATAAAATTGCTTCCAACTACCGGCAACATGTTCTTTTGACCATAACTTAGTCACTCACTTGAAAAATAATCCCGAAAAATGTAAATAATTGGCAAGCACCATCAAAAAAACAAACGCGCTAAGTCTTTTGACGTTTCAATTTTGACTACCCATTCCAATCGAAGGCTAAAGAAAACCGAGCGAGAAGCGAAGGCAAATAAAGAACAAAGGGTGGCCACCAACACCACCAACATGCTGGTGCAGCGCCTGTTGGAGTGAGCAAGTGCTGCCAGGAAACTTTCGCTATAAATGCTACTTTTCGTTAGTGTTCGCTTAAAATTTCATCAATTTTGGCAGCACTAAGCAGACGCAAAAGAGCGCTGGAAGAAAAAAAGAACTAAGCTGAGAATAGAAAAATGGGCGTGGCCCAATGCACTCGACTGATTAGAATGCATTTTTGAAATATTTTTTTTAAATGCTTGTAAAAGGAATAGCATAACTTTTAATAAAAGTGAAACTAAACAGACATGTTTACAGAAAGTTGCTCTACTCGTTGGTGTACTTGGTTTTAGTGAATTTCAAGGAACAATCCAGATTATCCAGCATCATTCAAACACGACCGCTTATTAGGCTTAAAATGTGCATATTTCCCCTATTTTTGTGGCGGAACAATGTTTTCATTCGAAAAATTCCCAAAAAATGTTGAGAGCTCGCGATTAGCGATTAACTGAAAAATGATTTTTTTTTGAAAAATGGTCTGTTTTCATAAAAATATAATATTTTGTTCTAAAACCTTGAAAATGCATTCAAATTGACCCGTATTTCACTTTGAATCATAGTTCGAAGTCCTACCAATAATGTTCTGTATTCATATTGATCCAGGGAGCCATAATTTTAAATTGGCAGCACGTTAAAGTAGGACAAATGATTTATTTTGCTTGAAATTTTCAAGAATTTCTCTCAAAAATCCATCTAAAAAAATATTTACACCTAAACCAATACCATCAACTGGTTGGTAACAACTTTCTGAACAATTTTGCTTTTTAACAATTAGTTTTTGTTGCTTCAGTGCCATTTAGTAAAATAAAAATGGCAAATTTTCAAAACTTCCTATAAAAACTCATTTTTTATGTTTTTTTTTTTTATGTTTCCAAACCTTTTGCATTATTTTATAACAGCAATTTACAAGGAGTTTTCATTGATTGGCCATGACGAGGAAATGTATTTTAAACTAACTGGTTTTACTACAACAAAATCTTTTTTTTCAAAAGTTTTATGAAAATTGCTTTTTAATGAAAAAGTATTATTTATGTTAAAATATATGTTCAATGTTTTGCATAAAAAGCAATTTTCGTCAATATGTTGAAAAAAAATGACTTTGTTACACTTAAAGCGACTATAGATTTTGCTTGTAAATAAAACAATGCAAAAGGTTAGAAAACATATAAATGCTGGCAGTATTTGAACCAGTGGTGTAAGTGAAAAAAAAATAAGTTTTTATAGGGAATTTTGAAAATTCGTCATTTTTATCTTGGCACTGAAGCAAAAAAAAATTGTTAAAAAGCAAAATTGTTCAGAAAATTGTTACCTACAAGCTGATGGTGGTTTTGAAGCCAATATTTTTAGGTGGGTTTTTGCAATTTCCTGCAATTTCTGGATTGTCTGCAAGTTCGCGAACCATTGAATAAAAACTATTCGGCCCTGTTTAAATATTAAAAAAAAAATCAAAGTGCACGTACTTCTGGGACCCCAAAGTTGATACTTCAAGTCATTTTTGTATTTTTTTGCAAGTCAATGTTTTTCTGATTTTGAACTTTTCTTCTCAAGGGTTTTAAGGTTTAAGGTTGGTTGAAAATTGTGACCTGGAGCTTTTAGGGGACATCTGAGACAATGATTAACTTTAACGTTTTAAAAGGTTAAAATGGATGAAAATAACAATTTTTATGCTGGTTTCCATTGTAAAATTGACTCCGAAACACGACTATGATAAAATTATCACCTGGAAATGGGACCTAAGGGGTCCTCGAGCAAAAATTGACAGCCAAAAAATTCACAAAAGAAAAGTGTCTTTTTTATTTGTTTAACTGCCTCTCGTCTAACAAATCTCGAATGGAAAAATGCCACCGGGGCCGACTGGGACCGAACCCAGGTCGACTGGGGTGAGAGGCAATCACGTTTACCACTATCAACCTCGAAAATCTATTGAATGCGATATTTTTTCTCTTTGGATAAACTCTTACACCGGAAATTGATCTCTCCAGCCTCCGTTTTTCTAATCAACTTTCATGGTTCACATTCTCCAGCCCGACACTCAAATGAGCATTACTTAGCAGCACTAAAAGAGAAAGAGAGCAGTGTACTTTGTGAGACTAAAGTAAATTGAATTTTCTTCCAGCCTCCAAACACTGTCGAGCTGCTAAACGTTAAATGGCCCATCTCTGACAAACACATACACACAAAAAGCACACATACACAGACACACCACTCACTCAATAAAACACAATGAAATTCCTTCATTAAATTTCCCCAGACGGTACCTCCTTCCACCGTCTGCACGAGATCGTCCTTTTTTTGTTGCGAAAAAGTCCCACCTCCCTCCCGGCTTGCATCCTTTTACGTGCATCAAACCTAGCCCAACTCACAGGAGGCCTCGGGGGAGAGTTTTGTCAGTCTGCAAATTGGGAAGGTGGTGTGGCGTTTGCTCCCTTTCTCTTTGCCGAAAATGTTTTCCCCAGTCACCACACCTCCAACTGTCTGGGATGGACTCTCCGGGGCAGATCTGCATGTCTACCGAGTGTGAATGTGTGTGTGTGTTTGTGGAGTTTGCTATCAAATTTATCCTAGCTATAAAGTACACCAACTGAGATACCTCCTTCCTCTTTTATTTTTCCATGAACTTCCTTTTCACTTAAAACTTTGCATTTTCATCCTCTCTTGGAAAACCCATCGGATGCAAAAAAGAAATGGGAGGGTGGGTGTGTGCTGCCCGAGGTATTTCGATCATTTTTACAGTAAACATGCAGGCACACACACCCACACTGCGATGTGACGTATCTCTTCTGAGATTTTCTATGCATTTGCGTCACTTTGTCAAAAAAAAAGAACAAGTGCCAGTAGCTTTCGCAGCACAAATACATTTGAAATTGTGTTCATCCTTGGGAAGAGCACGGTGTGTTCACATAGGAAGTTAGTTTGACTTAAAATAAACATATTCAAATTGCATTTCCATGCAAGCATCACTGCTCAAAAAATGAACTTTTTATTAAAAGCTCGAAGACCCACCTTCAAGTATACATATATCCGGATCTCATTTAAATGTGTGAAAACTATGTTTGGATCTATCATTCGACCCATTGTTCGTTGGACCTTTCCAACGAGTCCAAAACATTGAAGATCTGGCAACCATGTCTCAAGTTATGACCACTTAAGTGATATTTATTTATATTTATGTAATTTTTTTTCCGGTACTAAGAAAAAATATGAAATATGTGCCCAAACCCTCCATATAAGCCATTGTTGATAAAGAGTGAGGAAATCATGACCACATAGGTAGATTAAGTTAATTTTTGATTATATGTTTTTTCTGCATTATTACTTACATACTTCAACTCATATATTTTTTGAATATTGAGGTTAAATGTGCCATTTGAAATCGTTTTTTTTTTTTTCATAATTTTAGCAGTTAAGCCTTGAAATAAAATTTGTTATAAATGTTTTGACTGTATAAACTACCGTAAACCAGGGTGACATTGATAGGATTTCAATTTGTTTTTGGAATATTTTCCAACTGTCAAGGGTTTTCTCAAGATTTTTATTTTTAAAACATATACTGTGGTAGGCACCACAAGGTCCATACACTATTCTTAAAAAAAAAATCAATGGGGCTTAAAAAAAGTTGCCTACGGTGTTCAAATTTTATTTTTACGCCAATTGTACCATCGCTAAGGTTGCTGATATAGATTCTATTAAAAAAAAATCAATTTTTATATTTAGTTTACTAAGCTTAAAAACTTTTTAATACAATACATATAAATTTCAGGTAAAATTGTTAAATAGTCACAATTTTGCCTGAAATAAGTTAAAACTAGTTTTGTTTATATCGATTCATATTGCAACTTAAAGTCAATTCGAAGCACAAATCTTTTTTTTACATTTTATATGAATTTTGTTTTACTGGAAATGCCTACAATTTAAAGATGTTTTAAAATTATAATTCAAAAACGCGTAATATTGTAATTTACAAACTTATTTCACCTGCTTTTAGTGTAAAACAATCCGAAAATGCATTCCATTTTCCGATTCAAAATCACGTTCATTGAGAAAATCATGACTCTTTGAGAATATTAAAATAACGCTTTTCATCAACATTTCTTAATTATAGTTGACTTTTATGAAAACTTTTTTTTGAAGTACTTTGAACACTTCTCTACCATGGTCAGTATGAGCCGGAATTTGAACCCCGATCTGTAGGAGGTCCAAAATCATCTCACAATTATGGAACAGGCAATTTAGCGGCAGTGTTTGCTGCTCTTAATAAAACAGTCTTAAAATGCTGCATTTTGATAAAAAATTAACTTTTTTTACAGCGCAATAGCAAAAGAATTGCATAAAAATAAAAGGTCCAGAATAACAAATTTTGTACAATTTTGTTTTAAAAATTTCTACAAGTGTGTTTCAAATCTGGTACAGATAAAAATATTGATAATTTTTCCAATCTTTTCTTTAAAAATAATTTCAAACAGCCCCCGTTATTCTACCCCAAGTTACGGAAAAGCCGACCCGAGTCTACGCACTGAGTTGTGTGTTTGCATCCTCTCTCGTCTCCTTGCTCTCACTTCAGTTGGCAAGAGGGTTTGAGGTGAGCCAGGAAACGAGTCAACACAAAGCCCCTGCGACGACGACGACGGTGGCAACCCAGACGTCCGAGGGTGAGGTCCGGGACGACCCCCGACCCCGGTCGATTGCGTCTGTCGGCTTTTGCTTGTGTGTATTTGTGCGGGTACGCTCTCCTTTATAGGCTGGTTTTAGTGTGGCAGACGACGACGACGACGACGCAAAAAACGATATCCTTTTTCTCGAGGTCGGGTTTGGGATAGTCTGTCGGGGGGAGACTTGGGATTTGTTTGTGTTTGAACGCACTTTTGTGTTGGTGGTGTTTTCCCTCTTTTCTCTCGTGTTGACGCAAAAATGTACGCAAACATCACACGTAAAATGCGTTGTTCGATGTTGGAGTTGGAAGGTGGAGGAAGGATGGTGAAAGGATATTTTAGTCTTTTGCTCATTGGTTTTTGTGGAGACGCACGGTGGATCAATCGTGAAATTTGTTCTGTATGGATATTTCAAACATTCAATTGGGTCCTAAAATAAAGCTTAGATTGCTGACATTATTATTTATAGCGATAAAGCTTATTTTCTGAGTACATGACCTTTTGAACGACCACAAAGTGTTTAAAATTGATTTTTAAATCAATTTTGAAAAATTAACCTCGCGGTCCTTCTTGACAGAATAGGTCCTACTTGACAGCTCTTCCAAGGGAATCATAGTTTATCCATCGAAAAAATGTTGTCTTGTCAACTTTTTTTTTATCAGAAATGGTTTTCAAGCGTGTATTTAATCGTAATATTCGTAAAAGTAGCACTATTCGGATATTTATCCGGAAAGTTCCATCCATCTTTATAAACCCCTGAAAAAATGTCCGGATATCCCTGAAACAGAAATGATTTGTTAAGCAAACTATACTCTGCTGTTCTTGTTATTTTAAATCATAATTTCCTGTTGTTATAATCAAAACGTTACTTAATCCACTTTCTGGTGGGTGCCTTCCTCACATTCATAAAGTCAATACATTCAGTAAAAATAGCAACATTCCCCCTTTACATGTTTAACAAATCAACTTTATTACTCATTTATTTTGATAGGGTTCGCAGACCTTCAATATTTCTGGCTCATCGGCAAGGTCTGATAGAAAAACCTAATCAACGATAGTTCGCATGGAAGATTCAAACATTATTTCTATCAAAATAGCTGAGATCCGGCCTCCAAAAAGTGTATAAATAACACTTAAGTGCTAATAACTTTTGATAGGGCTGTCAGATCTTTAATGTTTTGGGCTCATTAGAAAGGTCTTTTTAATACCTTTCTGAAAATGTATAACATGATAGCTTTTCTTACAAAAACCACCCTTTTTACAATCTTCCGGACATACGCCAACATTGTTTTTCAGCATAATTTTTGAAGTACTTTACTAAACTTGCTGATTTTAAATAGAGACCTTTGGGACCCCAAGACGGATCGAATGAGACTAATACGGTCAAAATCCAGTCCGGTCAATCATCCAGTCCGGAGATAATCGAGTGAGAATTTTTTTGTCCACACACCTACACACATCCACACAGACATTTGCTCAGAACATGATTCTGAGTCGATATGTATACGTGAAGGTGGGTCTACGAGGTCAAATTAATAAGTTCATTTTTCGAGGGCGTAATATTGAATGGTTGAAATTTCAAAATATTGTTTTCGAAATGATCGCAACATTTTACGAATGTTTCATATTTTAAGATTGAAAATAAGATTACTTTTATCTCTGTATCTCAGCAACCAGTGGCCCAATCTTAAATGTTTCTTAGAAGAAATTAATAGAATCTTTTTTTAAAAATCAAAATAACCGGACATTTTGGACAAAATTTAACTTTGAATTGCTATATTTTGAAAACGGTGCACTTCATAAAAATGTAGAGTACTTTTAGATTGGAAATTAGATTTTACATAATAAAATGAGGACAAAATTTTTTAAGTACAAGATTTCATTTTTAACAAAAATCACTTTTTAAAAATTCAAACATGGCTTCAAATAAATCAAATATTTAAAAAAAACAGATTTAGGAAAATTGAATATTTGCGACAAAAAGTAATTTCAAAATCACCATTTTTTTTCATTTACCATTTTTGTTGAATAGTCCTCATCAATGCTGACGACACCAATTCAATAAAAAAAAAAATACCTTGAAAGGACACAGATTTTTTGTAAAATTAAAAAATACAAAAAAATAAGTCGAAATCGGTCGATTTCGCAGAGAATTGTTAACGGAGTTTTTTTCGGTTTTTATTGAATATCTCAGGATTGAAACCGAATTTTGGAGATCTGTTAAGGCCAAAGTTGAGGCATTGTGAGCTGTACAAAATGGCCTTCGTAACTCAGCGACGGTATGACGTTTGCTGAGGGTGTCAAAAAAGTAGGTTATGTTACCACTTGCATACATCAATATATCACAACTTGGATAAAAAAAAACTCCAGTACAAACAAAATTGAGGTAGTTCGGGGTCAACTCGCCTAGCAACATCCAGCTTGTGGTTTCCATAGCTCCATTTCGTGAACTTTGTTTCCTTCTGTCGCCAACCGATTCATGCCGTCACATTACATAACGCGCCACACACGTCCTAGGCACATCCAACAAAGAAGCAAGATCTCCAATCTAGCCTTGCTTTGCTTTTTGTGTCCTGTTTCCAGTTCACGTGACCAGAGGGACGTGTCGCCGCGCCGCGCCGCCGTGGGCCTAGCTGGCCAGACGTGGTGGTGCACGCGAACCTACATTCCCTGACCTGGGTCGTGGCTCTAAGTGCCCGCCGGCACAGAAGTGGGCTGTGTTGCCAGTCACCACTCTCTTCCCGTTGCCAGCGGCGCGATGGCCATAAATTATTTTAAGAACTATTTTTGCCACCTTACCCCACAATGCCCCTCTCTTTCTTGCCTACATTTTAGCAGTTCTTTAGAAAATACGACATTCTATAATTTTAGTTTACTCGATTTTGTACTACTTTTCAATATTTATTTCCAATAGTGCTGAGAGAACAAATCACAAGATAATTGCCAAAGATTTGATCTAAAATAACAGCTTATAAAAAAGTGTCGATATCGAGTATCGAGCCCGATACCTTCGTCATAGCGAATCTGTGCCTTACCAGTTTCGGCCACCGCATGTCGATGAATATGACCTTCAGTATTAAGGATGATTGTCGAGGGTGTAAATCAGGAAACTTTTCTAAAATTTATTTGAAGAAATATTTTATGTTTTTTGATAAATTACAACTTGTGCCACTCAACATCAAAATTACCAATTTTTATTGTAAGTGTAAATCATATCTTCAAGGTCATAAAAAGTGATTTTCAAAAGATCAAAAGTTTTTTAAACGTATTTTTGTTTTCCAAAATCCCAGAGAACCACTCTGTAGTGGATTTCACGTGGCTGGGCGCGAAAAAAAGCGCGACGGATGGGCGAAAAAAGCCTCTAACACTTTTGCCGTTTGCAATGCGATTAGCACCGTTATGACCGCGAAGCAAAAAAGTTTGCGACTACTAGACTGGACACCCGGCGCAGCTGGATCGATAGGCGCTGCCGGGAAGGTGGGGTGGCGTGTTGTGAACTCAGAACCAATTTTAAAATAAGTTTTTATATTTTTAGTTTCTTTGAGTGATCATCATCAAAAAAATAAAAAGTCTACTTTTTTTTAAATTGCTGTAACGGAACACTTTCCACTCTCAATCCGTCTTTACAAGTCCGGTTGGTCAACGACGACGACGACGTTGGGCTAAAAATAGAACCCGCCATTGCCACCCACCGTAACCATGGAGGGGAAGGGGCTTAATTTGAGGCGATAATTTAAACCTTTCCCAAGTGGAAACTTCGGTTCGCGCCAATTGAATTATACTTTCATCAATCGATTGCAACACAGTGCTGTTGGCAGGGATGGGGCGAGAAAGCACCTGCTGCTCGGACTTGGAACCGATGCTACTTACAAAGTGGGTACATTGTAGAATTTGGTGATTCGTGGTTTATGTGCATACCTGGAAAGAAACAAGAAAAAAGTGGGTTAATAAATATTCAGATTTCTTCATGTTTATCCCTCTACAGCCCAAAGTTTTTTTTCGAAAATATTATTTTTTCCCGTGTTTAGGAGGTAATTTTGAGCAACTTTTGTTCTACGAAAAACTTTTCTTCTCTTGTTTTATGTTTTTCTTGTTTTATTTTTAGTATTTTATTTGCATTTATCTTGTTTGGTTTATGTTTGTTTTTGGTAGTTTTTGGCCTATTCTACGACCTAATATAATTACATTTTGCCTATCTTATTTTTTCACATTTTTACAGTCACTTTTTCAATTTTTTGCATGTTTTTCACATGTTCTGCTATAGAATGGCACCATCATCATTTAGATTGCAAAAAAATGCGTAGAGGCATATTCTGGGACACTATATAAATTACTGCATACTTCTTTTTACTCAAAATAAAGGAAATGTTAGTAAAAAACAGCCAAAGCTGGCCCCAAAACAAATTGATATTTTTTAAAACATTGGCAAAGTCACATTAAACAAGTTAAACTTCCAACCCTGAAATTTTCAAAAATTTTAAGAGTTCTTCTTTCCAATGCTTTTTAAGAGCAAAAATCGGTTGGAAAATTGATTTTTGGCGATTTTTTTAGATCGAAGCCCGTCTAAAGGCGGGGTTAGGTTGCAGAGGGTTAAATAAGATAATATATTTCAAAAGAAAGAACTTTTATGCTTAGTTTTTTTTTCAAAGGATGATATTTTTACAAATTTTGGTCACGTAAGATTGTTTTTAACATGATCATTCCCTTGTGGACCACCAAACAGTGAGGTACTCCTCGATATTAGCTCCTGAAAAGTGCTAAAAAGTGCAAAAAATGCCTCACGGCAAGAAAAAGAGGCGGTCCTCACCAGCAGGATCGGCAGATTTGAAGAAGCTAAAGCATGCCGAAGCGCTACCTGCAAAGCCAGGCAGTTTGGGCAAGGACGCTCAAAATTCGTCTGGAAACCAGTTCGCTACCCTCCCTGTGGACGTGAGCGAGAAGGAAGAATTTGAACGACGGGAAAAGTTGCCACCCATTTTTGTGAAAACATCGTCTTCGGATTCGGTGCGAAAGTGGCTGACCGGGTTCATCAAATCTGGTGCTTTACGAGCTTCCATTCGCTTGTGTGCTGATGGACTCAAAATTCTGCTACCTACCAGAAAGGATTACAACTACGTTCGGGATTTCCTGAACAACACAAAGATTGAATACTACAGCCATGACGATCCAGGTAAACGCCCCATGAAACAGGTCCTCCGAGGCCTGTACGACATGGATGTGAGTGTGCTGAAAGAAGAGCTCAAAACTCTTAAGTTGAACGTGATCGAAGTCTTCAAGATGACGAGACACAACAAGGACATCAAGTATCGTGATCAACTGTACCTGGTTCATCTCGAGAAAGGATCGACAACGCCGTCTGAGCTGAAAGCAGTTCGGGCAATTTTCAACATCATCGTGACTTGGGAACGTTATCGTCCAGTGCACCGTGACGTGACACAGTGTTCGAACTGTTTGCAGTTTGGGCATGGTGGAAGGAACTGTTTCATCAAGAGTCGTTGTGCAACCTGCGGAGGTGAGCACAAAACTCAAGCTTGCGAAACAATCAACGAGAACATCGAAGCGAAATGCTTCAATTGCGGCGGCGACCATTCTACCAAGAATCGTAGCTGCCCAAAACGAGCTGAGTTTGTAAAAATTCGGCAGCAAGCGACGACGAGGCACCAACCAAATCGTCGCAAAACACCACCAACTTTCACGGACGTGGATTTTCCTGCTTTGGCGTCACCAGGAGCGGGATCTGTTCGAGTGGTTCCAAATCTGCAGCCATTGCCGTTGAATCAGCGGCCAAAAGTTGCAGAGAATACAACACCTCCAGGTTTCAGTCAGCAACCGAGGGGAAACCAACCAGCATCAACGGATGAAGGCAGCAGTGACCTGTTTTCACCACAAGAACTTCTGAACATTTTCATCGAGATGACAACAACACTGCGTGGGTGCAAAACTCGCCAGGAACAAATAAGAACCCTTGGAGCATTCATCTTAAAATACAGTTCGTAGTTTACTCGTTCTAATGATTTTGAATAATTAAAAGAATTTTTATTTTAGTTTTAAGTTAGGATTATTTGTTAAAGTGATTTTTTTCTTTTTTTACCCAAATGTATTCGATTAAATGCAAAAATGTAAAACAATTTGAAATAAATGAATGAATGTGAACAGTTAATAATAAAACGAAAAATACAACAAAGATGAAGAGCATTTAGCCATACCACTTAGAATGTAAATGAAATGTAATTATTATAAGAGAGATCAATAAAGACATATTTAATTAAAATTAAATTTTTTAACATGAAATTATCTACCGAGTTGCAATAATTAGAAAAAACCTGATAAAGATAAAAATTAAAAGTCGCAAGCAAAATTCTATTTAAATCATCAGATTTCTTTGGTTAAAAAAAATGGTTGAAAAAATATAAACAAAGGGAATAATATTAATAAAATTTTGTTTTTGAATAAAATGATGAATTACTTTTTGTTGTTATTTTTTAGCATTGATTTGGGAAAATTTCACGAAAATTCCAAATTTCAAGAATTTTGAGCTGTTTGCGGAATTGTGAAAATTGACTTACCATATGAGTCATATACATTTTTGAATTTTCGATCAGTAATTGCATTTTGACACTTTTTACTATTTTTAAAAGTCTTTGAACACAGATTCAAAAAGCCACAAACTTGAGGACGTATGAATATGAGCATTTTTCGATATTTATTTAAATTGGAAATTTGGCTTAACATTTTATTTTTGTTCTTTCTTCGACCTTGAACATAGCCGAAAGTTGAAAAATTTAAATATAATTTGTTCAAGCCCAAGGCAAAAAAATTAAATAACAAGCAACAGTCCTAACATTTGAATGCCAAACGTGGTTTAAAATGCATTTTACACTAGGGCAGTTGTTTTGTAATCATTAGTTTTCAAAAAAGTAAGATTTGATGTAAAATTAGCGCAAAAAAAAAACTAAACTAAACTAAACTAAACATTGAAAGTTTTCAAAAATTCAAAAGATGTTTAAATCAACCCAAACATGCTAAAAATGATTTTCAACACAATTTCAGCTGATTGCACGTAAATTTCCATTGGAATGTTATAGTTTTTTTTAGAAAAAATATTTTTTTACAAGAGCAATTCTCTACGAAATCGGTCTTTTTTCTTCAATTTTAATTTTTGTATTTTTTAATCCGGCTGAAACTTTTTTGGTGCCTTCGGTATGCCCAAAGAAGCCATTAGTTTGTCCATATAATTTTCCATACAAATTCGGCAGCTGTCCATACAAAAATGATGTATGAAAATTCAAAAATCTGTATCTTTTGAAGGAATTTTTGATCGATTTGGTGTCTTCGGCAAAGTTGTAGGTATGGATACGGACTACACTGGAAAAAATAATACACGGTAAAAAAATTTGGTGATTTTTTATTTAACTTTTATCACTAAAACTTGATTTACAAAAAACACTATTTTAATTTTTTTATTTTTGATATGTTTTAGAAGGCATAAAATGCCAACTTTTCAGAAATTTCAGGTTGTGCAAAAATCACTGACCGAGTTATGAATTTTTAATCAATACTGATTTTTCAAAAATCGAAATTTTGGTCGTAAAAATTTTCAACTTCATTTTCGATGTAAAATCAAATTTGCAATCAAAAGTACTTTACTGAAATTTTGATAAAGTGCACCGTTTTCAAGTTATAGCCATATTTAAGTGACTTTTTGAAAATAGTCGCAGTTTTTCATTTTTTTAAATTAGTGCACATGTTTGCCCAGTTTTGAAAAAAATATTTTTGAAAAGCTGAGAAAATTCTCTATATTTTGCTTATTTGGACTTTGTTGATACGACCTTTAGTTGCTGAGATATTGCAATGCAAAGGTTTAAAAACAGGAAAATTGATGTTTTCTAAGTTTCACCCAAACAACCCACCATTTTCTATCGTCAATATCTCAGCAACTAATGGTCCGATTTTCAATGTTAATATATGAAACAATTGTGAAATTTTCCGATCTTTTCGAAAAAAATATTTTTGGAATTTTCAAATTAAGACAAACATTTTAAAAGGGCGTAATATTGAATGTTTGGCCTTTGAATTTTTTAATCAATACTGATTTTTTCAAAAAATCGAAATTTTGGTCGTAAAAATTTTTCAACTTCATTTTTCGATGTAAAATTTTATTTTTTTCGAAGAGATCGGAAAATTTCACAAATGTTTCATATATTAACATTGAAAATCGGACCATTAGTTGCTGAGATATTGACGATAGAAAATGGTGGGTTGTTTGGGTGAAACTTAGAAAACATCAATATTCCTGTTTTTAAACCTTTGCATTGCAATATCTCAGCAACTAAAGGTCGTATCAACAAAGTCCAAATAAGCAAAATATAGAGAATTTTCTCAGCTTTTCAAAAATATTTTTTCAAAACTGGGCAAACATGTGCACTAATTTAAAAATGAAAACTGCGACTATTTTCAAAAAGTCACTTAAATATGGCTATAACTTGAAAACGGTGCACTTTATCAAAATTTCAGTAAAGTACTTTTTGATTGCAAATTTGATTTTACATCGAAAAATGAAGTTGAAAAATTTTACGACCAAAATTTCGATTTTTTGAAAAAATCAGTATTGATTAAAAAATTCATAACTCGGTCAGTGATTTTTTGCACAACCTGGAAATTTCTGAAAAGTTGGCATTTTATGCCTTCTAAAACATATCAAAAAATAAAAAAAATTAAAAATAGTGTTTTTTTGTAAATCAAGTTTTAGTGATAAAAAGTTAAATAAAAAAATCACCAAATTTTTTTTACCGTGTATTATTTTTTTCCAGTGTAGTCCGTATCCATACCTACAACTTTGCCGAAGACACCAAATCGATCAAAAAATTCCTTCAAAAGATACAGATTTTTGAATTTTCATACATCATTTTTGTATGGACAGCTGCCGAATTTGTATGGAAAATTATATGGACAAACTAATGATGCAAAATGGCTTCTTTGGGCATACCGAAGGCACCAAAAAAGTTTCAGTCGGATTAAAAAATACAAAAAAAAATCGAATGACCGAAATCCTAGAGAACTGCTCACAACCTGAGTTTTCGTTCTTATTTTGAAGGGGGGGGAGGGGGTGTGATAAAAACTTTGAATAAAATATCCGATTTTGGACTTGTTGTCCAAAATATCGATACGGAGAAAAGCCAACATTAGTTTTCAAAAAAGTAAGATTTGATGTAAAATTAGCGCAAAAAAAAAACTGTTTGCGATACTAAACATTGAAAGTTTTCGAAAATTCAAAAGATGTTTAAATCAACCAAAACATGCTAAAAATGATTTTCAACACAAGGGAATGCATTTTTAATTAATTTTAGCTGATTGCACTAAAATTTCCATTGGAATGTGAAAGTTTTTTTGAAAAATATTTTTTACAACCTGATTTTTCGTTCTTCCTTTGAGGGGGTGCTAAAACTTTGAATAAAATATCCGATTTTGGACTTGTTGTCCAAAATATCGATACGGAGAAAAGCCAACTTAAGGAAAATCGGACAAGCTTTCCTGAGAACATATTTTCACTTATAATATTTTTATTAACATTTTTTCTTAACCACCGTATTTTCAAAAGGATAAGAATTAAGACAACATTCAATATTGAGATTTCATTGGAAATTGGAAACATACAAATTAAAGAAAAAAATCTCGTTGAAAAAGGTTGAATTTTTATTTCAGTGTATTTTTCAGAAGCCAAAAATTTACAATATCAGAATCAACAAATTATAAAAATATTAATATACAACAATTCCATTTGAAAAGAGCCAAAACCGATTCAATTACGAAAATTTTGAAACCAGAGCATGTACAGGTCATCAATGAAATTTTAAAGTTATCGCAGTTTAAGTGATTTTTTTTTTTTTATCGTCCTTTTCCTGTTTTTGCCACACGCACGTCGAAAAATTCATTTTTTATTTTCAAAAAATCAAATCTCGGAAACGTACGGTTCGAAATTTTCCGAAGAATCCGATAAAAATATTTTCAGACATAGGCTCTTTGGACCAGACATGGTCAAAACGCCATTTTAAGTTTTCATACGACTTTTTCAAATGATAAGCTGGGTTTTTAATCTTCTTACTATTTTTCCCAAATAGCCTAACTCATTACCTTTTTGTTGACTAAGACAGCTAAAATCGGATGAAATGGCGCGGAGATATGATTTTTTGAAAAAAAGTGGTTTTTGCGAAAAATTATGAAAATTGCCTTTTTTTGAACCACCGTAGCACGATGTAGGTCACCCTAATGGCCAAAGAAAAAAAAATACGGGTCTAATTATTTTGACCAAGGAACCCCAAGAAAATTTTGAACCCGATTGGAGAACTTTTTTTCAGTTTAGGCTCTTTTCAAATGGACACCCATCTGAAATGTAATTATCGAGTGAAATTGGCTTCATAAATATAAAAATAGCTAATATGAGTCTAGGATAACATTACAAAATTTCATTAACATCAGAGAGGGTCGAGTAAAAAAGTGCCTGAACAAATTCTTTTTGCAATTCCGTCAGAAAACTTCTTACTCTTCCTGTCATTCTGTAGCGACGAAACGGCCTACTTTTTTCTACCAAAAATAGCAGAATGGAAAATTAGTACCTTTCACTACCAGTGCTGAAATGGGTGCTGAAACGTTGAACTTTTATCGAAAAGTAACATTTTTCAATATTTTTTTGATATAATCGGTGAATTCACTTAGATCATTAATGTTTGGCAAAAAATTTCATTCAAAAGGCGTTTTTAGGAATTGCAAAAAATGTCGTCGTATTTATCCAACTAGGTAAACCTCGTTGGATATATGTACGACTCGTGCTGAAAAAATCATCTGTTTGCAACTTGTTGCATAAACTACTATTTTGGGTATAACAAAATTACAATCGTTCCAAGCTTCATAGGATTGCTCTGTTATACAATTTATATAAATTATCATAAAATGAAAATTTTCAAATTAATCCAAACCAATGAAGTAACGGGCACTAGACCAACACGATGCCATAATGCTTCGGAATAATTTGAATTTCAGACTTTTTTGTTCTCCGAAGACAGCTTTCGAATATGTTCTACAACCCACGCCAACACATCTCAAGCGTCCGTTCCGTTTTGGAGTGCCATTTTTGTCAACTTCTGCCCACAAAATGACACCTTGAGGGAACCCGCGCAGATCTTCAAGACCCATCCCAGATGCGTGCTGACACGCATAAAGTCGGCCAAGTTATGGGCAGGCGAAACACCTTCAAAATTAGTCGGCCACTTGGGCCGCCTAGAATTGTTCGTCCAGCCAAAATTGATTATTCATTCGAGAGCGAAATTTGAAATGGCCCATTCCGGGGCCGTGGCCAATTTCGCCGGTCCAATTTGGCATTCGTTCATTTAATCAAGCCCCTCGGTCTGTCCCGAAAAAAAAAGAACGCGCTGGTGCATTCCCAAATTGATTTAACGTCGTCGTCGTTTGTCCCCAGCTGCAGTTGGCTGGCCTGCAGTCGAAAATCACGTAAAACGACGTTACGTCCACCCTTTCTCCTCGAGAACCCGGACCGACCGACCGACCACCAGACTGCACTTATCCAATTTAACTCGTTATCCGCCGTTTTAGTGCTTCTTACTTCAAAGCTGTGGCCAGCTCTCCAAAAAATTTCATTGCTGAATGCCGCCGGGATGCTTGGCTTTGCCCAATTTCGGTGTGCACAATATACAGTTGGGGGTAGAGGAGAAGCAACAAAAAAAAAAAAAAAAAAAAACAAACTATACGAAGCAAACACAGACAGACAACACCGGGTTGTGTTGGGCAACACGGCCATGAGTGGAGTGAGGGGGGATCTCTGGGGTTGAATGGACTGATTTTAAGAGTGTTTTAGATTAGCGTCTCAGAGTCTGGGAGTTTAATCGTTGTCGAGCGTCTCAGAGTCTGAGCATCCCCGATTAAAAGTGCCCAGCCTAGAAGTCCAAGCGTCTTGGAGCCCCAGAGTCCATTCGTTCAAGTATCCCGGAGTCGAAGCATCTCTCAGTCTAATCGCCCTAGAGTCTTAAAGTTTAAGCGTCTCAAGGTACTCAGAGTCTCAGTGCAAAAATAAAATATAAATAAGAAACTTAAAATCCAAACATCTCAGATTTAAAATGTCCCTGAATATAACAGTCCAAATGCTCAAGCGTCCCAGAGTCTTAGCATCTCAAAGTTGAATCGTCACAATGTCTAAACGTCTCACAATATAAGAGACCCAGAGTCTTAGCGTCTCTAAGTCTGAACGTCTTAGAGTTGGACAGTCTATGCGTCTCAAAGCCCAATAATTTAAGCGTTTAAGAATCATAATCCTAGAACATAAGCGTCTAAGTGCTCAAGCGTCTCAGAGTCATATCGTCTCAAAGAAAAAGCGTCCCAGAGTCGTAGCGACTATGCGTCTCAAAGCCCAACAATTTAAGCGTCTCAGAATTTTAGTCAAAGAATATTAGCGTTTCGAATTTGTAGCGTCCTAGATTTTAAGTCTCCCTGAATATAAAAGTTTTAGAGTTCAAGCGCCTCATTCCAGCGTCCCGGATTTTAAGTTTTTCTGAATATAATAGTCTAGAGACTTTTTTTATTAGGTCCTATAAACATATAAAACACAATAGTTTATAGGACCTTTAAGAAAAACCCTTGAAGTGCTCTAGCGTCTCAGTGTTATATCATCTCAAAGTATAAGCGTCCCAGAGTGTGTTTGAGTGTCCTGAGGCTAAATTATTTAATAGTCAAAACATCCAAGAACCAATTTAATTATTCAGGCGTCTCAGAATCTTAGTCCTAGAATGTAAGAGTTTAAAAATTCTTGCCTCCTAGATTTAAAGTGTCCCAAAATATAATAGTATAAGGGTTCTAGCATCTCAAAGTAAAACGTCCCATAGTCGTAGTGTAACCACTACGACTATCCCAAAAATTTAAGCGTCTCAGAATGTTAGTCTTTGTAGCGTCCCAGATTTTAAGTATTCCAGAATATAAAATTCTCAACCTCCAAGCGTCTCAAAGCGACCCAGACTGGTAGAGACAAAGCGTCTCAAAGCCCAACAATTAAGCGTCTCAGAATCTTGGGCTTGGAATTTGATTGTCCGTGGGTCAAATCATTCAAGAGCTCAAGCATCTAAGGGTCAATACATCTAAGAGTTTCAGATAAGTGTTCCAGAGTTCAAAAGTGTACGAGTTTAAGAGTGCAAAAGTCCAAGAATTCAAGCGTCTTAATGCTGCGTCCCAGATATTAGAATTCCAAGTGGCTCAAAGTTCAAGGGTCAAAAAGTTCAAGCGTTTAATCATTCGTTAGTCCCAGAGTCTTGGTCAAAGAGTTTGCTACACTAACTAGAGCTCAAACTTACCAGCATCTAAGCGTCCCGGATTCTGATCGCCTCAGACCCTAAGCGTCTCAGATCCAAACGCGGCAGAGGGCCAAGAATCCCAGAATCAAAGAGTCAAACATTTCAAGATACGATCAGCTCAGAGTCCAAGGATTCAAGAGTCCAGGGGTTCGATGGTTCAAGGGTTCAAGGGTTCAAGAGTTCAAGTGACGAGAGACCGAGAGTCTAAGAATTCCAAGAGTCCAAGAGTCCAAAAGTCCAGAAGTTCAAGATTTTAAGAGTCCAAGAGTCAAAGAGTTCAAGATTCCAAGATTCCAAGAGTTCAAGAGTCTAAAAGTCCTAGATTCCAAGATTGCAAGATAAACCCAAGAGTGTAAAAGACCAAGAGTTCAATAATTAAAGAGTCCAAGAGTCTAAGAGCCCAAGAGTCCAAGAGTTCAAGAGTCCAAAAGTCCAAGAGTCCAAGAGTCCAAAAGTCCAAGAGTCCAAGAGTCCAAGAGTCCAAGAGTTCAAGATGAGTGCAAGAGTCCAAGAGTCAAACAGTGAAAAACTCCAGGAGTCCAAGATTTTAAAAGAAGTCCAAGAATCAAAAAGAATTCAAGAGGAGTTTAAGAGTCCAAGAGTCCAAGATTCCAGAAGAAGGCCAAGAATCTCAGAGTCTACGAATTCAAAAGTCCAAAAGCCCAAAAGTCCAAGAATCCAAGGGTCTAAGAGCCCAAGATTCTTAGAGTATAAGAGTCGAACAGTCCAAGAGTCCAAGAGTTCAACAGTCCAAGAGTCCAACAGTCCAAGAGTCCAAGAGTCCAAGAGTCCAAAAGTCCAAGAGTCCAAGAGTCCAAGAGTCCAAGAGTCCAAGAGTGCAAGAGTGCAAGAGTCCAAGAGTCCAAGAGTCCAAAAGTCCAAGAGTCCAAGAGTCCAAGAGTCCAAGAGTCCAAGAGTCCAAGAGTCCAAGAGTCCAAGAGTCCAAGAGTCCAAGAGTCCAAGAATCCAAGAGTCCAAGAGTTCGAGAGTCCAACAGTCCAAGAGTCCAACAGTTCAACAGTCCAACAGTCCAAGAGTCCAATAGTCTAAGACTTCAAGAGTGGAAGTCCAATCCAAGATTCCAGAAGAAGGCCAAGAATCCCAGAGTTTAAGAATCCGAAAGTCCAAAAGCCCAAAAGCCTAAAAGTACAAGAGTTCAAAAGTCCAAGAATCCAAGGGTCTAAGAGCCCAAAAGTCTTAGAGTATAAAAGTCGTACAGTCCAAGAGTCCAAGAGTCCAAGAGTCCAAGAGTCCAAGGGTCTAAGAGTATAAGAGTCCAAAAGTACCAAAGGTCCAAGAGTCCAAGAGTCCAACAGTCCAAGGGTCTAAGAGTATAAGAGTCCAAAAGTACCAAAGGTCCAAGAATTTAAGAGTCCAACAGTCCAAGAGTCCAATAGTCTAAGATTTCAAGAGTGAAAGTCCAATCCAAGATTCCAGAAGAAGGCCAAGAATCCCAGAGTTTAAGAATTCAAAAGTCCAAAAGCCCAAAAGCCTAAAAGTCCAAGAGTCCAAAAGTCCAAGAGTCTGAGAGTCCAAGAGTCCAAAAGTCTAGTCTAATCTTGTATTCTTGGATATTTGGACTTTTGGACTTTTAGACCTTTGGATTCTTAAGCATAAGAGTCCAAGAGTCCAGGAGTCTAAAAGTCCAAGAATTCAAGAGTCCAACAGTCCAAGATTCCAATATTCTAAAATTTCAAGATGAGTTTAAGAGTGCAAGCCCAATCAAAGTTTCCAGAAAAAGGCCAAGAATTCCAGAGTCTAACAATTCAAAAGTCTAAAAGCCCAAAAGTTCACCCCCAAAAAGTAATGACCGTGCCGATTTCACCCCACGTCTCCCCCCTCTCAAGTCTCTCTGAGAGTTACGAGCGTCTGCTCGGCTGGTGGCGGCGGCAAACTTTTGGACACTTATGCAATTCCGCATGCGGCACCCCTCCCCCTCCACCCTTTCAAACTCTCAAAAAGAGTGCCTGAAAAGAGATTCAACCTCGATGGTTCGGTACAAAAAGAGAGAAGAGCAAAAAAAAAAAAAACAGCACACCACCACCGGTCTCAAGCCTCCAAGTAATTTGCGAATTTCGTTTGATACTCGCGAATCAAAGCATATTAAAGCTTCGCGAGCGCGATTATCCAATGAAACGGTCATTGACTGATTGCGCCCCGAGAGGAGGAGGGTTCGTCGTCGTCGTCCGACCCATGCTGAGAAGTGCCGGGCCTCTTGAGCAGGAGATTCGCAAATTCGTAAAGCGGCTCTAGAGGCACCCTCTCTTTCTTTCCACTTTTGGGTGTACATTGCTTCATTGTTATTTTGGCACTTGAAGTTTTGCGAAAAAAAAGGCGAACCTTGGTTGGAAGGAGGAGGAGAACAGAAGAGGGGCTTTGCATAAAGAACACCCACTTGAACTCCGCGGAAGGGCCTCACGGTGATTTGGGTTGTTGTTTTTTGTTCAGTTGGATGGGTCATTTTGATACAATGTTGCTTTAGGAAATTGAGCAATTCACTTGGAAATTTGGATAACCCGATTGAAAGAAAGCTGTTCAAATGAAGGTTACAATCAAATTACAATCTCCATGTAAAAAGATTTAGACATCTTCAAGCAATCATTTGACACTAATTTTGTAACAGCCGTAATCACCAACACCAATATGTGCAACATTATTGTCGGAATGCCTTCGGGGGACCGCCAGAATCTGCGTAATGACCACACGGTTGTGCTCGTCCGGTCCGCATTGTCTCACTATAGAGATCCGCTTTTGGGAACCTTTCGACCATTAAATGGTGACAAAACTGCCCTCTCCTCTCACACAAACGGGCGCGCGTGGTCCATCGCCGGCCGTCATCAACCGTCATCAGTGGAATGACACTCCGCCGAACGATGTCACGGCTCACTCTCTCTCGCTCGTGTGCGGAGTCTGCCGTGAGATTCGCTCTCTTGCTAAATGAATCAATTGACAAAGAGCAATAAAACTTCAATGAAAGAGTCTCGCGTTGGGTTCGGTCGCGTGAATTTAGGTTTTTAGACACAAAATCGCTTTTATTTTTTGCTAAAATGTCTAAGGTCATTAAGGATAGACGTCTCTATGAATGTAACAAATTTGACTTTTTTTGTGACCATTCAGATGCCTACTAGGATCGGTGGGCGTACAAACTTCTCGTTTTACAAGAGAGCACACGGGCATCGAAATACTAAATAAGAGCTTGATTGAACTCAACAGTAGTTTGGCCCCAATTAATAATTTTTTTTTTAGAAATTTTAAACACATTAGCCATTTTTGCGATTTAACTCTACTTCAGAGGCGTGTAGAACATACATTAAAATTCAATGCTTTCAAACCAAGAATCTGGCCTCAAGCAACAAATCTTGAAATAAATCGCAAAAATAACCTCTGAAAAAATATATTTTAAGAAAATAAATTACTGAAATCCAAAGTATCAACAAAAATGCATACAGTATGTAAAAAAAGTATTTACACCCCTTGGGCACTATGCACATTTTGTGATGAAACATGTAAAAAATTAAAGTTTGACAGGAACCTGGATGTATGGGTAATAAAAGATCAGAAATTTTATGCCCTTTCTGATGCCACATAGGTTGAATTGTGAATTGTGGACCGGTTCAGATGCCAGCGGATTTTCCGACGACGTAATTCCGGGTTGGTACGAAATTCCAACGAAAAATCTATTCTATCGATACAAATACCCCCAAAATGGTATTATACCCACTCCAAAATGTTTATTTAGCAATTCTATGGTAATATATTGACATTTAGTTTAATTAAAAGTTTGCAAAATTAAGTTTAGATAAGTTTTATATAGAATTTCCAGAGTTATATAAACTTTTATACTAAGTAGTTAGTAAACTTTATATTCAATCCAAATTATTTTTTTATCAGTCAAGGATGCCTATTTGGAGTTGAGAGACTGGATTTATGGTGATTTGTCAACAAATAACATTATTTATGTTAATTTTTCGAAAGGTGTACAAACTTTTTTTGCACCTTTTTTATTTTCGTAATAGTATTTGTTATATAACTTTTTTATAGAAATCATCTTTTCATGAGCTTTTTGTAGCAAAATGTTTGGCATGAGTTTCTGAACAAAACGTAGTACTACACCCAAAATTCAGAGTCGAGATAATCGTTCTCTCAAAATTTATTGAGGACTCAGTGCCAAAATCGATAGAATAATGGTACCAACTCACACCGTCATAACAAATGAGTTCATTCGTTAGTTGAATCAATAAATCTCCAACAAGTGTCATACATCGACTTCTGACTTCTCCTTGGTCACCAAGCTGTGGTGGCCGAGGCAGCTAAGTCATTGGATTGGTTTGTCAAAGGTCTCTGGTTCGATTCCCGTTGTCGACACTTTTGGTTTTTTGTTTGACGGATGAACTTTTTTTGCAAATGAACCTCGAGAGAATAGTTCTATCGCCCATCTCGAGCTGTGTTCTCTGCGTCCGTGAATGGTACCACTATTCTCTTGACTCGAGACCATCATTCTCTCGGACTAGCGCTGCCAGTTTTGGGTGTAGGTTCCTGTCAAACTTTCACCACAAAATGTGCATGCCCAAGGGGTGTAAATACTTTTTTACATACTGTACATAAGACGTGTCTCGTGGCGCAGGGGTAGCGGCTTCGGCTGCCGATCCCGATGATGCTATGAGACGCGGGTTCGATTCCCGCCTTATCCACTGAGCTTCTATCGGATGGTGAAGTAAAACGTCGGTCCCGGTTTCTCCTGTCTCGTCAGAGGCGCTGGAGCAGAAATCCCACGTTAGAGAAAGGCCATGCCCCGGGGGGCGTAGTGCCAATAGTTTCGTTTTTTTTTACATAAGACGTGCATTAGGGTGACAATAAAAAAAAAAACTCAAAAAACCCCCTGATTTGATTCCTTAGGCAAAAATAAGTAACTGCGAAAATTTTGAGCAAATTCGGTTAAGGTTTAAGGGTCGCTATAAATCGTTTAAGTCAGGGTTAACTTGGATCGTTTTGCGATCTTGGACAAAGTTGTTTATCATAAAATTTTACATAAGAATTTCACACTTGACAATAATTCGATGCATTTAACGCCACCCTCGGGATAATTTTGAGATTTTTGCCTTTCCCTATCCAGATTTTTAAGCGAAAATGGCGTTCGAATGATGAACGCCCGAAATGTCAAAATCACGCAGTGGTGCCAACATTACGAAAAAAGTGTGCCATTTATGACATCCACATTTTATTTTCTAATGTTGGTGCTACTGTATGATTTTGACATTTGGGACGTTCACCATTCGAACGCCATCTTCGCTTAAGAACCTGGATACATTTTTGCGGTTTTTCCAATGCTAACTTCAACGATAAAAAAGTGACTATCCTCTGACAAAACTGAAAAACAGAGCACGCACCCTGTTGGGGGCACGGCAGACAGCTGTCTAGTAATTAGACAGCTTATGTAGTAATTAAACAAACTTCAAGAATTGTAGAACTAATAACACCTTTTTTCCCTTGTGACGTAGAGTTTGTTATCTGGTGGTTAAAAGAGACAAATGATAGAAAGAGCAAAATTAAAACAGAAAACCAGGAATAAGAAATAGTCTATGCGGATGGAGAGCAAATTGAAATCAGAGTTGAACACAAAGACATCAATATACTTATATATGCATCACACTACATTATTCATTTCAAGTGATAGTAATAACCTCCTAACCTCACATTTTAAACAATTGTATCAGATGAGAATGAAAAAATTTGTAAGAAAAAGCAAGCAAAGCTAAATTTAAAAAACTAACTTAATCCACCTATGTGGTTGATGCCTTCCTCACTTGTTACCAACAATGGGTAATATGAGTGGTTTAGACACATATTTCAGCTATTTTTTTTAGGTCCCGAAAAATAAGTACACAGATATAACTTAAGTGGTCAGAACACGAGACAGAGTTGTCAGATCATCAATTTTGTGGACTCGTTAGAAAGGATTTTCGATTACCTAACCAACAATGGGTTGGATGATGGATCCGGACATCGTTTACATGCATTTAAGTGAGATCCGGCTTCAAAAAAGTACATAAATATCACTTAAGTGGTCATAACTCGAGACAGGGTTGCCAGATCTTCAATGATGTGGACTCGTTAGAAAGGTTTTTCGATTACCTAACCAACGATGGGTCGGATGATGGATCCGGATATAGTTTACATGTATTTAAGTGAGATCCGGCTTCAAAAAAGAACATAAATATCACTTAAGTGGTCATAACTCGAGACAGGGTTGCCAGATCTTCAATGTTTTGAACTCATTGGAAAGGTCTTTTGATTACCTAACCAACAATGGGTCGTATGATGGATCCGTACATAGTTTACATATATTTAAGTGAGATCCGGCTTCAAAAAAGTACATAAATATCACTTAAGTGGTCATAACTTGAGACAGGGTTGCCAGATCTTCAATGTTTTAGAATCATTGGAAAGGTCTCTCGATTACCTAACCAACGATGGGTTGGATGATGGATCTGGACATAGTTTAAATGCATTTAAGTGAGATCCAGCATCAAAATTCCAGCACCCGATTCGCAACTTTGACACTTTTTTATACGTAACTTTTGAACTACTTATCGGATCTTCAAACAATTCAATAGTGCAGTATGGGGCACCAAACCGGACCGAATGCAACTTGTTTGACTCAAATCGGATCAGCCAGTGCCGAGAAAATTTGGCAAGAATTTTGAGCACCAAGGGGAATACGCACACACATACACACACACACACAGACATTTGTTCAGTTTTCGATTCTGAGTCGATAGGTATACATGAATATAGGTCTACGAGCTGTTTTTCAAAAGTTACTTTTTCGAGCAGGATTATAGCCTTACCTCAGTGAGGAAGGCAAAACGAAAAAAATATCAAAGTTTAAGTTTATATCCAAAGTTTTAAGTTGAAAGCCAAAAAATCTTGGAAAGAAATCGAATTATTTTCAACATTTTAATGAAAAATAAAAGATTACTGACTGAATTTGGAAACAATTGTCAGTACAAATTCTGAAAAAAGATCCGAAAGAATAACCATTTTGACACAACCATCAACATGATGCGTAAAAATGTGTTATTTTCTCTTTTAATTAATTGTTGAAGCGTGATTCTCTACCAATTACAAAAAGATTTTTTTGCCGTCGTAAAACTTAAATTTTTGCTACCATCGGGGTTTGAGTGTAATTCTAGTTCTAGAGAACTAACAGTTCTGTATTGATTATAAGGCATCAGGAGGACCAGAAATTGGGGCCTAGAATTCAAGCACACACACACAGACTCACACATTCTAACAGCAGGTGGTGGCAAAGAAGCGTGAAAAAAAAAAGAATTTCTATCCCCCTTGGCGACCGCGGCACTCTTTGCTACCACCCCCACACTTTCAACCTCAACGCCAGAAAGACACAGTGAAAAATTCATTCTTGAAAATTATTCGTTTTTGACATACAATTTTTTTATTACAATTTAGATGTTAAGGTAAAACACATTGAAGAATTATAAAAAATATTCTCACAGTGCCTCAAAAGCAGTTTGTTCATGGGCACATCATGGGCGCCCCCCGGCGATGGGGATGGCCTTTGGAGTTCTTTTCCGCTTCCTTTGGCCCCAACTCGTGGTGGAGACCGCCGGAGGAAGCACTGGAGTATTAGAAGGCAGCGAGCATGGTAGCGTTAGAAGGCAGGTTTTTTCTTGTTTTTTTTTTTTCTTGCCGTCTTTTCGTCGTTTTATGAGGCACATCAGTAACAACAACAACGCCAGACCAGGCCTAGCCGGTGTCGAGGCCTTGCCGTTGGCCGGGGTCAAAAAACCTATCTATCAAATGACGATGCTCTCTGAATGGAGGTTTTTGTTGTTGCTATTTTTGCCTGGAAGTTGCTGCGAAATCTAGCCGAAGCGTGACCAAGCCTCTTGGGTCTATGTTGCTTAGAAATTGAGGGCGACAAACCTTTGAAGATTACGCTGGTTGCTAGGTTGGCTGCCGGCGCTGTCGAAAACGCCGGTGATCACTATCTCGACCGGTGGCGCGATGAGGGCACTCGGGAGGAAGTAGTGTTACGTGGACAAGTGTGATTAGATCTACGTGAGGGACGGAGTTATGACCGGACGTGGTTCTGTTTGTGTTTGGATTATTTTTGATCTTTTGGTTGTGGTCTAAACGCGAATTATTCAAACTAGTATTTTATATTATTGAAAGTAAAAATTTGTAAAGTCTTATGGATTTGATAATGAATCATCGTTTTATGAGGCACGTCCTTGTGCAACAATTGAACAATTGCAAATAATTTTCGTTATCTGTAAAAGGCCATACCCAGTAAAAAATGGTTTATTTTTGAAAACGGGACAACTTTTTTATGCGTCTAGCCAAAACTTTCTTATCACTGCAGTTTGCAATCACATTTTAAACTTGTATAAACTTGTTAATTTTAGCAACACAAATCAACTCAAAGTCCGTTGATAACCCCGTGACATGCAAAATCCGGCCCAGCATTGAGCGTTGACGGATGATGGAATCGCCATGCCGTCGAACGATGACGCGAGTTCAACTCGGACTAAACCCAGACGAGGATCGTCAAGGAACCGGCCGCCAGACAGAGAGCACCACTTGAGTCGCCACGGCAGCGTCCCCTGATAAGGGAAGCACCAGTGCGGACCGTGTTATCACGTGAAGAGGTACACACTGAGCCGTTGCAGTCTTGTTTCGTCTGGCCCCGAGCCAGACAGCGGCGGACGGCAGGCACTTGACGCGCGGCCAGACACCCGTTATCAGCAGCCGCAGCCCCGATGACCTTTTTCTTCCCCGCGACGGAGGAATCTTCTGCGGCGTCATTCGAGTGCGACTTTCTAGGACGTGGCGTGGCAGCCGCATTTTCGCGGGACCAGACAAAGTTTACAATGTTTGCAGAACCGTTGAGATAAGGCAGGATGATTCCAGGGATTTATCGTCGAGGAGGTCAAAGATCGCGGGGTTTCGTTGAAGTTCTTTCTTAATTTAAAAATTAATTCAAAAATCCTTACACTTTACCGATAAGACACTGTCAAGGAATTATTCAAATACATTCGGAATTTGAGAATAGCCTAGTTATTTTCCTTACCATACGGATTTTTGACCCTCTTCGCGGATTTTTAACAGGCCGGAATTTTTGTAGGGAGTTTTTCGCATAATACGGATTTGTACGGAATTTTAACAACTTTTTAAACATTGAATTGCTTTTTTTTTATTTGGTCAAAGCTTTTGTTAACTAGACATTTTTATTTTATTTTACTGTGATTTTGACTTAAAAAGGGAGCATTTCCGAGTTTCCTCAATTCAAACTTGATTATCAATAAGTTTAGAGTTTTTTAAAAAGTCCTATAAACTGTTGTGTTTCACATGTTATAGAACCTTTTCAATATTTTTTTTTTGAAATGTGTTCGAGAAAACACTGAGAACGATATTATTCGTTAAAGCAAACTTGACATTTCGTAAACTTTTAAACTTAAAAAAATTAAGAACATAATGTTTTGATTCAAATCACGGTTTATTTTATGAATACTTTTATAGGTGCAAGTCTTAAGGAGAAGTGCAGTGCTTCTTGGGACGCGCAGTCCTGTTTTTTCGTCTCTTTTGTGTCGCTCTTTGTGTGCATGAGGTGATTGGGCATAATAATTGAATAATGCCATCAAAAGTGCAGTGCTTCTTGGGACGCGCAGTCCTGTTTTTTCGTCTCTTTTGTGTCGCTCTTTGTGTGCATGAGGTGATTGGGCATAATAATTGAATAATGCCATCAGAAGTGCAGTGCTTCTTGGGACGCGCAGTCCTGTTTTTTCGTGATAATTTTCGTCTCTTTTGTGTCGCTCTTTGTGTGCATGGGGTGATTGGGCATAATAATTGAATAATGCCATCAAAAGTGCGGTGCTTTGGTGGACGCGCAGTCCTGTTTATTCATGATAATTTTCGTCTCTTTTGTGTTGCTATTTGTGTGCATGGGGTGATTGGTTTTATGTGAGTAGGTTTTTTTATGTTATTTTTTTTTTCTCTTCATTTCCTCAGTTTGATTTGCGATGCCTTTCCGTCGGGTCGTGTTTTTTTTTCGCGATCGTCGTCGGTGTGTTTTTCGTTTTTTTTCGCGTGCGTGTAAAGGTGCGGCTGGCTCTGGTTGTCGAAAAACGAAAAACGAAACTATTGGCACTACGCCCCCCGGGGCATGGCCTTCCTCTAACGTGGGATTTCTGCTCCAGCGCCTCTGACGAGACAGGAGAAACCGGGACCGACGTTTTACTTCACCATCCGATAGAAGCTCAGTGGATAAGGCGGGAATCGAACCCGCGTCTCATAGCATCATCGGGATCGGCAGCCGAAGCCGCTACCCCTGCGCCACGAGACTTGCCCCCCTGGTTGTCATCGATGACAATTGAGTCAGTCTGATTTGCAATGCCTTTCGGTCGGGTCGTAGGGTTTTTTCGCATTCGTCGTCGGTGTGCAATAACAACAAAACCTTATCATACCATTTCAGCTCGATAAACATCGTAACTCGTCGTTCGCTTCGTTAATCAGTACCCCACTAAACATGAATCATGTAAAACTCGTAAAAACATCTCAATTAAAAAGTCAGACTGTTAAATTCTTCATCATTTAATTACAAATAATTTTGGTTCTATCTTTCCACAGCCGGCTGTCTAAGATAAATCCATTTCAATTAAAAGTTAACAGCCGATAAACGGGAAATGTCTCATCCGCAGCATCCGATTGTTTGCCTTGAGAATAAAATATAATACCTTTCAACAAACACTATGATTTTGGGTCGCATCATCATCTTCTATGATGAATCCTGACCAAACACCCTATCCTACTAACAAGTTTTCAGGTTCCTGGCGCTCGTGGGGTGTAAGCACAGAGTAAATCAGCTGCCCTAGTAGCAACCTGCGCTAACTAACATTCCCGTCCTTTAAAATCGAGATCTACAAACTGACATGGCGGGCGCCGTTGGTGGCCAATGACTGTTACCTATTCGCAACTGATCTAGCTTTAGCAATCATGGTGTTTTATCTTTTCAGCGCATTCATACATGCTGTTGATAAGGGAATCACCACTAGATCGTCGAAGCATATAATCAGTAGTGCTGAAAGGATATTACGGTTCTGTTCAGCAACGGAGGGGCAACCATGGGTGATCTCTCATGCTCATGCTCATGCTCATGCTTTTATAGGTGCAAGTCTTAAGCATTCTGATAGCATTTTGTGAAATTTGTTAGCTGTAAAAACGACACAGTTTCTCAAATTTATTTAATTTCATTAATATAAATAATTCCTTTACAATTTTTGTTATACCATGCTGTCATACGGATTTTTGCTCAGCAAGAGATGGTAGCCTTAGTTATAACCATCTAAGACCCAACACTGCTACTAGACGAGTATTTAAAAAGAAATGGGAATAAAAACTCATATTTTTGGAAAATCTTGGTTTTGATAGATTCATTTGTATCAAATGTAAAACTCAAAAAAATATGAAAAACTCAAAATAAACAAAAGGTAATTTGAAAACAAAATTATTAAGATAATGGCATTTAAACATCTTAAAAATTAATTAAAACAAAAACAAAGAAGGAGAGAAGTAAAGTATTTCAAAAAACAAAAGTTTCTCGTGAACAATTCACAGCGGTCTAGATAGCAACATTAAGTAGTAAATAGATTTTCCGAAATCTAATGATTTCACGGAAAATATCAAAAACTATTATAATTTGACTGAAAATGAAAAAAACTGTTTCTTATTAATATAACATGCATTTAGAATTTGTGAATGAAACAATTTTGGGGGAAACCAATTATTTTTTGTTTTTAATTGACTTTGATGTCAAAAGCTATTATAATTTGATAGAAAAAAAATATGCGTTTTTTTTTCAACGGGTATTTTTTACCATTGTTTTAAAATGTGTTTTTGATCTTTAATTTTCTGGTGCAATTTTTGGGACAAAAACATTTAAGCATGTTTGAATTAACCCTTCATGTTATATTACGCATTTTGATATAACAGCGAGGTTCCACCTTGTTTGCATTTTGAATTCTTTAAAATGTAAAATTGAAACAAATTAGGCTCAGTTATGTGAAAAACCTATAATTTATAAATATTAAGTTTTAAATCATTGATATAACAATTTAACAAATAATCAAAACTTTAAAAGAAAAAATAAATTGAATGAAATAGGTATTGGTATAGTTTTTTAAAATAAACTATGATTAATAGTTGAGTGAAGAATAATATAAAAAAAAATGCATATATTTTTTTTAATAAGGCATAAGATTTTCTAGGTTATTAAAACATTTATCAGGCTCCGTGAAATTTATATGGTATTTGGTATTTTGAAATTATGATCCCCGTAAAAACTGCTATTTGCGTTGAAAAAGTCACTAAGCCTAAAACATACTTAACGAAAGCTTTTCTTAAAGCTTTTTTCGGAAATAATGTCTTTATCAGTATATCAAATATTAAAAAAAAACATCTCTTGGAGCCGTTTTATAAAATACTATTTTTGTTTTCATAATTTTATAGATATAAACGACGCAAAATATTGTTTAAATTTTCACAATTCTCAAATATCTTTGTTTTTCAAAAATATTAAATTTTTATAATTTAAAATATTCAATAAACTAAAACGACGTCATTTATCATTTTGATTAGAATTAGATTTTGATTTGAAAACAAAAATATTATTTTCAAAAAAAAAAATACTGCCAGCTGAAATTAATTTTAAATGCATTCCTCTGCGTGTGAAATTGTTTTGAGCATGTTTGGGTTGATTAAAAAAAACTTAAGGTTTTGTTTGACAAAACCTTTTTTTTCTAAACAGTTAACTAGCCAACTTAAACAGTGAAGGGGAGAGTGGAGAGACTTGATCCCTTTTTTTTGTATCGCACATAACTCTGTCAATTTCTCACAAAACTTTGAACTTTTTGCATGAATTGAATGCTTAAGCATTCAACTATGTTTGGCTGATAAGGGAATTTCATCAGATGAACTTTTCGAATCATGCCAAACGTCTAAAAAAAATATTTTAAACCGGAATTTTCAAAATGTGAAGAAATGTTAAGCAAAATGTTTCTTATCCATCCATATTTTTAATTTTCTATAAGTTACAGCAATTTCACATAAAACCTGTAAGTTTGTGTTAAAAATATAACAAGTTTATTTTGTAAAATATTTAAAAACATACATTTTTTTTTTGACCAAAATTGAGCATATTTATAAAAGCTGGTAATTTTTGTTTACAAAACATATGAAAAATGGTTCAAACTGCTGTAAGTTATGTATAACTATACTAAAGGAAACTATGTACGAAAACCTAGCCCAATCAATTTATCTTGATGCTGATTCCAGTGACTGTAAAAATGCAGGGATCAAGTCTCCCTAAAAGCACTTTTTTAAACAATTGATTATAAAAATAGTATGATGATAAATTTAACGTCAAATGTGTAAGGGTTTTGGAGTTGATAAATTTACCAAACAATTCATGCATAAAAAATATTTTTTTAATAATTTTTGTGTGTTTTCTAAACATAATAAAAAAAAAGATCTCTTGGAGGTTTTCGGCAGCACTTTTTAGAAAAATGTGTGTAACTCAATCTAAACATTTTTCATTTTTTTTCTCTGTTTTCTACAATGAGTTTTAGTTAAATTCGTCCAACTTTCTAGAACAGAGATAACTGTTTTACCCACATGCTGACGAGGTACAGGCTTGGGAATACTTTTTTATAAGGCCGTTGCAAATGGTTTCCAAAGTTTATGTCACCTCCCCCTTTAGAGTCGGCTTTTATTTCACTAAAAACTCTTATGTAGTAAAAATAGTTTTGCGTCGACTCCAATCGATACAATTTTAGTATTAACAAAAAATATAATTTTATGAACGTTTTTGAGTTGTTTCACTCAATAACTAATAACATTTCTAAAAAAAGTTCTTATCAAAAGTCTGAGTAAAATTGTTTGAAAACAGTTACGGCTATAGTCAATAATTCATTGTCAATAGAATTATTGTGTTCCAATAACGATAAAGATAGCCATCGTTATCGACCTGAGGATAATGATAACTCTATCGCTAGATGATAAAATCATCGGTTAACAACGCTGGTTAACAAAAACTTAAAAAAAATATGAAAAAAAACGAAAGATGCATGAAAATGTATTTCAAACATTCTTTAATACAATTGTAAAGGAAACAATAATTAAGTAACAGTTTCCAATAAATTTGAAGAGTAAACTGGCTAATTTTATCTCAAATCTATAGCCCACATCTTGCTAAGAGACATGAATTTTCCAACCAGTGTAATAACTTCCAATTTATCTCCCAGCATGGAAAGGATCAAGGTAGGATTAAACCTACAAAACTAAATTTCAGGCTCAACCATTTCCCAGATACGTTGTATCGTCGGCAAGCTTTGTAACTAACACAAGTTCCAGGTTTCCGAGGTCACACGTCGCACACCTCCCTTCTGACCATAAGCCTCCCCGTCACCGATCCCATCTTTCCTAGAGTGTCCCGAGGAAAAAGCGGCTTATTTTGCAAAAAGCCGGCCAACCACCACCAAAGTCCAACGACACCAAGAAATGCCGGAGAAACTCTTGGAAACTGTTCGTTGCTTCGTTTGGTTGTAAATTGAGTCATCCGTTTGTTGTCTTCGTCGTTTGTAGGCAAAAACATGGCCCTGTTCCGTCCCAAACCCCACCCCACCCCACGCAGAAGGTGGGGGGGGGGCTAGAAATGGCCACCACTCAAAGTCTGGCTGGCTGGTGCTGCCTTTGCCATCTGGGGTAATAACATGGTCCATAAATTTTGCTGTTGGCGGTTTTCCTACTCTCGTTAGTGTCACTAACTGAGCGCGGCCTGGTGTGTGTGTGTGCGGGCTTTTCCGTCGATGGCTCTTTTGGTAGGTCAGCTTCAAAGGCACATCGTGGGGATGGCACTTGTGTGGACGTTGGCGCGGAAAAGCGCTTTTAGGCCGGGGCACACCAACCAAGCCAGATACCTACTGGCCAATGGCATGGAAATGGCGTCGACGGTTACGAAGATCGAGAAGAGGCCACGGTGACATGGAAAGTAGGTTCTGAGGATATACTGTGCTGGGTTGACCGGGTATGCTAATAATTTCATTTAAAAATATCAAAATATTAAATAAAAACTGAATTATCATGGCTGAGTTGGCATGTCAATACTCATTTAATTCATAATTATTATTTATTTTGAGGCTTATTTTTGAAACGTGAAGAAATTGCAAATAAGATTTACCATCGCATTGAACTTCCCGTCTTCAAAAGACCAAAATCAAATAAACAAACGAGGGAGCTGAGAGAAAATACAAAAATTACCCCCAAGCTAAAAGAAAAGGACTTGCGTTACTGGGGAACGATCCCGTTCAAACAAGGACATCAGGAGTTCAGCACGCAAGAAATGCAATAAACAACAATCACCGACATTCCCAGGATAAAGTAAGTCTTGAAGTAAGTAAACATCAAATAAGCCAAGAAATAACCTGGAAGTTTTTTTTTCTCTCCCCCTCCAGTTTTTCCACTCAACTGTAAAAACAATCGACTGTGGGAAAGTAGGCACCGTGAAAAGGACAGCTCTCGACCCCGAGAGCTATGCATTCCGATGCGGACACAGGACGTGAAATGTCCCGTCCCGTAAGGGTACAAATATGCTAACAAGGATTTCAATCTCGAACTCGTTCGTACCATTGGCGAGTCTCTGATGAATACATAAATTGATAATGTAATAGAAGTGCAGCGGATTTTACAAGGTTGCATCGATAATCAATCAGATGGTGGCAAGAGACGACGTTAGGGCACTAATTCAAGGATGATGGTATAGTAGGAGAAAGTTTACCACTCTTGAATTTACTCATTTTTTCACTCAAAGCTTCGCGATTTTTTATCTGATCATCACTTTTTATAAAAAGTTTTTCATAAAACTCAGATAACTCGTTACGAGTACGTGCAAATCTATAATGTTTATGCATCCAAAATTTTGTTTTGTCTGTTTTACAACTGTGTGGAACATTGGTACACTCTAAAAGCTAACCCTGCAAAGTTACAAAATAAACATGTAATTTAAAAATGAATAAAAATGTTCTAAATTCAAAAATAAGTTTTCAGAAAGCTTAAAACACATTAATTTTTTTTTCCTTGTGTGCATGGAATTTAAAATGAACCACAAATCCAACCAATATGATTCAAATAAATAAGTTTCTTAATATTATACTTCTTTTAGTTATTTATTTATATGACAAACAAAAGCTTACAAAACTTCTTTCAACTGATACCAGTTGATGTAAAATTTTAGAAATATTCAGCAATTCCATTTGAAAAGGGCACAAACCAAAAAATATTTTTTTTCGACCGTGCTCAATTTTTTTAGGGTTTCATGGCCAAAATAATTTTACCCTTTTTTTTTATTTGGCTATTAGGGTGACCTACACTGTGCTAGGGTGGTCGCAAAAGTGGCCATTTTCGTCAATTTTCGCAAAACCCACAGTCTTAGATGCAAATGAAAGGTGGTTAGTTGACCTTTCAAGGAAAAATAATTTGAGGACCGAAAAAACAAGCCAAATATTTGAAAAAGTCGTATGTTAACTTAAAATGGCGTGTCTGGACCAAAAAGCCTATGTCTGAAAATATTTTTATTGGATTTCTCGGAAAATTTTACGTGACATACTCCAAATCTGAAGGTGTTAGTTAACAGGATTCCGAGGTTCGATTTTTTGAAAATAAAATGTGGGATTGAATCTATGACATTTCCCCGAAACCCACATTCCCGAAGAGACATTTCCCCGAATGCCACATCTCCGAAAAGACACTTTCCCGAAATGTCATTTACCCGAAAATCATTTCCCCGAACGATCCATTTCCCCGAACGGCTACATCCCCGAATGGCGACTTCCCCTAAAAACCATTTTCCCGAATGGCCACTTCCCCTAATTTTCCACATCCCTGAAAATCATTTTCCCGAATGACCATAATCCCGAACGGCCATGCCCCCGAACGCCACTTACCCAAACCCGGTCAGGCGGGTATGGCCGTTGCCCAGAACCGCGCGCCATACCCGCCTTGCCGGGTTCGGGGAAGTAGCGATCAATAAAGTATCATGTCCACAATAGAGCTTTATGACGTTTCGCGTACGCACACTAGTGCACCATTTGATTTTGCTGGCTGACAAAATTTAACCTCACTTAATTTTTGTGTACGTACACGCAATACAAACGAACGTAGATTACTCTATTGAACGTTCAAAAAATTCCGAGCTTCACGTGAATTTTGAATATTCAAATTGATGTAAGTGCGACAACTGGCCAAAGGGATTTCAGGTCAGAACGTGTTTGACACACGTTCAGGCCCGACTACCGCAAAAATTTGTAATTGTTACTCGGGACCTTGGCAACCAAAATCAGCTGTCGACACAGCTAAAAAAGTAGTAATCTAGCTGCGTGTAAAATGCCTGGGTGTAAAATAAATATTGCATTATTTTATGCAATTTTATGTGATTTTACGTACTGAAATATGTAGCCCATCAGTATAGGAAACCTACTTGACCGAAATGTCAAGCTCATATATGCGTTTATCCGTCCAGCTTTTCATCGGTCTGATGGCCGAGTGGGCTAAGGCGCCAGTCCTTACTGTTGGTGCTGGGTTTGAATCCCGTCGGTTGCAACTTTTTTTTGTGTTTGCAAAAATTGTACATGCAGTGTGTAATATTAAGTGTTTATTTTGACGAAGGTGATGTACATGCTTTTGCATGCGATTTTACCATCGGATTTTTTGCTGTGGAGCTTAAGTATAGCCCCTAAACTACTTTAAAGTGATTTAGTAATTTTAAATCTAAAATGGCGGTGATGAAATATTCAAAAAATGCTTTTTGTAATTCAATAATCAACTATTTAGATTTGATTAAAAGTGTTAGTCGCAGAACTCGAATTGGACGTAAAAAAAAAAAAAATAATTGTTCAAAGCCTTCATCCAGCCAAAATTTAAAAAGACAAATTAGTTCAGTTAAACAAAATCTAGAACAAACTGAATCCTGCGCATCGAGTCGTCGCATGAAGCTATCGTTGCTGTTCTATCCTTACCACGTAGATACCGTTTTGGAAAATTGTCCTTTGCTGAAAATGGCCGCTACAAAAAAAAATCTTTTTTTATGGATCGTGGATGATCTCAATACCCCGCACTCTTGAAGTGTCCGCGTGGTTTATTAATGGCCTTCTACGGTTATTTGTTTTTTTTTTTTTATAATCTTACAAAACACGTAGGAGAATTTAATATTAACGTCATACTTTTATAAAAAAAATCCCTAAATAACAATTAAGTTTATATCTAGGTCATCATCCGGAAAAATTGATTTTTTGGTGAAGTAACCAATCGGGTATATGTAAATTCGGGAAAACGGCAGTTCGGTAAAATGGCCATTCAGGTAAATGACATTCGGGGATATGGAATTTTCGGGAAAATGATTTTCGGGGATGTGGAATTTTCGGGAAAATGATTTTCGGGGATGTGGAATTTTCGGGAAAATGATATTCGGGGAAGTGGCACTTTCGGGGAAATGATTTTCGGGGATGTGAAATTTTCGGGGATATGGGATTCGGGAAAGTGGGATTCGGGGATAAGGAATAAAACCCAGCGATAACCTATTCATGTTTGGGTACCAAAATTTTCATACTTTAAAGACGCAACTTTTGGTACGAAACTTTTTATTTTCAAAAAATCATATCTCGGAATCATTTAAACTAGCACCTACAGTTTTTGAATATGTCACGTAAAATTTTCCGAGGAATCCAATAAAAATATTTTCAGACATAGGCTCTTTGGACCAGATACGGTCAAAATGAAATTTTATGTTTTTATTAGACTATTTCAAATATTTGGCTTGTTTTTTCGGTCCTCAAATTATTTTATCCACCTTTGACTGCTTAAATCGATTGAAATGGAGCGGAGCTATGATTTTTTTTTAAATGTGATTTTTGCGAATTTTGACGAAAATTGCCACTTTTGGGACCACCATCCATTTCATCCTATTGGCCAAACAAAAAATTCGGGTCTAATTATTTTGGCCAAGAAACCTCCACAAAAAATTTGAGCATGATCGGAGAACTTTTTTTTCGGTGTGTGCCCTTTTCAAATGGAATGACTCTTTTTGCAATCCCGTCGAGAAATTACTTCCTTTTCCTGTCATTTTTGAACGTCGAAACAGCCTATTTTTCTGTATCAAAAATCTCAGAATCGAATAGTAACTCTTTTCAAAACAAATGCTGAAAAATACTGCTTTTAAGCACTGAAATGTATGCTGAAAAGTTGTACTTTTAAGCACTTGTTAGGAAAAGTTTTACTTTTCTAATTAAAAACGCTCAAATCAAAAATTAAATGAGATTGCCCGAAAGAGTACTCAACATGACTTTCCCCAGATGCCGGGTTTGATGAAAAAAAAATAAACATGTTATATTATTCAAGTTTAAAAGCATAAATATACGTAAATATAATACCAACTCTTTTTTTTTGAAAATAAATAAAATTAAATAGAAACCATTGAAAGCGTAAGGCGCAAATCTGTAAACTTAATTTTAAACAATTTCCCCGAATAAGCAAAATTAATACTTATTAATGCCAAATACAAATTTTAATGCTCGAATTCTAATGGTGTTCAAGCGTTCAACTATTTTCGCAACCAATTCTGAATTAAAAGACCAAAATTTGATGTTTTTTTTCAAATTCGGGAATTCCCGGGACAAAATATAAAAATCCTGGGATTTGAGGATTACCGGTGTTTTGTTAAAATCTCTGGAATTTTGTCCCGAGAATTTCTGCAACGGACACACTTTAGTTGAGTAACGGAAAATGACAGCAAATTTAAAAGAAAAAATAGGTAATGTCGCCATTTTGCACAAAAGTCTCTTTGAAACGTAATTTCTATCACTTCACGGTTTCAAGCGGTTAAATTCTCTAGAATTTAACAAATCGAATATTCGTGGAATTTTTTATTCGTTTGATACTTCGTCCATCGATTCCTTATGTCCATATAAGTGCAGCATAGAAATGTGAAGAGATTTACCGATCAATTTGGTGTCTTTAGCAAACTTGAAAGTTATAATTGGACTTTTCAGAAAAAAATAGTTATCACCTAAAACAAATTCATGAAATGATATTTTGAATACCATTGATAAGATTTTCAATGATAAAAACAGAAACCTGTGTGAAATCATTGAAAAAGACAACAATTATCAAACTAGATTCAAAATCCTAAACAAAACCTTAATTTTCCACATCAGTCACCATCTCCGCACCATCTTCTTCCAAACAAGACACCTGTTCCCACCCTCAAAATTTTCGCATCGCTCATACACACACACACTCACCCACTAGACGGGCGGCTCAATTTCAAACAGACCTGAAGGGGGGTCGGATGAGGAGCACCCCAGTCTAGACAACTTCCCCCGCTTGTGCGTATGAGCCTCTCTCTCTCTCTCTATCGACCCCGACCTAATCCGGCTCGGCAGACGTATCACCTTACACACCAAATGGAATCATACGTTCGCCGAAAAGTTTACACTTTGCACCCGAAAACCTCACCACCCACGCCTGCGGCGGCTTTTTCGCCTGGCCTTTTGTGGCAAGCCCCGAAAATCCAATCAAATTTTCACCAATTTTCCCCCCTCTTCCTAAAGAAAGTGGTGGTTCGGGCGGGGTTGTGCATATTTACACTTGCTGCTGCTCCTCAAACATACCTTCAATAATCCGATGAGTTTTCAAAGGCAGCAGCCACCTTCTTGGTGTTTGCCGATTCCTTCGCCGCGCGCGACCTTCGTTTCCTCGCCCAACCTTCACTGCCTTCACGAAGCACTTGACCACTAGCTTCTAGCTGGATTTTGCATACTTTTTTTTGTTGCTCTCGTTTCACTCTTCTCGCCTTCTGCTTCAAAACAAGAAATCCCTTTGCCTTCTTGTGCTCCGAATGCATCCACCCCAAACCCCCTTCTGTGCCCTTTTTTTCGGACTCTATTATTCACGCTCCTATCCTTTTCCTTGTTTACTCTTCGTTTTTCTTCGTTTTATCTTTTCACCTCTCCCTCTCGGTTGCTGCTTGTTGTTTTGAAATGCCTTCCTGGGTTTTCTTCCTCTTGTTGCTCGCTCGCTAATTTTTTGCTGCCGCAACCTTTGCGCTCCGCTATTAATGCTCACACAATACACACACTCACTTCTTCTTGCTAGTCGCGCTCACAAAAAAAAAACATTCACACACTTTGTTGTTTTTTCGCCCGATGCCCTTTTTTCGTCGGGGGCCTAGATCCGCTCCTATGACTTTGGAATCGAGAGGCTCTTCGGTTTCATTTGATTAGCACTCTCGAAAACAATTGAATCGCGGTACAGCCTACTGCTGCTGCTCCTGTTGTTCCACTCCTCTATTTTCGTCTAGGTTCGGGCCTTGCGGCAGGTTCTGATGTTCTTTTGTTCTTGCCTGGCGCTGGTTGTTTGTTCGATCTGTCTGCTGCTCTCCAGGCTGCTTGCCGAGGGTTCCCGAGGGTGGCTCTCCACCGACGAATCGCGAACTGACTTTATCGCGCTGTTATCGCGTCGCGTCTTGACTCAAGCCCGGCTTAACGCGACAATGCTTTGGGGGCCCTTTCCGTGTATGCGTGTGTGCGTTTTTGCGGTTCCCCCTTCTCTTTCAGTCATTTGCTCTCTCCGTTTTAGGTGCTACTGCCTGCCGGCGGCGACGGCCAATGTTTTCTACGTGTCTGTGTGTGTTTGCTTGCTTGCTCAATGGACTGCCATTTTTTCGCAACTGCTTGCGGCGAGACTGCCGCCGCGCTGCACACACAGCATAAATTTGCGTTTAATGCTGTGTGTCTGGCGCGGCCTCTTGAAGCGCACGCACACACTCTTCGCACAATGTGTCGCGCGCGCTCGCGTAGCAAATTCACTGTGTGCGTGTTACGGCCGCCGCGGTCTCCCCTCGTCGTGCTGACCGCGATCAAGTGACAGCATCTATGGATACACCACCACTACACCACCGCGCACGGCTTAGCCAATTGTGACGCGCGCCGCAACACAATAGTTGGCCCGGTCGTCGTTTAATTCCAACTCTTGGCCCCGCCGCGTACCGTTAATTTATTTACACTTAACCTCACTTTTCGCGGCTTCGTGCACACGCACATTCAAATAGTTTCCGCTCTCTCTGTCCCCCTAGCTCTGTCAGCTCTCCACACAGTCGTCAGCTCCTCGCTGTGTTTATTGTTTTAAATCACAGAAGCAAAAAACCTCGGAGAAAAAATGGCCGAACGACGCGTTTTATCTTCTCAATTACATCGATTGTATCGACGGTGCGGACGCTTCCGGGAACCGTCTAGTCGCCAGACACCCTCTTCTCTTCTCGGGACGTGAGGACCCGGAGTCTGGAAATCGATTTTCCTCCACCGATCGCGTTTTTTTTCTGTTCCTTCTCCTCCTCACCCAATCAACACACTCCACCGACGATGCTCTGCTCCGGTTGTTTTCCGGTGTGCTCGCCGCAGACACTTGGCCTCGAAACCGTCTTCTTCTTTTGCCACTGCTGCTACGCTTCTGTTTTCTGCTGCTGGCCAGACTTTTACAAACTAAAGGAATGTGTGCTCGCAGGATTTTGTTTTTCTCTGATGCTGCTGCTGAGTTCGCCTGCTCGGATATCTATATTTACAGTGCGGTCCGGACGTTTTCTCCAAACTTTTCGAAGCCCCCCCGCTCAAAAAAATGCTTGACGTTTCGTTGCTTCTTCGGCCGACTGACACTTAATTTCTCCCAGCAACAGCGAGCACTAGCTAGTTGTGCCGTGCCGACTGTCAAACCGAATGTGTGTGCTCTGCTGGGCCCCGTCCGAAGGGTAGCCCCATGTATGTTTTTTTTCGTGGTCCGTTCCTCCCCGGTCGTCGTAGCAACTCTTCTGTCACACGCGCTAACCGTAACTGAGCGCGCCGCGCGAGGAAAGAAGAGTCTCGTCCTCCTGACAGTCTGGGATTCGCGCGCTCGCTCTCTCCCTCGTTATCCCTCTCTCTCTCTCGCTCTGTCTGGCTCGCCACGACGACGGCGGCGGCGCTTTTTATTCGCGTTCGGTGCCGGGGTGAAAATTTCCGCGCGACTCGGTTCGCTGGTGTCTGCCGAGTGACTGAGCCGCCGCCTGCTGCTGCGGGCCGACTCTGGCGCTGGCTGTCAGCCGCGAAACTGCTCGACTGACGACTGTGCTCGAATTTTGCAAAACTCGCGAGCGAGAGCGAGTTGCGAGGCGCTCTTCTCGTGACGGTGGGGTGGCGTTGGAGACCGATGTCAACGCAGCGTGGTGTGAGTGAGTGGACTAGGGGTCCCCGGTTACACTTTTTACGGCTTTTCGGGAGGGGTCACAGAGGTGGCGGGTGGACGGGTTGGGTGCCAGTTTTGTCCCAAGTTAATGTGTCAAAATCGGATAGTTGATGAACAAAAAACGAGTTTTGAGTAAGATGTTTTTCCTAGAACTAAATATCATGGAGTTTCCCAAAGCTATTTCATGGAGACGCAACGTGGTTTAAAATTAAGAAAAAGCCTGAACTATTGACGACTTTTCCAGAGAAGTTCTCACGATTACACACTGAGCGCTGTGATATATTACGGATCATCCATTTTTTTAGGATCTATTTTGGCGCTTTTGGGACTTAAAAAAACCAGCCACAAAGAGAAAATTTATTCCCGTATTTGTGAATTATGTTCGTGATTTTGAGAACCACGAAGTAAATTATTCATTAGAATAGTGCATTTCCACTATATACGCGAATGTTCTTAAATTCTTGAACATAATTCACGAATTCAGTAATCATTTTTTCCGTGCATTTTGAGAGCACCCAAATCTCTTTCTACTCCAAGGGACCTTCCACCCCATGATTCGAACTGATGAACTTTGGGTTGCGAGTCCAGCGACTCCACTGGAACTGGCTACACAGAAAAAAAGTTGAATTTTTTAAGGTTGAAAAAAATTGTTGTTGAGTATTACCTCTTTTTTGAGTAATTTTACCTAAAAAAATGTGATGAAAATTCACCAGTTTTTGGTGTAATTTTGGTGTTATTTTGACACAAAATCTGTCACCATTCCCTGATGAATATTATCATCATTCTTTTCTGTGTAGGTTTGACATGTACAAAAAAATAGTATTTGGGTAATTCTCTACCAACTCGCACAACATCGAGAAAAGTTGCCCTGACTCCTCATCAATTTGCGTGAAAGTTTGTCTTTAGGGTTAACTTTTGTCCCTTATTACGAAACCGAGGTCCATTTTTTGATATCTCGGGACGTCGGGGCGTAACGACCCCTTCTATTTTTAACATACAAAAAAGTAAGGGGTCCAATTTTCCCGGGAAACGGGAAAAATATTTTTGGAATCCCGGGAATTCCCGTGATCCCAGGACTAGCGTAACAATATTAATTGGTGATAATCTATACTTCAATCTAAACAAGGACGACAGTTTTTAAATAATATTTCAAAGACTTTGTTTTGTTCTTTGCTGTGATACCAGTCATTGAAAAATCAGAGCAAATTTTTGAATTGAATGTTTTATATAAAATATATTTTACAAATAACCTATAAGTAACTACCGCTAAATGGGGAAAATCGGGACTACAGTCATAACAGTTACAGGAGATTTTAGAGCAATAAATTTGTAAATCGGTGTACTTATTGTTTATGAACGTTTACGTTTTATACGAACATATTATACCCAGTCTATTAAAAATATATAAAATTTAACAAGAAATATGTCAAGCGCTAGGCATTCTGCTAACAAAAAAAAAAAAAAAAAACAAATTAATGCTGATTTATGCAGAATATAATCTTAAATGTTTTAAACTTTCTACTTATCAATTTTTACGATTCTTCTATAACAAAGTTTCAATTGCGTTAGCTTTTGCCTTGTAGGCTAACAAGACCTTTTTGGGATTAATTTTGGCTTGTTCCGTTTCATCCAAATCGGGACACCTCGATACGTCCTCTAGGACAAACCGAGCAAAATCTAGAATAACTTCATCTAAACATTCAAATGCCAATATTTCAGCAACTTTTTATGCTATTTTGATGTTGGAAAAGATTGATATGACTTTTTTAAAAATCAGTTTCAATAACAATGAAAACTTGTAACTTGAAAACTAATTTAAACTATTATTAGTGTAAAATTGTCCAAAGACATGGAGTGTCAGTTTTCTTAACTATAGCTGACAAACTTTCGAAACTTTTAAAAGTTTATTGAAAATTATTTTATGAGGTACTCTGAACACTTCTTTAGCTCTACCAACGACAGTATGGTTTCATACAATATTGTTTGTATTTAATTCGTTTTTATTTATTTTTGTTTGGGACATAAGGCTGGTACAAATATTTTTAAAAGTTTTTGTCCCCCCCCCCCCCCCCCCCTTCAAAATTGGCCCGAAAAATCAGGGGTCAAAAAATATTTTTACAATAAACTTCAAAATTTCAATGAAAATTCAAGTGCAACCACCTGAAATTAAATTAAAATACATTCTTCTGCGTTTTAAATCATTTTTAGCATGTTTGGGTTTATTAAAAAATCTTAAGATTTTTTGAAAATTTTCGATGCAAAATCTTTTTTTTCGATACAATTTTTGTTTTTGTCAGATCTTAGATTTTTTGAAAACTAATGATTGCAAAACAACTGAACTAGTGTAAAATGCATTTTAAAACACTTTTTTCATTTAAATGTGAAGACTATGGCTTGTTATTTAAATTTTTATATTTTTTATTTTTTTGCCCCCCCCCTTGACCTCGGCCAGGGCCGAGGGACAAAAACTTTTTTAAATATTTGCATCGGCCTAAGACATGTTTGGGAAAAAATCACCAATATTTTTTTTTAGTAAGATTCTTTGATTTTTCCACCTTCTGGCCTCCCTGCTTGCTCTGTCTGCTGTCTGTCCGATTCACTCTGCTCTCCGCAAAACTCTAAAAACTTTGCTGTCTCAATCATCCAAAGAGAGAGCATCTCCCAACATCCAAGAACCGCACGAAAAAGTATTCCTGCTGCCTGCTAGCAATGCTTCTCAACTGCTTGCCTGGCGGCGCGTCTGACCGCATCAGACATCCCTCCCTTCACCACCCACTCAAATTCACACCACCCCCTTCGTGTACCGAACGCCTCGCTCAACCATCAATGAACTCTCCGCTTTGGGGCAGTTTGATTACGCTCTCACCTCAGAGAGTGCTCTCTTTCCGCATCCCCTCGTGTGATTGTTTGAAGACGTGAGTGTGAGTGCAAATTTGACTGCTCGATTGTTGTTTCACCCTTTTATCGAATCGGCCACTCTCTGGACACTCTGGTCAAATTCAGAGCGAAGTCTAGTCTCCAGTGAAGGGTTGGAAGAGAGCTCTGGAATCGACCTCAAACACTATTGTTAAAAAAATAAAATATAAATTAAAACAAATGATAAAACTTATCAAGCAAACTAAAAATTACAAAAAATAACTCTAAACCCAGTCAGCCACAATGAGTGCGTCTGGTCTGGTTTGAATTGTCTCGGCGGCAGACGAAGAAATATAAAACACTCACCCCAACACACACAAACCAGGTCCAGGTCCTACGAGGGATTGTCCTTTTAGGTGATACCCGGGCCAGACGGCGCAGACTTGGAGTGCCGACGTCGGGTCCTTTTAAGTGGGTGGTGGCGGGGAGGAGGCACTAGGAGGGAGAGGCTAGACAGTGTTTTTGGTGAATGAAATTTTGAGGCATTTTTTGGAGGAGAGTGAGCAATTTTTGCGAGAGAATAAGCTGGAATGGGAGCAAAATGCTCCTGCTGAATTTTTTGAGCTGACAATACTGGGAGACTGGCGAGAATTGACAAGAGAAATAAGTGTCAATTTTCATTTGGGTAAGGTCCTTGCTTCTTTAATGGGACTCCTTATTTATGATTAAAAATAATGAATTAAATTTAAAAAAAATCAATCATAAAAGGATCCATACGTAGGAACGAAGTAGGACTGTGAGTCAAAAATGATTAAATTTTGTTAAAACACATCAGCCTTACGAAAAAAAACTAGGTTATTGCAAATAAACTCAAAATGGATTTCAATGCAATCATGGTGCCTCTTGATTTTTTTAAAACCTTCATGATGTGCTAAATTGAAAAAATATTTAGTTTAAAAAAAACTCCAAGAATGGAGGGATGGAATGATCAAAAACATCATTTTCGCTTGAGAGCTTTCTTCAACCGCGAAAGAGAGAGGAAAATTTGTTTACACACATTGCCCATCTGCAAAATGTGACTGGTCATTTTTCGAGTTGTGACGTAACACTTTCAAGTTTAGTAGTGAAATGTTCCGTCGAATAATCAAGATGATGATTTTTTTCGATTCCTTTTACCGATTTTTTGTGTGCGAGAGAGGAGAGCCATGTTGCCTTCGGATTTTTTTTCTCTTGATGAATGTTGAAAGATTTTCTTTTGATGATGATTATTCCATCGCTGGCAACATTACTCACCATAAGGATTGTTTTGTGTTAAACAATGTGGTTGTTTTTTAAGTCCTCACCTAAAAAAGAGAAAAGAAAATTATTAAAAAAATCTCTTCGAATTTATCTACATTATCAATATTCTACATAATGTTACTGAAGTGTTCATAAGATTTAACACGAAAGTATGTTTTTGAGTTCTATCCCATTCCCTAGAATTCCATTCCACAGAATGACCTATTCCACAGAAATGTTTATTTATTACGTAATGTACTATTTATCAGTATCAGTATGTGTTAAGCGTAAAGATTTCTTTTTGTGTTAGTAACTGTTGCTGACAAAAGTTGAATTTGTACTACTTTAAAGAAAGGAAAGCTCTCTTTACTTGTGATAACTGCTGACAAAAGTTGAATTTTTCCTTTAAAGTAGAACTCAAGGTATTCCAGTAGCGTTTATTACTTGTCAGTCTTCCAATTAATTACTCAAATTACTGGTCCAAACTGATCAATTACATAAATTACTTAATTACTTTTCAATACGATAAAAAACATTTAATTTAAATTTAAGTATTCATTTCTACGGTTCTAAACTAAATTATTTATAAATAGCTCTTTCAAAAATTATTATTGGGCATTTTTCGGGAAAATAGCACATTTTCAGGAAAAGCATAAACAATTAATCAATTCTAATGTACTGCCCATGTTCGCATAAATGTCCCATATGCAAAAACAGCAAGCTGAGAAAAACGCAAAACAAGTTTGTCCCACACATAAGGCTACGTGTTAAGTTTTCGCGAAAAAACTGGATTTCCTCCTGATTTCTAGAACAAAGTACTGGATGTTATATGCTTTTCTGAAAGAGCTCGCGATTTTGAACCAAACTGCATCAATAACTCAAAATCGATGAAAATGCATATGGGACATTTATGCGATCATAGGCAGTGTAGTTCTTGCAAAAAAAAAAAAACATATTTTATTAATTATTAAATAAAAATGAATAGATTTCGGATTCACAAAAAAAATCACTGGGAAATATATCATGGCGTTGCTTTTTGTTGTTAATCAGCTTCGATAAACAAAATGATAAAAATCAATTTTAGGAGAGTTTTAGGAGAGAACTATGGTAAATAAGGCCTTCTACATACGGAACCAGTCTTTTTTAATCTTTGTTATTCACTCTTATGTGGAATCAATAAAATACTGTTATCAACCGGGACCGTGGTGTAGGGGTAAGCGTGATTGCCTCTCACCCAGTCGGCCTGGGTTCGATCCCAGACGGTCCCGGTGGCATTTTTCGAGACGAGTTTTGTCTGATCACGCCTTCCGTCGGACGGGAAGTAAATGTTGGCCCCGGACTAACCTAAAACAAAGGTTAGGTCGTTAGCTCAGTCCAGGTGTAGGAGTCGTCTCTCTGGGTCCTGTTTCGGTGGAATCGCTGGTAGGCAGTTGGACTAACAATCCAAAGGTCATCAGTTCGAATCCCGGGGTGGATGGAAGCTAAGGTGTAAAAAGAGGTTTGCAATTGCCTCAACAATCAAGCCTTCGAACCAGCGATGGAATAATCATCATCAAAAGAAAATATTTGGACGATCAACAAGAGAAAAAATCCGAAGAGAGCTTGGCTCTTCACCCAAAATTCAGAATCGAGATAATCGTTCTCTCAAAATTTATTGAGGGCTCAGTGCCAAAATCGATAGAATAATGGTACCAACTCACACCATCATAATAAATGAGTTCATTCGTTAGTTGAATCAATAAATCTCCAACAAGTGTCATACATCGACTTCTGACTTCTACTTGGTCACCAAGCTGTGGTGGCCGAGGCAGCTAAGTCATTGGATTGGTTTGTCAAAGGTCTCTGGTTCGATTCCCGTTGTCGACACTTTTGGTTTTTTGTTTGACGGATGAACTTTTTTTGCAAATGAACCTCGAGAGAATAGTTCTATCGCCCATCTCGAGCTGTGTTCTCTGCGTCCGTGAATGGTACCACTATTCTCTCGACTCGAGACCATCATTCTCTCGGACTAGCGCTGCCAGTTTTGGGTGTTCTCTCTCGCGCACGAAAGATCGGTAAAAAGAATCAAAAAAAATCATCATCTTGATTATTCGGCGGAACATCTTTTTCACTTCTACACTTGCTAGGGTAACGTCACACGTCAAAATATGACCTGTCACATTTTGTAGATGGGCAATGTGTGTAAACAAAGTGAAATAAATATTATTAAGTGGTGCTGACAAGGAAATTCACAAATAAATCATCAGCAGATTGATTTTCTTGAAGAATTTCGGGAGCGATTTTCTTTTGCGTGATTTGCCTCCTCTCTCTTTCGCGGGTGAAGAAAGTTCGCAAGCGAAATTGATTTTTTTGCGATTATTCCATCCCTGCTTCGAACACCTAGTTTCGAGTAGGAATCTCGCAATTGAGAACGCCAAGGCAATGCTGTAGAGCGAATAATTTGATTTGATTTTTTTTTGAAAATACTGTTATAATTAAGGCTACCAACTGTACGGATTTTTTCCTTACCGTACGGATTTTCGACCTTCTCCACGGATTTTACACAGGCCGGAATTTTTTGCATGATACGGATTTGTACGGAATTTGGACAACTTTTTAAAAATGTCATTGCTTTTTTGATTGGGCCAAAGCTTATGCTTATTAGACATTTTTATTTAACGGTCAATTTGATTTTAAAGGGATAACTTGCATAATTTTCCGGGTTTCCCTCAGTTCAAACTTGATTGTCAATAATTGTTCTTTTCAAAATCCTTGCAAAACATATTTAGGCGTCATCCATAAAGTATGTCACGCTCTAGGGGGAGGGGGTCTGAACAAGTGTGACATTGCATGTTATAAGTATAGGAAAAGCGTGACAAAGGGGGGGGGGAGGGGGGGGGGTAAATTTTGGCTGATTTTTGCGTGACGTACTTTATGGATTAAGCCATTCCCAAGTAACAATTTTAGTTTTACTGTAGTTTTGGAGAAGTTATGTAGAATTCCTGAGAAAATGTATGCGAGATGCCTTTTAGTCCCACATGCTGTGTTAAATAAGTGTTAAATCAGCAATAAAGCTAAAATGGACTACTTTAGGAGGTTAGCCAGAGTAAAAATTAAGAGTATCATAAGACATTATAATTTTATTGTGTACCTAATAAATGCTTTATAAAGCTCTTCAATGCTCGAATAAAACTTTTTAGGTTTGAAAAGATTTTTGTAACAACCTGTAGGAACTCCTGAAAGTTATAACAAAGCACGAAGCATTTATGAATGTTCTCTCAAAGAGAACCAAAAGCCTATACAAAAAGGGAACAGCATGCTGATTTACTTGATTAATGATAAATATTCTTTTGCGAAATGGAATTCTAAAAGGCTTATGGTAGTTGATTATTCATTTGATAATAATTGTATAAATATATTTAAGCACTTGCATTTTTCCAATGAAATGTACCGTTACAGTAGTGCCAAAAAAAATTACCGAACATTTTTTCAAGATAGCTCGAAAAAATGGAACGCGCCTTTAAAATTATCACAAAAAAAAAAACTAAACTTTTATCGAAAAAAAATCTTTTTCGACGGTTGTTGCTCCAAAATTCAACATGGCTACGATTTTCAGCACCTCGATTTGTTTGGCAATATGGCGAAAATTTATAAATATTGAAATTCTTTTTTAAGTCTATTTCAAATTCAATGCTTCTTCAAAGACTCTTTCCCAAAACTCGCTAGGAATAACTTGATTTAAAAAGGATTTATTAGGGTTTAAAACAGGCTCACAATGCTTTATCGTGGTTTTACCCAAGATTAAATTGCACACGGCTGGGAACGTAGTGCATGCGGGCTTCATGAACTGCAAATAGATCGACTTGCACAACGGATTTGAATTTGGAAATAATTCAATAAAAAACACATTTTTGTTAGTTTGCATGGGGTTTATTAATTATATAACAACTAAAAAAGCACAAACTCGGTCACTCAACACAGTTCAATGACCAAACTTTAAACAGCGAAGGTGGGTTGGACACTGCCTTAAAAAAGCAGCTATTTTCACTATTTTTACCTTCTGTTGCTATTACAATCTTTAACTCCACCACAATATAGACTGCGCACCACAAACAATGATATTTTAAAACGATTATCACTCTCTTTTCAAATTAAACATACTAGTGAACAAAAAACCGCTGCAATCAGCACAAGCAAAACTGTAAATGACAGCGCGTAGCAATACAGATAATAAAATGTTGATAGTTTTGAACAAGGTAACTCTAAGAATGAAAAGTTTTATCAACTACTTTTTGAAAACCATATGTATTTAAAGAAGTTCTAATCAAGACTGAAAGGCTTTGATAAAAGGGGCAGGACGAAGAACACTAAAACGAAAACAATTTGATAAAATGCCTCGTTTAGTAACGATAAATTGCAAAATAAAATGATGTACATCCACTTTGACACAATAATGATAATGCACAGCACCAGTAAATGCAACAATTGCAAAGCAAAAGAATTTTTGGTTCAGTGAAATGTTCCGATTTCTCACAATTCTATCACAATTCGAACACGATAAAAAACCACCAATTAAAAAATATTTTATTATTATCAACACATAGTTATTAAGTCATATGTAATTTTAAAACTTTAACCGAAAATTCACTAGTAATTATGCCCAGAAGCGTTTTTCAAAAATCAGCTCGCCTCTCAATGTATTTAACTGCGCTGTTCACTTACAACTGAATATGTCAAAGTGAAAGTACAAATCTAACAAGATTGATAAAATGCTTACGGAAGACTTAACAGATTTAAAGCAGCATTTGTTAAGTTAATCAAGCTATATCAAGAATTCTTCAGGCGTACTTAAAGTGTAAAGTTGAAAGCTTAATTAAAACTTCTAAACAAAATTCTTCATGATATCTTGAAGAATTCTTTAAAATATGTTTAAGTTTGTGGAATGGTAAAACCTGTTGGATTTGGTGAAAGATGTTACAAATCGTTATTGCATTTGATAAAACTATTATAAAAATGCTTAAGAATCAAAGGCATTTGTCTTGCTACTTGGGATTATCATATACAAGTAAAAGATCAAAAGGCTTTCTAAAGATTGTGAAAACCTTTTGTTGTGCTTGACCTTTCCAATAAAAAACTCTAGAAATGTTTTCGTGAAAACACTGAAAAAAAAAACATTTTGACATTTCGTAAACATTTAAACGTTTAACAATAATAGTTTTAATTTCCAAATTTATCTAAATAATTCCTTTACATTTTTTGTTAAACCATGGTGTCATATCGGTATAGTAAACGGATTTTTGCTCAGCAAAAGTTGGTAGCCTTAATTATAATAGATTATATATAAATAGTAAATAGTTTCGTTGAAGTTCAATTAAAAAATCAATTACTTAAATTACTCAAAAATTACTTTAATTACCAATTATTTACATTAAATTACTCTAATTGCCATGAATTACTAAGAAATTAAATAATTACTTAATTACTAGCTAAAAATCAAAGTAATTATTAATTACTTGCCAGTCTGAGGCCTTGCTGGAAACCCTTGGTAGAACTATCCCTTCTTTTAAGAAAGGAAAACTGTTTTGAATCCTGATAACTGCTGACAAAATTTAAATTCCTCCTTTAACCCTGATGGGTCGTATATGACCCATAAATCTAAATTTTCAAAACTAGCCTATAATTATCATACGGACATAAGAAAGTTAAAAAAGATTTTTTTTCCAGCTCAAATCAAGATTTTTTGTGGTACTTTTGTACCCGACCCTCTCCGATTTCAATGACACTTTGTAGACATGTTATCATAAGCCTATATAAGCCATTTTTGTGAATATTTTGTGCCAATTGTACTCGAAAATGACATTTTTAAACATTTTTGTATTTTGTAATTAAAAAAATTACTTCATCTCAAAGCCGTTGCACCGTATCAAAAAGTGGTCAAAGACAAACTTGTAGGAATTTGGAGGGCTTTCTGCACTGAAAGAAAAATACACGCCACCTCTATGAGATTTTTTTTTTTTGTGTTTAAAAGTTAAATTTCAAGGGGATGTCCCATTTTTTTCGTTTTAAATTTTTGAGGATATAGCCTAAAATGTAACAAAAAGACTCACGAAAAATGCATCGTATGTCTCTTCTAAAAAAATACAAAATCATTTAATAAAACTTTGTTTTTTTTTTTTGAAAAGTAGTCCAAATGCTTTCGGACACTTAGTTTTGAGCAGGAATCTCGCAATCGAGAACGCCAAGGAGAACGCCAAACGTGATTTCAAAGTCGATTCAGCAGAAATATGAGTATTTTGCTAAAAATACAAACAGCAGATTCTAAACTAAGTCACTTATTCTAAGCTTGGTTAGCATTTTTTTCTGTCACAACTTCCAAGAAGGCTCGATAACCACGCGCCGACTATCGACAATCTACCAGCTTGCTGTTACCAAACCAAATCCGCCAAGTATGAGACATAACAAAAAAATCTACTAGACCAAACAATTTCGGCGTGAATCGAAACCCCCAGCCCGGCCCGCCCAACATAACCCAAACAAATGACCGACCACAACGTCACTGCCAATGTGTGTGTGTGTGTGCTACGAGCGTCTGCCGATTGTTGTTGTTGTTGTTGTTGTGTTTCTCACTTTACTTCGCGTCGCACTGGACGGAGTCTCAAACTCGCGGCCTCAAGTTTCATCTCCGACGCCCTTCCCCAACCGGCTCAACCAACTTGGGGCAGTCCTCTCTCTCTCAACTTTACTGGACTCTCAATTTTCGTTAGTTGAGAAATTGGTGTCTACATTTGCGATTGTTAACTGGTGTTTGTGAAACAATTGAATTCAAAATGGCGTTTTCTCCGATAGGAAACAATAGAACAGCTGATAAGGTTAATCTCAATACTCAATGTTCACCTGTTCACCACCCTCTTGGCTTCCGATTCGCTCATCGAGCTCCCTTTTTTCATATGATTTGATGATTCCATTTTTATTTCGCGCAACTGTGTTTGTTGTTGTTATGTCTAGAGCGCGTTTTGCTGCTACTTCGTGCTTACTTCACCAGTTTTTTTTTGTGCTGCTCTTACTGACTGCCTAGTCTCTTGCACTCCTTTCGGTAGTTTCGATCTTACTTAACCCTTGACAGCTCAATCGATAAAAAACACTTTTATATATATTAAATTTAGATATTTTGGAACCTTTCTGCAAAAAAGAATTGCTATTGAAACATTTCACTCAGAGAAGACTATATTCTTGCTCAACAAATAAAATTTTCACAGAAAACTCGTAGACCCACGTCCATGTCTGGAGTTTTTTTTTTGTTGAAAAGTTCAAGTAAATTAAATTTTAAATTTTTGCCTTTTTGTGTTTTTTAATACCCCTGACTCAAGGCGGTTCCAAAAATACCCAAAAAGCAAAAACTGAAAATTTGGTTTATTGGACCTTTTCAAAAAAAAAAAAAAAAAAAACTCCAGATGTATACCTATCAATAAAGAATCGGAAACTGAACAAAATTATGATTCTTGATTAAGGGTCACATACGTAAAATTGATAGCCGGGGTGATTTTTCCGCAAAATGAAGAATACAAATTTAAAACGAACGAAATGGTATGGAATTACACTGACCGTGGTAGATAACTTAAGATAAGTGTTTAAAGTTCTTCTAAAAGAAGTTTTCAAATGTTTAACAGAGTAGTGCGGTGCCTGTGGAGACGCGCAGTCCTGCTTTTTCGTGTTATTTTCGTCACTTTTGTGTCGCTTTTTGTATACATGGGTTGAATGAATTTCTTCTTCTTCTTTTTTAATTTTTTTTTATTCGGATTAAGTCCTTTCCATATCACGTCGACGAATATGTTTTAAGGCTTATGATATAAAATAATTTTAATGAATGAAGCCCTTCCTACATCACCGTTGATCGGAAGGCACGCCGACGGAGAATTTCTGGAGAATCGCGTTCGAATTAATACTATATTTAAATCCCTAGATAGGTATCTTTCCGCAGCCGGCTGCCTAAGATTTTTAAAATTTCAACCGATAAACAAATTGCTTATGGTCGCATCACCTACCACAGTGAATCCTGACCCCATCTTACTAACCCCTCAAAACTCATGTGATACTTTGTCGGAGACGCAGCTGATTTAGCTGCGTAGGTCCCATCACTCAAGTATCGGATAACATTCCCATCCACTTCCCCGTGTCTTACCTCTGGTCGTGGCCGGCGTCAGTATTGATCAGCACGATAGGGACCTTTGAAAATTGCGAAGGGGTGATGATTGGTTCCTACTTTTCATCTGTGGTCCACGGAGCAATGTTTGGAGGTCCTGGTCAATAACGAAGTAGCAGCTACGGTTAGACACCAATGCTATGTTATCCAGAATAGACGGTAATAACTAAGTTCATGCCTTTTCAATAACAAATACTGTTAAAATAACATTAAGTGTTATGGATTCTTCATGAAAAATTTATTAACAGTTTATGTTATTATAACAAAATTTGTCATTGGTCTGACATTGGTTGAAAGCCAAAACAACTTTGGAATAACATTTTTTGTTATGGAAGAATACGTCCAACTGTTATTGGGATGATCGGATTAGTTGTTAAAATAACAAAAAATAATAACAAAGATTTGTTCGAAGAATAACTGAAAATATTATGAGTCTGTTATTGCAATAACAATCCAATAACAAAAAATCATAACGACAAATAACAAATCTTGTTATAAATAACATAAAATGTCATTGGCCTAGTATTTTTAAATATCAAAAAATGTTATTCTGAAGTTATTTCCGTCTGCTCGGGATGTTATGCTAAGGAGTTTTCAAATGTTTAACAAGTTGACTAACTTTAATTATGATAATATTGATGAATAGCAATATGGTTATTTTTTTCAAGGTGTCATGATTTTCTCAATGAAAAAGAGTTCGAATTAAAAAACGAAATACAATGTCGGAATCTTTGAACAGTTTTACACAAGAAGAAGTTAAAATAAAATTGTAATCATTTTTTATTTGATGTTGAAGCACAATTATAATTAAGAGTCATTTTCAGTAGAAAACAATTCATATAAAATGTGAAAACATTTTATTCGTGCTTCGAATTTAGTTTGAAATGCAATATAAATCGATAGTCTGATAAAAAAAAATGTTTTTACAAATTTGACAAAAATTCTGACTTTTAAAATATTTCAACCTTATTTTTTGTATTTTTTCTCAAAAACTTCAACATCAATCTGAGTGATGAAACATATATTGGACGTAAAAATACAATTTTAAAGCTAGAAAAATCTGATTTTATAAAGAAAAACTATGACTATTAAAGTAACCCGGGAATCAAAATATGAATTTTCAACGGAATATTTTTTTTTCCAATAATCTTTATATAAACTTTACCATTTGGAAAACATTTAAAAAAAAGAAATTTTATCAATGTCACCCCGGTTTACAGTAGTTCAAAAGTTATGTATAATAATGAGTTTTTGTATACATTTGGATGTAAGATCTAGAATCTAGAAAACAATAATGTTATACTTTATTGGATACCCGGGCAGACGGTAATAACAAAATCAATAATATTTCAATAACAAATCCTGTTAAAATAACAAAAAGTGTTATTATTTTATCCTGAAGTTCAACATAAAGAAGAACAAATAATAACAGTTTCTGATAAAATAACAAATTTTGGTATTGAAGTGATATTATATTGAAAATGTTTAATAACACGCTAATAAGAGGAAATGTTATACATTTCAAAAACTCTTCTAATAACAAAATTTGTTATTCGTTCGGTATACTGACTTAGAAATAAAATTACCATAAATCGCACAAATGGAAAAGTTTCTAAGTGTCCATAACACAATCTGTTTTTATATTTTCTTTTGTTAAATATGTTTAGATCTTTGGGATAATTTTGTCTAATTTCGTCGGGGTCATTATTTTGACCATGAAAGGGGGTCCTTAAGCTAAAATTATTTTAAAAATTTGAAATTTTGGAAGCTGATTTTTTTAATTATTTGATATACTCCCTAAGGGACTTTGCTAAAATTGGCTAGAACTATGGGATAATTATGACCAATTTCGTCGGGGTCATTATTTTGGCCATGAAATGGGGTCCTTAAGCTAAAATTATTCTAAAAAGTTGAAATTTGGAGAGTTGTTTTTTTTTTAATTATTTGATATACCCCCTAAGGGATTTTACTAAAATTGGCTACAACTATGGGATAATTTTGACCAATTTCATCGGGGTCATTTATTTCAAGCTTTCAAGGTTTCAAGCTAAAATTATTGTGAAAAGTTGAAATTTTGAAAGTTGATTTTTTTAATTATTTGATATACCCCCTAAGGGACTTTGCTAGAATTAGCTAGAACTATGGGATAATTTTGACCAATTTCGTCAGGGTCATTATTTTGGCCATGAAATGGGGTCCTTAAGCTAAAATTATTCTAAAAAGTTGAAATTTGGAGAGTTGTTTTTTTTAATTATTTGATATACCCCCTAAGGGATTTTACTAAAATTGGCTACAACTATGGGATAATTTTGACCAATTTCATCGGGGTCATTTATTTCAAGCTTTCAAGGTTTCAAGCTAAAATTATTCTGAAAAGTTGAAATTTTGAAAGTTGATTTTTTAAATTATATATCAAATAATTTAAAAAATCAACTTTCAAAATTTCAACTTTTCTTCTTTTCCCTAAAGGACTTTGTTTAAAATGGCTAGAACTATGGGGTAATTCTGACCAATTTCGTCGGGGTCATTACTTTGGCCATGAAATGGTGCCCTTAAGCTAAAATTATTCTAAAAAGTTGAAATTTGGAGAGTTGTTTTTTTTTTAATTATTTGATATACCCCCTAAGGGATTTTACTAAAATTGGCTACAACTATGGGATAATTTTGACCAATTTCATCGGGGTCATTTATTTCAAGCTTTCAAGGTTTCAAGCTAAAATTATTCTGAAAAGTTGAAATTTTGAAAGTTGATTTTTTTAATTATTTGATATACCCCCTAAGGGACTTTGCTAAAATTAGCTAGAACTATGGGATAATTTTGACCAATTTCGTCAGGGTCATTATTTTGGCCATGAAATGGGGTCCTTAAGCTAAAATTATTCTAAAAAGTTGAAATTTGGAGAGTTGTTTTTTTTTAATTATTTGATATACCCCCTAAGGGATTTTACTAAAATTGGCTACAACTATGGGATAATTTTGACCAATTTCATCGGGGTCATTTATTTCAAGCTTTCAAGGTTTCAAGCTAAAATTATTCTGAAAAGTTGAAATTTTGAAAGTTGATTTTTTAAATTATATATCAAATAATTTAAAAAATCAACTTTCAAAATTTCAACTTTTCTTCTTTTCCCTAAAGGACTTTGTTTAAAATGGCTAGAACTATGGGGTAATTCTGACCAATTTCGTCGGGGTCATTATTTTGGCCATGAAATGGTGCCCTTAAGCTAAAATTATTCTAAAAAGTTGAAATTTTGAAAGTTGATTTTTTTAATTATTTGATATACCCCCTAAGGGATTTTACTAAAATTGGCTAGAACTATGAAATAATTTTGACCAATTTCATTGGGGTCATTTATTTCACCATGAAATGGGGTTTCAAGCTAAAATTAATCCGATAAAATTAACTTTTGAGAGTTATTTTTTTTTTAAATTTTGTTATATTCCCTAACGGAATTGATTTATTTATTGAGAATTTTTGAAGTGTGAATAACAAAAACTGTTATTATTTTCACAGAGCCAGGAAGTCGGAGCTGACGTTGAAGTTCGAGCTGGAGTGAGACCTCGGAGACTGCATCAGATTCAGCAAATTTACAGCAACTTTTACTTGGAGTCGGAATCTCTGAAGTTGGGTATTTTTGGAGAGCTGGAGTCGTCGTTGACGTCATATCCTGCATCCAGAGTCGGAGTTGTCTTCAAGAATAGATTCAAAGTCGCTTGGAGGTACCGGACTCTGCAGCCCTGACTAGTACAGAGGAGTTATGGCAACTGCAGGTTTATTTGCAAATTACAAATAAACCAAAACAATAACTTTTTTTGTTATGGAGACATACCAGTTCAATAACATTTTTTGTTATTATGCTGCTCCACCTCTCCGCACAAAATAACAAATCTTGTTATTCCTTCATGATTCCTTCTGTGTTATTGGTTTGTTATTGCAATAACAACATAATAACAGTTTAAGTTATTCTTCGAACAAATCTTTGTTATTGATTTTTGTTATTTTAACAACTAATCCGATCATCCCAATAACATATTTCGATCTTCTCACAATAACAAAAACTGACCTTCCCAAGTTATTTCCGTCTGCTCGGGTAGGTAATTGATAGACCTTTCCAACGAATTAAGATCTGGCAACTCTGTCTGAAGTTATGGCCACTTAAGTGATATTATTGTTCTTTTGTCATGATGCTATGTCCGGATTCAACATTCAATCTGTATAAGTTATTATTTCTTCGAGAGTTTTTAATCGAGAGATCCTCCAACCGAGTCTTGAAGTTCGAAATTTTGGCCACTCTGTCCCATGATATCTGATAAAAATATGCTTTTTGAGGTTAGATGATTGATTGGGCTTTGTTGGTTCCATGCCAAAAACCGAGTTTTCTGTGCACTTTGTTTCCAAAAAGTTAATAATTCAGCTGAAAATAATTTCCGTAACCTTTGTGTGTCCGAATTTTGGTTACGGGTGAGGAAGGCACAAACCACGTAGTTCTATGTCAGTTTTTTGGTTTATTAAGGAATTCTTTACATCACAATTGTTACTTAATCGCAAAAATCGAGTAAATAGATTTTGTAAAAATCAATGTTTACTTTAGTTGAGTTTTTAGTTTCGCCAAGGTATGATATATTTGGGCTGGTTTGGACATGCTCTTTTTGACAGAATCTAACCTTCGTGAATTTCCTGCCGTTAAATCAAATTGTAAATTTTGGATTTTTTGGCAACATGCGCACCCACGTGTATCTTTGAGGGTAGTGAAAATAAGGGGTGCGGATGGTTACTTAGGATAAATTGGTTCTGAATTAAGCTTAAATTTGTGATTTCTGGAATTAATTACCCTTTGTACGACCACAAAGGATTGAAAATTGATTCTAATTCAATTTAAAAAAATTAACGTCGCGGCCCTTCTTGACAGAAAAAGTATTACTTGACAGTTTGTTCCAAGGGGACCATAGTTGATCCATCGAAAAATTGTTGTTTTGTTTTTATTGCATTGAAATGAAAAATTAGAAATGGGTTTTATTCGTGTTTTTTACCGTTGTATGTACATCAAAATTAACATAGGGCTTTAGTTCCCTATTCCATAGCATCCATACCCGAAATTTATTTAAAAAATTCATCCACTGACATCCAAATCCGTCATACCTTGAAAAACTTGAAGCATTTGCTGGCATCCCCTTCAAAAATGTCGAGTTATTTTTGTCATATTTTTGTTGTTCACGGTGCTTCGAAAAACTCAAGTCGGTGCAGGCTACCCGTTTCAGCTTTAATATAACATCTTTTAATTCTCGATTTTGGGATAATTTGTGTTAAGGACGTCATTTTGTCTATTTTTAAAAGCCTCAACTATTGCCTTAAAAGAGCAAAACACTCAATTTCAATAGAAAAATATTTTTTATGTTTATTCAATCACGTCTACTGTTAACATTTTTAATTGCGACTCGGCACTGCAAAACCAAATTCAACCATTGTTTACGTTGCATGTTTAAGAATATGTTTTGTTTTCAAGGTCAAACATTAAAACGCTTTTTCTCAAAACGTTACAAAACCGTCGTTCGATGTAATCACAAAAGCAAATAGTACTATTTCACGAAAAGGTTAAAAAATACGGCACTATAAGGTTAATTTGGTTCGATTGTGCCCCTTTACTTGCCACTCCACTTGCTTCGGTTGCCTTCGGTCTGCGTCTAAACAACACTCCACGGACGACGAAAGGAGGGTAGTCTTTCATTAGGCAGAAAAACAGCGAAGATGCTCTTGATAAGCAATTTTGCCTAATGTTATTTTAATTTGGAACCATTGCCCAAACCCGGCCATATTTTTCTCTTGTTGTTTTTTTTTTGTTGAGTGTTTGACTTTGGCACGTGATATACCTCACTTTTGAGGAGGGAAGGAAGAGACTTATATTTGACTCCGAGACTGGAGTGAAATTTAGTTTCTGGGGCGAAGATGACACCCAGAGTTCGGACGCCATTTTTGGATGGCTGATATATCACATAAATGATACTGGTCAGTATCTAAGTGGTGGAAAAAACATATTTTGTTGACTTTTTGAACTCAATGATTTTAAGTTGCGATTTGAAGATTTAACCCAATTTTGCCTTCCTCACTGAGGTAAGGCTATAATCCTGCTCGAAAAATGAACTTTTGAAAAACAGCTCGTAGACCTATATTCATGTATACCTATCGACTCAGAATCGAAAACTGAACAAATGTCTGTGTGTGTGTGTGTGTATGTGTGTGCGTATTCTCCTTGGTGCTCAAAATTCTTGCCAAGTTTTCTCGGCACTGGCTGATCCGATTTGAGTCAAATTAGTTGCATTCGATCCGGTTTGGTGCCCCATACTGCACTATTGAATTGTTTGAAGATCCGATAAGTAGTTCAAAAGTTACGTATAAAAAAGTGTCAGAGTTGCGAATCGGATCTCACATAAATGAATGTAAACTATGTCCAGACCCATCACCCGACCCATCGTTGGTTAGATTATCAAAAGACCTTTCCAACGAGTTCAAAATATTGAAGTTCTGGCAACCCTGTCTCAAGTTATGACCACTTAAGTGATATTTATTTACGTTTTTGATGCCGGATCTCACTTAAATGTATGTAAACTACACCCAAAGTTAAAGAACGAGGGGATAGTCCTCACGAAAAGAAACGTGAGGAAAGTACTATTTTGCGTGAGTAAAGTCCTCTCGCGTGTTCATTCGTTCATTGGAACAGTTCATCCTATTGAGTGGCTTATATGGACAAATGACCGCCACTTAGTCACCGAACCATGGTGGCCCATACGGCAAAGGCACGGTTCAATATGCCGAAGGTCTTGGGTTCGAGTCTCGGTACTGGTACTTTTTTTTTTGTTAGATGAACTTTTTTTGGAGATGAACCATGAGTAAAGTACTCTCGGTAATTTCGGGATTTATCCTCTCCGTCCGCACACAGTACCATTTTACTACCGAATCGTGCTCTTTATCCTCTCGTATGCCGATACCCAGTTCTGGGTGTATGTCCGAATTCATCATTCAACCCATCGTTGCATAGGTAATCAAAAGACCTTTCTAATGAGTCCAAAACATTGAAGATCTGGCAACCCTGTCTCAAGTTATGACCACTTAAGTGATATTTATGTACTTTTTTTGATGCCGGATCTCACTTAAATGTATGTAAACTATATCCGGATCCATCATCCAACCCATCGTTGCATAGGCTATCAAAAGACCTTTCTAATGAGTCCAAAACATTGAAGATCTGGCAACCCTGTCTCAAGTTATGACCACTTAAGTGATATTTATGTACTTTTTTTGATGCCGGATCTCACTTAAATGTATGTAAACTATATCCGGATCCATCATTCAACCCATCGTTACATAGGTTATCAAAAGACCTTTCTAATGAGTGCAAAACATTGAAGATCTGGCAACCCTGTCTCAAGTTATGACCACTTAAGTGATATTTATGTACTTTTTTGATGCCGGATCTCACTTAAATGTATGTAAACTATATCCGGATCCATCATCCAACCCATCGTTACATAGGTTATCAAAAGACCTTTCTAATGAGTCCAAAACATTGAAGATCTGGCAACCCTGTCTCAAGTTATGACCACTTAAGTGATATTAATGTACTTTTTTTGATGCCGGATCTCCCTTAAATGTATGTAAACTATATCCGGATCCATCATCCAACCCATCGTTGCATAGGTTATCAAAAGACCTTTCTAATGAGTCCAAAACATTGAAGATCTGGCAACCCTGTCTCTAGTTATGGCCACTTAAGTGATATTGATGTACTTTTTTGAAGCCGGATCTCACTTAAATGTATGTAAACTATGTCAGAATTCATCATTCAACCCATCGTTGCATAGGTAATCAAAAGACCTTTCTAATGAGTCCAAAACATTGAAGATCTGGCAACCCTGTCTCAAGTTATGACCACTTAAGTGATATTTATGTACTTTTTTGATGCCGGATCTCACTTAAATGTATGTAAACTATATCCGGATCCATCATCCAACCCATCGTTGCATAGGTTATCAAAAGACCTTTCTAATGAGTCCAAAACATTGAAGATCTGGCAACCCTGTCTCAAGTTATGACCACTTAAGTGATATTTATGTACTTTTTTGATGCCGGATCTCACTTAAATGTATGTAAACTATATCCGGATCCATCATCCAACCCATCGTTACATAGGTTATCAAAAGACCTTTCTAATGAGTCCAAAACATTGAAGATCTGGCAACCCTGTCTCAAGTTATGACCACTTAAGTGATATTTATGTACTTTTTTGAAGCCGGATCTCACTTAAATGTATGTAAACTATAATCCGGATCCATCATCCAACCCATCGTTGGATAGTTAATCAAAAGACCTTTCCAATGAGTCCAAAACATTGAAGATCTGGCAACCCTGTCTCAAGTTATGACCACTTAAGTGATATTTATGTACTTTTTTGATGCCGGATCTCACTTAAATGTATGTAAACTATATCCGGATCCATCATCCAACCCATCGTTGCATAGGTTATCAAAAGACCTTTCTAATGAGTCCAAAACATTGAAGATCTGGCAACCCTGTCTCTAGTTATGGCCACTTAAGTGATATTGATGTACTTTTTTGAAGCCGGATCTCACTTAAATGTATGTAAACTATGTCAGAATTCATCATTCAACCCATCGTTGCATAGGTAATCAAAAGACCTTTCTAATGAGTCCAAAACATTGAAGATCTGGCAACCCTGTCTCAAGTTATGACCACTTAAGTGATATTTATGTACTTTTTTTGATGCCGGATCTCACTTAAATGTATGTAAACTATATCCGGATCCATCATCCAACCCATCGTTGCATAGGTTATCAAAAGACCTTTCTAATGAGTCCAAAACATTGAAGATCTGGCAACCCTGTCTCAAGTTATGACCACTTAAGTGATATTTATGTACTTTTTTTGATGCCGGATCTCACTTAAATGTATGTAAACTATATCCGGATCCATCATCCAACCCATCGTTACATAGGTTATCAAAAGACCTTTCTAATGAGTCCAAAACATTGAAGATCTGGCAACCCTGTCTCAAGTTATGACCACTTAAGTGATATTTATGTACTTTTTTTGATGCCGGATCTCACTTAAATGTATGTAAACTATATCCGGATCCATCATCCAACCCATCGTTACATAGGTTATCAAAAGATCTTTCTAATGAGTCCAAAAAATTGAAGATCTGGCAACCCTGTCTCAAGTTATGACCACTTAAGTGATATTTATGTACTTTTTTGAAGCCGGATCTCACTTAAATGTATGTAAACTATAATCCGGATCCATCATCCAACCCATCGTTGGATAGTTAATCGAAAGACCTTTCCAATGAGTCCAAAACATTGAAGATCTGGCAACCCTGTCTCAAGTTATGACCACTTAAGTGATATTTATGTACTTTTTTTGATGCCGGATCTCCCTTAAATGTATGTAAACTATATCCGGATCCATCATCCATCCCATCGTTGCATAGGTTATCAAAAGACCTTTCTAATGAGTCCAAAACATTGAAGATCTGGCAACCCTGTCTCAAGTTATGACCACTTAAGTGATATTTATGTACTTTTTTTGATGCCGGATCTCACTTAAATGTATGTAAACTATAATCCGGATCAATCATCCAACCCATCGTTACATAGGTTATCAAAAGACCTTTCTAATGAGTCCAAAACATTGAAGATCTGGCAATCCTGTCTCAAGTTATGACCACTTAAGTGATATTTATGTACTTTTTTGAAGCCGGATCTCACTTAAATGTATGTAAACTATAATCCGGATCCATCATCCAACCCATCGTTGGATAGGTAATCGAAAGACCTTTCCAATGAGTCCAATACATTGAAGATCTGGCAACCCTGTCTCAAGTTATAACCACTTAAGTGATATTTATGTACTTTTTTTGATGCCGGATCTCACTTAAATGTATGTAAACTATATCCGGATCCATCATCCAACCCATCGTTGGATAGTTAATCGAAAGACCTTTCCAATGAGTCCAAAACATTGAAGATCTGGCAACCCTGTCTCAAGTTATGACCACTTAAGTGATATTTATGTACTTTTTTGAAGCCGGATCTCACTTAAATGTATGTAAACTATATCCGGATCCATCATCCAACCCATCGTTGGATAGGTAATCGAAAGACCTTTCCAATGAATCCAAAACATTGAAGATCTGGCAACCCTGTCTCAAGTTATGACCGCTTAAGTGACATTTGTGTATTTCTTTATTGAGAAACAAGCCTTTCCTGACAAACTTCGTTCTGCCTTTATTCGTTTGTTGACGTTTTTGACTTTTTTGCTTATTCAGCCTCCTGTGATCAAAACTTGATTTAATCCTTTCCCAAACAATCGGCAAATTTTCCGGAATCGGTTCCAGAGTGGCCAAAGTTGTAACTTTTTGGCGTAAGAACCTTCCTTGGACTCACGAACTTACCATACGAACCCAACGCAACAAAGAGCATCTCGATCCGACGTTCCGTGTTGAATTGATTCGCGTTCCAACAAAACCGTCGAAATTGTGTATATATATATAGAAGATAGAAAGAATTTGTGTCCAAACCCATCATATCACCAAATGTTAGTAAAACGTGAGGAAGGCAACAACCACATAGGTGGATTAAGTTAGTTTTTAATGAAATATTTGCAATTTTATCATTAGGATCAGCTTTTTTAAGTTGCCACAACAAAATAGAAGCGGTTTGTTTATCTTTCTATAATTTTATCATCTAAACTTCAAAATTTGTTCATTTTTTCATACCTAGAAAAATGGTGAAGTTCTGTTAATCGAAAAATACAATTTGCCTGCATTGTTTCTGCTGGAACAATTTTCCAAATGCATTTGTGCACTTTATTCTCGTACCCATGCAAGCGAATCTCCCGTCGTCGTCATCGTCGTCATCGTCGGTCGTCTGGCCGTCTGTCTGACAGACTGTCTATCGCTCACAACAACTTCCTCAGGGCACCCCGTTCCTCTCCCTCCTTCCCTCCTCTTACTGTAAGCCCTTTCGGTCCCTTTTTCGGATGCAAATCGCCCACTGCACGTTGCACCATGCTCGGTCTGATCTCGAAAAAATGCACTGAAATGGAACTAGACCGGCTCAATTATGACATTTAAAATGAAACTATATGAATTTAAATGATCATCCAGTTTGAACTGCTGTCAAATTGACGGGAATTCTAGATTTTTTTTGAAAAGGTCCTACACCCAAAATTCAGAGTCGAGATAATCGTTCTCTCAAAATTTATTGAGGGCTTAGTGCCAAAATCGATAGAATAATGGTACCAACTCACACCATCATAACAAATGAGTTCATTCGTTAGTTGAATCAATAAATCTCCAACAAGTGTCATACATCGACTTCTGACTTCTCCTTGGTCACCAAGCTGTGGTGGCCGAGGCAGCTAAGTCATTGGATTGGTTTGTCAAAGGTCTCTGGTTCGTTTCCCGTTGACGACACATTTGGTTTTTTGTATGACGGATGAACTTTTTTTGCAAATGAACCTCGAGAGAATAGTTGAGCGAGTTGTGGCGCTATAACCACGGCAAATAGTGTCCAGGGCATCTGTGGAAATACAATGTCCCATCCCAGAGGGTCCCGGAGTACCAAACCTTCTTAGCATGGTGCTCCCAACGAATACAACCAAAATCTCGGAGCGTATGGTGGTGTGTCCCCACGCTTCTTCCTCCCCTGTCGATTCAGAATTGTGTTGTTGTTCGAACACTCAGTGCTCAAACTCAACCCAATTACGAGTCATCTCTGCGATACGGCTTTACGCAGTAGGCCTGGCCGCTTTAACGCTTGTGATGTTTCAATGCATTCCGATGCAATTGCGCACTACAAATGTTAATGAATGACAAGAAGAGTGCTAGGCGTCATCTAACCTAAGGCACTCTCCAGGATCCCTTCGAAAGATTGGCTGCGCTAGGGTCTGATTAGATTAGATTAGATTAGATTAAATGAACCTCGAGAGAATAGTTATATCGCCCATCTCGAGCTGTGTTCTCTGCGTCCGTGAATGGTACCACTATTCTCTCGACTCGAGACCATCATTCTCTCAGACTAACGCTGCCAGTTTTGGGTGTATAAGCTGTTGTCTTTCATATGTTTATAGCACCTTTTGAAAAAAACTTTAGAATTGAATTTTAGAATCATTATTGAAGAGTCCAGAGGTTTAATAAAAATTGAAACAGTCTAATAAGCATCGATCGTCTATCTTTTGTTCATGATGGTCAGCAGCAACTTAGTTTCATTCGATGAATAAGATTTTTTTTTGTAAATATGCAATTATTTTCAATAGGAGCTTGTTGATGACAAATATAAATGAATTAACTTATAGAAGACATTTTATATGAAAAAAATCTGATCTTCGTTTCAATAAGTCTCAACCCTCCTATCCCAGGACAGAACCTTTTGTTCCGACGGTTCCGCGGGTAGACCTGCCCCGAATGACCTCTAAACCGCAAAACACAGCATATCTGGACGAACGGGGCGTCTCATCCGGCGTGCAGGAATGCAGACGACCTGCTCTCAACTCTTTCGTGCCGGTGGTTGCAATGTCTGGCCACGACCGTCGATAAACGGTGAACCGCGGTCGGGCCGCCGCCACCAGAAACCGTCCGCGTTCGTGCTTTCTTGTCGCAGGGCGGTGTGTTTTGACGTTTCGAGAGAATACTTGTTTTCAGGGCCGAGTTTAAACCATTTGTAAAAGTTCACAAGACCAATGCAAGGACAGTGGTACAAAGCGACATTTCCAACACATTTCGTAACAAAATCGACCTGTGACAAGTTGTCACAACGGCGACGAAATACATACCAGACGGTAATAAAATAAAATTGAAGGTCACAACCAGACACGCAGCCGAGTGGGAGAGAGAGAGAAAGAGTGCAAAATGTGTAACATAAACGTCTCCTCGGGTCGGGTCGTCCCGCAGCAGCAGCTGCTCCAGCCGAATGAAACCAACGCTCTTCTGGCTTTGACGTGGAGGAGAGCCACGCCGATGCACAACCGGCGACGAGGATGAGAATCGTGGTGTGGCGAGTTGGCAGCCCGATACGTGCGGCGCAGTGTCGAGCTTCAAGGGCAACTTCTGGCTGCTGCTGCTGCCGTGATTTGGGCCCTAAGAGTGGAGGGTGTGAGGTTTGGTTCATTTACAAATTATTGTAACTTTTAATATTTTTGGGGGGAAGGGAGAGAATCTATATGGTGCTTTTGAAAGATACTCAAAGCGTAGTGGTCGTTTTTTTTGTCAACACAATGTTTGTTTGTGTTTGTGTCTACAATCTGTCTTTCCATCAAACATTACACAATTCGAAAATTGAAACCAGACACCATACAAACTTTTACTAAAGTTTGGTCCAAATAGAGATTACCAAATAAACTGGGAACTTTTTAGGAAGCTGTTTTTAGAACTAAGTACGTCTGAGTTATTAATTCTTTAGAAAGTACATCATAAATTGAGACAAAGAGAGCTGGAGTTTTGGCTCATCCCCAAAAGAGGACATTTTCTTCTTCCCTCTCTACCATATGTCTTCAAAAATGTAATTGTTCACTGATAAATAAGTTCAAAACAATACATAAATAATACTTAATTGGTCATAACTTTAGACAGGGTTGCCAGATCTTCAAACTTTAGACTCTATTGAAGGGTTTCTCGATTACCTATCCAACGCTAGTCCAGATTATAGATCCGGACATTGTTGACATACAGATAAGTGAGATCCGGCTTCAAAAACGTATTTATAAATTAATTAAGTATTCATAACTTTAGACAGGGTTGCCAGATCTCCGTTCTTTTGGACTTTATGAGAATGAGAAAACACATTTTTATTACAAAAATCCGGATCTCATTTAAATGTACCGTCAGTGGGGGTGACGTTGGGTCTGGGGGGTGAGATTGGGTCAAAGTGATTTTTTACGGATTTAACCATTTCTCAGGTTCTTCTTTGATTCTTTTGATCAATGAAAATGAATTGTGTTGAAAGAGTTGTGTAGGGGACATCTTAAGACGACTTCGCTGAAAAAATCTCGTTCCTAGAATAAATCCTGTTGTTTTGGCAGCTGAGCAGTTCTCTACGGAATCAGTCTTTTTTCTTTAATTTTAATTTTTGTATTTTTTAATCCGGCTGAAACTTTTTTGGTGCCTTCGGTATGCCCAAAGAAGCCATTTTGCATCATTAGCTCGATCATTTAAACTTCCATACAAACTTGGCAGCTGTCCATACAAAAATGATTTGTGAAAATTCAAAAATCTGTATCTTTTGAAGGAATTTTTTGATCGATTTGGTGTCTTCGGCAAAGTTGTAGGTATGGATACGGACTACACTGGAAAAAATAATACACGGTAAAAAAAATTGTAATTTTTTTATTTAACTTTTTATCACTAAAACTTGATTTGCCAAAAAAACACTATATTTATTTTTTTTTTATTTTTTGATATGTTTTAGAAGACATAAAATGCCAACTTTTCAGAAATTTCCAGAATGGGCAAAAAATCTTTGACCGAGTTATGATTTTTTGAATCAATATAGATTTTTTCATAAAATCGAATGTTGGTCGCAAAATTTTTTCAACTTCATTTTTCGATGTATAATCGAATTTGCAACCAAAAAGTTCCGAAGTGAATTTTTGATAAAGTGCACCATTTTCAAGTTATAGCCATTTTTAGGTAACTTTTTTGAAAATAGTCGCAGTTTTTAATATTTTTAAATTAGTTACCATGTTTTCCCATCTTTGAAAAAAATATTTTTGAAAAGCTGAGAAAATTCTCTATATTTTGCTTTATTGAACTTTATTGATACGACCCATAGTTGCTGAGATATTGCCATGCAAGGGTAAAAAACAGTAAAATTGATGTTTTCTAAGTCTCACCCAAACAACCCACCATTTTCGAATGTCGATATCTCAGCAACTAATGGTCCGATTTACAATGTTAAAACATGAAACATTCGTGAAATTTTCTGATCTCTTCGAAAAAAATATTTTCAAAAATTTAAAACCAATACTAACAGTTCAAACGGGCCAAACATTCAATATTACGCCCATTTTAAATGTTAGTCTTGATTTTTTTTTAAATATTGTATTCAAAAAGATCGGAAAATTTTACGAATGTTTCATGTCTTAACATTGTAAGTCGGATTTGTAGTTGCTGAGATATCGACATTACAAAATGGTGGGTTTTTTGGGTGAGACTTGGAAAACATCAATTTTCCTGCGTTTAAACCTTTGCATGGAAATATCTCAGCAACTATGGGTCTTATCAATCAAAATATAGAGAATTTTCTCAGCTTTTCAAAAATATTTTTTTCAAAGGTGGGCAAACATGGGCACTAATTAAAAAAAATAAATGTATACCTATCGACTCAGAATCGAAAACTGAACAAATGTCTGTGTGTGTGTGTGTGTATGTGTGTGCGTATTCCCCTTGGTGCTCAAAATTCTTGCCACGTTTTCTCGGCACAGGCTGATCCGATTTGAGTCAAACAAGTTGCATTCGATCCGTTTTGGTGCCCCATACTGCACTATTGAATTGTTTGAAGATCTGATAAGTAGTTCAAAAGTTACGTATAAAAAAGTGTCAGAGTTGACACTTTGAGTCACTTTTCTATATGAAAACTATGTCTGGATCCATCATCCGACTCATCGTTAGTTAGGTTATCAAAAATCCTTTCCAATGAGTACAAAATATTGAAGTCGAGATATGACCACTTAAGTGATATTTATGTACTTTTTTGAAGCCGGATCTCACTTAAATGTATGTCAACTACACGGAGAAAAAAGAGTTCCCAAAATCGTGAACAAGCGTTCATGAAAATGGGAACCTCGAACAAAGTGTTCAAATCCCATGGTACGATTTTGAAAAACGTACCATGAAATTTGAACACTTTGTTCGAGGTTCCCATTTTCATGAACGCTTGTTCACGATTTTGGGAACTCTTTTTTCTCCGTGTATGTCCGAATCCCTCAACCGACCCATCGTTGGTAAGGTAATTGAAAGGTCGTTCCAATGAATCCAAAACATTGAATATCTGGCAACCCTGTCCCAAGTTATGACCACTTAAGTAATATTTATGTACTTTTCTTATGCCGGATCTCATTTAAATGTATGTAAACTATGTCCGGATCCACCATCCGACCCATCGTTAGTTAGGTTATCAAAAAACCTTTCCAATGAGTACAAAATATTGAAGATTTGGCAACCCTGTCTCGAGATATCACCACTTAAGTGATATTTATGTACTTTTTTGAAACCGGATCTCACTTAAATGTATGTAAACTATGACCGGATCCATCATCCGACCCATCGTTGGTTAGGTAATCGAAAGTTCTTTTCAATGAATTCAAAACATTGAAGATCTGGCAACCCTGTCTCGAGTTATGACAACTTAAGTGATATTTAGGTACTTTTTTTAACCCACCGGCAGTCGCGTAAGTATACTTTGTACACAGTTTGTAAGGGCACTTGTAAGAAAGGTGAAAACACGTGACTTCCAGAAGGTTGCCTAAGCTATGTCCGGATCCATCATCCCATCTTTGGTTAGGTAATGAGTCTTTCCAATGAGTCTATAACATGGAAGATCTGGCAACTCTGTCTTAAATTATGACCGCTTAAGTGATATTTGTGTATTTTTTTAGAAATGGATGGAATTTGAGTTCAAACCCATCATATCACCAAATGTTGGAAAAAGTGAGGAAGGCTCCAAACACATTATATTTCAATCCTGAACAAGTCTTATAATAATCAATGTTTTTTTTAAGTAAAGCAGGGAAAAATGTTGTGTAATCAAAAATATAGCTAATTTCTTCCGTAACCATTATGAAATTAAAGCTTCTCAATACTTAAATTTTACCATTCTTATTATTTTCTAGAATAGTTTCTGATAATGTTTATTAACAAATCATAAAATGAGTAACATATATTTAACATAGCCATAAGTTTGCGAACAAAAGTCAGTTGAATCACATGGGTGCTTACATCTTCATTAGGCTGCAATTGCGCAACTCAAAAATCCTGAAGTTTATTAGATCGTTAAGCTTGCTTATTGCTAGTACTCTTAGTTTTTAGTGATTAAAACGCATTAACCATCAAATCAAATTCCTCAAAAGAATGGCACATATGAATGGCACATAATATTACCGATATCCCAACTTTGCGGGCCAAAGTGTCACCCTTTCCAAGCCATCAGCCATAACGACGTTATTTATTTGCAATCCAGGTTCCAAGAACAGCATCGTTTGTTCTGGCTTAGACACACCAAAGTCATGCGGTTGTGATTCTTCGTCTGAGCGTCGCTCTCTTGACGTATTTTTACGTCCAAATCGCTGACTAATTTTCATCGTCTTGAAATTTCGTCAAGAGAGCATGCGACATGCAAAAATTTGTCAGTGTCTGTAGCAAACAATCACACTCACTTAGCAAGAATCAGGAGACTCGGATCGTGTATCTGCTAATATATGCATCGTCACTTTCGGCGTCGCAGCTCAAGTTCGGGTGATGTTTACTCCGCGACTGGAGGATGGGTTGTGTTCCGTGGCATGAAACACCACAAACAAACACACTCTTTGGTTGGGTCCTCCCTCGAAGATCCTTCTTCGTGCTGAGGTATGCAACTACGAACCAACTAACGGCGGCTACGGAGCTGAACCTCAATGTCAAAACCGTTAGTACTATTATATCGTAAGTAGTCACGAGCCAGTGTACGAGAGTCCTTTGTCGCGACGACCGGCTCCTCTGGACCGACCGGCCAGACACGTTGGAAGGCTATCTCGGACAGACATCTGCCATTGAATTTTATGGCCACGTATCGACTGCCTTTATCCCGCCGTTTCGAGCCGTCACACGACCAGACATTGCCGACAGTCGACTGCACGCTTAAAGCGCGGTCATCTGTCCGTCAAATAACTCCGGATTATGACGCTATTACGGATTGACTTTATCATAAAATTATTATTTAAAGGTATGCATTACTGGAAAGCGATATGAGTTTTTTATAGAATTAACCCTCTATTGCCCCTTAACTAATGAATTTCAGTATTTTTGTTCAATTTAAGAGCAACATTATCACGGAATCCCCAGAATCGTGGCCCGATTGTAACCTAATTTGCGCTGTTACAATGTTGTCACCACATTTGTTATGAGCAATTCTCTACGAAATCGGTCTTTTTTCTTCAATTTTAATTTTTGTATTTTTTAATCCGACTGAAACTTTTTTGGTGCCTTCGGTATGCCCAAAGAAGCCATTTTGCATCATTAGTTTGTCCATATAATTTTCCATACAAATTTGGCAGCTGTCCATACAAAAATGATGTATGAAAATTCAAAATCTGTATCTTTTGAAGGAATTTTTTGATCGATTTGGTGTCTTCGGCAAAGTTGTAGGTATGGATACGGACTACACTGGAAAAAATAATACACGGTAAAAAAAATTTGGTGATTTTTTTATTTAACTTTTTATCACTAAAACTTGATTTACAAAAAAACACTATTTTTAATTTTTTTTATTTTTTGATATGTTTTAGAGGACATAAAATGCCAACTTTTCAGAAATTTCCAGGTTGTGCAAAAATCATTGACCGAGTTATGAATTTTAATCAATACTGATTTTTTCAAAAATCGAAATTTTGGTCGTAAAATTTTTCAACTTCATTTTTCGATGTAAAATCATTTGCAATCAGTACTTTAGTGAAATTTTGATAGTACCGTTTTCAAGTTATAGCCATATTTAGTGACTTTTTTGAAAATAGTCGCAGTTTTTTATTTTTAGCACATGTTTGCCCAGTATTTTTGAAAAGCTGAGAAAATTTCTATATTTTGCTTATTCGACTTTGTTGATACGACCTTTAGTTGCTGAGATATTGCAATGCAAAGGTTTAAAACAGGAAAATTGATGTTTTCTGTTTCACCCAAACAACCCACCATTTTCTATCGTCAATATCTCAGCAACTAATGGTCCGATTTTCAATGTTAATATATGAAATATTGTGAAATTTTCCGATCTTTTCGAAAAAAATATTTTCAAATTTTCAAATCAAGACTAACATTTTAAAAGGGCGTAATATTGAATGTTTGGCCTTTTTGAAATGTTAGTCTTAATTTGAAAATTTTGAAAATATTTTTTTTGAAAAGATCGGAAAATTTCACAAATGTTTCATATATTAACATTGAAAATCGGACCATTAGTTGCTAAGATATTGACGATAGAAAATGGTGGGTTGTTTGGGTGAGACTTAGAAATCATCAATTTTCCTGTTTTTAAACCTTTGCATTGCAATATCTCAGCAACTAAAGGTCGTATCAACAAAGTCCGAATAAGCAAAATATAGAGAATTTTCTCAGCTTTTCAAAAATATTTTTTTCAAAACTGGGCAAACATGTGCACTAATTTTAAAAAATTAAAAACTGCGACTATTTTCAAAAAAGTCACTTAAATATGGCTATAACTTGAAAACGGTGCACTTTATCAAAATTTCACTAAAGTACTTTTTGATGATTGGTGCGCTGGAAGTGGGGACGCGAAGTCGTGATTATTCAGGTTAATTTTTTTGGTGTGCTTTTGTGTCGCTGTTCGTGTGGGATGAGTGATTGTGCTAATCAAATAATAGCATCATTGGTGCGCTGGAAGTGGGGACGCGAAGTCGTGATTATTCAGGTTAATTTTTTTGGTGTGCTTTTGTGTCGCTGTTCGTGTGGGATGAGTGATTGTGCTAATCAAATAATAGCATCATTGGTGCGCTTGAAGTGGGGACGCGAAGTCGTGATTATTCAGGTTAATTTTTTGGTGTGCTTTTGTGTCGCTGTTCCTAAGGGATGAGTGCATAATTTGTAAAGGGAGCGCGTGGTCGTAAAAAATATTCGGAGTGAAAAGTGATATTTTTTTGTGTGCCTTCTGTCGTGAATTGTGTGTGTTTCTTGCTAGTAATAATAATATCAGTCCTTCCTTTATCATCGTTGATCGGAGGGCACGCCGCCGGTTGAATTTGTCGTATTAATTGTGTTCCAAAGTAACTGGGTGTTAATTGTGTTTAGTACTTCAGTCTATTGCGGGCGGTGAGGCCACGTGCTTGCCTTACTGAATTATTTTTGTCTTTTCGTCGAGTAATTGGTGTTTTTTTTTGTGCTTTTGTAAACTTAATTAATTGTGATTTTCAAAGCCCTTTCTATATCACCGTTGATCGGAAGGCACGGCGTCGGGTGGATTGTGCTTAAATTTTTCGAATAGGGTAATTCTCTACCAACTCACACGAAATCGGGAAAAGTTGCCCCGACCCCTCTTCGATTTGCGTGAAACTTTGTCCTAAGGGGTAACTTTTGTCCCTGATCACGAATCCGATGTCCGTTTTTTGATATCTCGTGACGGAGGGGCGGTACGACCCTTCCATTTTGAACATGCGAAAAAGAGGTGTTTTTCAATAATTTGCAGCCTGAAACGGTGATGAGATAGAAATTTGGTGTCAAAGGGACTTTTATGTAAAATTAGACGCCCGATTTGATGGCGTACTCAGAATTCCGAAAACGTATTTTCATCGAAAAACACTAAAAAGTTTTAAAATTCTCCCATTTTCCGTTACTCGACTGTAAAAAATTTTGGAACATGTCATTTTATGGGAAATTTAATGTACTTTTCGAATCTACATTGTCCCAGAAGGGTCATTTTTTCATTTAGAACAAAATTTTTCATTTTAAAATTTCGTGTTTTTTCTAACTTTGCAGGGTTATTATTTAGAGCAAAACAATGTTCTACAAAGTTGTAGAGCAGACAATTACAAAAATTTTGATATATAGACATAAGGGGTTTGCTTATAAACATCACAAGTTATCGCGATTTTACGAAAAAAAGTTTTGAAAAAGTTACTTTTTGCGTTTCTCTTTGTTTCGTCGTCCGTGTCTGTCGCGGGTGACCATGAACGGCCATGATCGATGACGACCAACTTTTTGAAACTTTTTTCGTAAAATCGTGATAACTTGTGATGTTTATAAGCAAACCCTTATGTATATATATCAAAATTTTTGTAATTGTCTGCTCTACAACTTTGTAGAACACTGTTACACTCTAAAAATAACCCTGCAAAGTTAGAAAAACACGAAATTTTAAAATGAAAAATTTTGTTCTAAATGAAAAAATGACCCTTCTGGGACAATGTAGATTCGAAAAGTACATTAAATTTCCCATAAAATGACATATTCCAAAATTTTTTACAGTCGAGTAACGGAAAATGGGAGAATTTTTAAAACTTTTTTAGTGTTTTTTTCGATGAAAAATACGTTTTTTCGGAATTCTGAGTACGCCATCAAATCGGGCGTCTAATTTTACATAAAAGTCCCTTTGACACCAAATTTCTATCTCATCACCGTTTCAGGCTGCAAATTATTGAAAAACACCTCTTTTTTTCGCATGTGCAAAAATGGAAGGGGTCGTACCGCCCCTCCGTCACGAGATATCAAAAAATGGACCTCGGATTCGTGATCAGGGACAAAAGTTACCCCTTAGGACAAAGTTTCACGCAAATCGAAGAGGGGTCGGGGCAACTGCTGTGTGAGTTGGCGGAGAATTACCCAATAAGGTTTTATTTTTTTGCTGTGAAAAAGCCATTTCTATATAATGATTGAAAGACGCACTGACAATTTGGATAGTCGAGTTAATAGTGGAGCAAAATAACTGTGTGTGAGTGATTTTGTGTGTTAACCAGAAAGCCCTTCCCATAGCATCGTTTCTCGGAAGGCTCGCCGACGGGTCTGTTATGAAAGTCCTCCCCATAGCGTCGTAGCTCGGGAGGCATCGAAAAGCCAATACCTTATCCTACTAACCAAAAAAAAAATAATCACGTGATGCTTGAAGGAGATGCTGTGGATTCAACGGTCTCAAGCGGTATCAACAAGTATATAGCGAAAAACTATGTGCTTGATGAGTCTGCAACTTCAACTATCGGACTAACATTCCTCCCTTTCGTTGAACTGCAGGCTTCTTGGGAGGGCGCCGGTATTGACTAATAAAGTAGGGATCTTCAGAGGTTAAACAGTGAACGGATGGTTGGCTCCCACTGATCATTTTTGATTCATTGTTTAACTTCAGCTGATCTGTCAATAACGGAGTAGCAGCTCATTGGCAGTCAACCATGCTCATGCTCATGCTCATGCTCATTTCACTAAAGTACTTTTTGATTGCAAATTTAATTTTACATCGAAAAATGAAGTTGAAAAATTTTACGACCAAAATTTCGATTTTTTGAAAAAATCAGTATTGATTAAAAAATTCATAACTCGGTCAATGATTTTTTGCACAACCTGGAAATTTCTGAAAAGTTGGCATTTTATGTCCTCTAAAACATATCAAAAAATAAAAAAAATTAAAAATAGTGTTTTTTTGTAAATCAAGTTTTAGTGACAAAAAGTTAAATAAAAAAAATCATTAAATTTTTTTTACCGTGTATTATTTTTTTCCAGTGTAGTCCGTATCCATACCTACAACTTTGCCGAAGACACCAAATCGATCAAAAAATTCCTTCAAAAGATACAGATTTTTGAATTTTCATACATCATTTTTGTATGGACAGCTGCCAAATTTGTATGGAAAATTATATGGACAAACTAATGATGCAAAATGGCTTCCTTGGGCATACCGGAGGCACCAAAAAAGTTTCAGTCGGATTAAAAAATACAAAAAAAATCGAATGACCGAAATCCTAGAGAACTGCTCTTATGTCTAGGCTGAGGCTTTTGTATTGGCTAGAGTGACTTGGTCAAAAGGTTGAATCACACTGCGTTGAAATGCATTGCTTATCGAGACCACCAGTAGGGAAGATGGGGGTAAAACGGCCACCCTAAGGAAGAAGTCTCATAAAATTATGACTACAGATTATTTTGATCTCAAATCAGGTACATATTGTTCTATTAATAGTCCGTTATTGAAATGACATAAATTAGTTGGTCTAAAAAACAATTTTCAATACCTTTAAGCTATTTTCAAAAAATAATTGAAACAAGGGGTTTCCAGCATCAAGGATTACTGACCAGTCTAATTGGAATTACCAGGATTACTGACAATATGTCATGAATTACTTTGATTTCCCAGAATTACTTGGGATTTCCAGAAACCACGCAGAATTGCTCAAATTTATAAAAATAACTTGGAATTACTGCCTAGCTTCCAGCATATTGAGAATTGGATCGAATGACAGCTGTCAAATGCACAAAACCACGTGCTTGGCAATAGTACGTCCATTCCGGGAATTTCCGGCACAAAATTCCGGGATTTTTATATGTTGTACGGGAATTTCCGAAATTAAACAAAAATCATAATTTGGCCTGGAAATTACATTAGTATTACAATTAATAAGTTAAAACTTTTCTAAAATTTTACATAAATTGGTACCATTTTATTTGTTGTCATTTTTGATTTTAGACATCTTAAACCAATTTTCAAGCTTCAAAAATAAATATTTATAAGATACTTATTTAATTTGAATTAGAAATGTGGTGCATATAAAATGCAAAGCACAACAGAGAACAGCAAAAAATTGTTTAACTCTGGAACGCCCAACGCATGTCCAACTTACACAGACGCCCAAGCCTCCCAAAAAAGGAGGAACAGTAACTTCAACTCACTGGTTCTCGGGCATTACTCTACCTTTTTTAAAACGACTTCCGCCGCGGAATTTTTGGCGATTTTTTTTTACATGCGAAAAAAAAAAGTTGGGACGATGTTTTTGATCGTAAAAATTACAGATTTGATCGAATTAAGTTCTGCACAATTTTAGGATCATCTAGACATTCTTACAAATCACTGGAAAGAAGAATTATCTTGATTGGTTGAGTTATGCCCGAGAACCAGCGAGTTGAAGTTACCGTTCCAACTTTTTTGGATCCTTGGGCGTTGGAATGTTAAGCTATCTAAAAACTGCTATCCTTGTTTAGATTGATATTAATAGTATTGAGCTAATTCTATAAATTTACAGCTTGAAAAACATAACAAATATAAAGAAAACATAGATTTTATTACTTTTTCAAAAACTAAAAACTTCCCGGGAATAAATTAATATTTTTCCCGTTTTCCGGGAAACTCAAAACCTGGGAAAATTAGACGTCCTGCTTGGAAATCCTCGAACAAGTGGGTAAATATCAACATCATTTTGAAAATTGATTTTGGCGTTTGATTGCATTTCAAATTCAAAGCACAACAAAGAACAAAAAAATCTTCAAAACTATCTAAAAGTGCTATCCCTGTTTAGATTGATTTTAATAGTATTGAGCTAGTAGTTTGATTTTAAAAACATAACTAATATAAAGAAAACATAGATTTTACGACGTTTTCAAAAAAATCCCGGGATAAAAAATATATTTTTTCCGTTTTCCGGTAAACTCAAAACCCGGGAAAATTGGACGTCCTACTTGGAAATCATCGAATAATGTGGTAAACATCAACGCCAGCTTGACAACTGATTTTGACGTTTGAGTGTTTTTCATCCGAATACATTTGAATTAGAGAGCATCCAAATTGGCAGACATTTCGAATCCACTCTGTACTTCTTACAACCATAAAAAGCATCAAGGAAAAACAAAATGTATTCTGCCGATTTACCTTTAAAGAATTACTAGTAGTTACTTGAGTTAATGGGAAATACACGAATTACTGAGTAACTATGGAATTACTCGAATTACTACGGAATTACTAGGTAATTCCAGAATTGAGTAGTGCGGTGACTGTGTGGACGCTCAGTCCTGTTTTTTCGTGTTATTTTCCGTCTCTTTTGTGTCGCTGTTCGAGTGCATGGGGTGATTGGTCATTATAATTAAATAATGGCATCAGTAGTGCGGTGCCTGTGTGGACGCGCAGTCCTGTTTTATTCGTGTTATTTTCCATCTCTTTTGTGTCGCTATTTGTGTACATGGGGTGATTGGATTTCTTCTGATTCGTGTTGTTTTCATCTCTTTTGTGTCGTTGTTTGTGTGCATGGGGTGATTGGTCTTCTTCTTCTTCTTTTTTCTTTATTTTTAGTTCGCGCGTTCGTTGGCCAATGAGTTTATTTTTGTCCTCTTTACATAGTTTTCGATAGAAACGATCCGAATTCTTTTTTTTCGAGACAAGCAAGTCGTATTGCTGGATTAAGTCCTTTCTATATCATCGATGATCGGAAGGCACGCCGACGAATATGTTTTAAGGCTTATGGTATAAAATCATTTTAATGAATAAAGCCCTTCTTACATCACCGTTGATCGGAAGGCACGCCGACGAAGATTTTCTGGAGGATCGCGGTCGAATTAATACTATATTTAAAATTCTAGATAGCTATCTTTCGGATTCGATTGTGAGTAGCGGGACTTCGCGGTTACTATGCAACGTATTTTTTGGAGTCTTTTTATATTTTAAATTTACAAGTCCTTCTTTTATCATCGTTGATAGGAAGGCACGTCGCCGGTTAAGTTCGTTTAAGTTATTGTTTTAATTTCATTACAATCGGTTACGTGGTGTCCTGTTTTCTTTTCGTTTATATTCGTTGATCGTAATAATTTATTCCAACTGGCAGCTTTAGTATTAACTCATCTACTATTTTTGACATTTGCTCGCGTTATCTTAATTGTACCAACAGTAAAAATATACTGATAAGTCCAGCCCATAGCATTACCGCTCGGTTGGCACGCGTTCGATTAAAACAAACTTTTAAATAATCAATTATTTATCTTTCCGCAGCCGGCTGCCTAAGATTTAAAATTTCAACCGATAAACAAAATGCTCATGGTCACATCACTGCCACTCGTGAATCCTGACCTCATACCCATCTACTAATCCCCTCAAAACTCATGTGATACTTTGTCGGAGAAGCAGTCGATTGGGCGGTCTCTATCACTCAAGTATCGGACTAACATTCCCATCCACTTCCCCGTGACCCTACCACTGGTCGTGGCCGGCGCCGGTATTGATCAGCATGATAGGGGCCTTTGAGAAGTTGCGAAGCGAGGAAAGATAGCACCCACTTATCTTCCACGGCTCGTGGATGTAACTTCTGGAGGTCCTGGTCAATAACGGAGTAGCAACTGCGGGTGGGCACCTATGCTTATGCTTATGCTTAATTACTAGGTAATTCCAGAATTATAGGAATTACTGCAGAATTGCGGAGTAATTCTGGAATTACTGAATTACTTACGCAAAATCCGAATGATCCCGTACTAGCTGTAACTTTGGTTTCATACATGAAAATTAATAGGCAATAAATAGAATTATAAAAGGTTTATCGAAATATCTTTTTAACAGTTATTTTTTTATTATTTTCTGAAGTTTGTTTTCACAAACAAGAATCATGGAATTACCAGGATTACTGGGATTATTAGGAATTACCAGGATTACTCTGGAATTACTCAGTAAATCCGGAATTACAGAATTACTTGCTCAAATACCAAGTAATTCCGGATTAGTGACCAGTCTGACACGATGCTGGAAACCCCTTGAATTGAAATCGAATATATATATATGAAATAAGCGGGGTAAGCCGGTCAGTGCTATAAATTAACTTGATAACTTTGCTAAATCCACCCAAATACCTACATGATAGGTTGAACAGGCTTCTCTGAAGATCATAACTATTTTGGTTGAAAAAAACAAGTTTCAAATGTGAAGAAAAAGGCTGTTTAACAAATTTTATATTGTGGCTTTGTAAATTTCATGTTATTGCGACCACATTTCATGAAAAACTATGATTATTACACGAAAATAAACCCAATTTAATGCAAATTAACTGGTTTGTAAATTTCGATTAGAATCAGAAAATCAAAATTATGTAAACAATATTAAATTGGTGACTTTTATTAAAAGTTTGAAAGGATTTCATACTATTCAATAAATTTAACTGAATCCCAGTAAGGAATATTGTCAAACCGGCAGTTAACAGTATTTTGAATAAAAATTGATAGTTTTATCGAAAATATGTCAAATATGTCTTAAATAAGTCTTAATAGTCAAAAATCCTCCAAAAATGTAACCTTTATCAAATCAAATTAACAAATTACGGGTGGCCGTCTTACCCCCCGTGGAGGAGGCCATCTTGCCCCAAATTTTTTATTTTATAAAACATTTTTTGCAAATAGCTCATCGCATTTTTTAAAGCTTTTCGAGGGACATAATCTTGGGAAAACTTCAGTTTAACATGAAAAAATATTTAAAGAAAAGGTTACATTTTGTTACCTAACAAAAATGCTTAAGTTGTAAACCATAAAAATTACATCCAGTTTCAAATTGAATAAAAAAATTGTTTATTTTGAGCTATTTTTATACTAATTCAAAAAACAGTTTGACAAAGGTGACTCCATATGCATTATTTAGCATGAGGAACAGTATTGCTAAACATTTTTGTGATATTCATTAGTACACTTAGTAAAACAGTGGAGTGGCCGTCTTACCCCCAGCTATGCAGTGCATGATTACATGTTTACGGAAATCGTTAAAAATTTAAAAACCATCTTCTAACTTCTATCTTCTATCTTCTATCTTCTATCTTCTATCTTCTATCTTCTATCTTCTATCTTCTATCTTCTATCTTCTATCTTCTATCTTCTATCTTCTATCTTCTATCTTCTATCTTCTATCTTCTATCTTCTATCTTCTATCTTCTATCTTCTATCTTCTATCTTCTATCTTCTATCTTCTATCTTCTATCTTCTATCTTCTATCTTCTATCTTCTATCTTCTATCTTCTATCTTCTATCTTCTATCTTCTATCTTCTATCTTCTATCTTCTATCTGCAACCTGCTATCAATATGCCGGAAAACCTACGATTCAAATTTTAGGTTAAGCATCCCGCCAACAAACAGTTTTCCCCGAAAAACCAAATGAGAGAGAATTTTCCGCAGAGTAAAGCCGCTCGATTCAGGTGGGCGGTTGGGCGAGGCGGGCGATCCCCAGGACAGGAAGCCGGCACCCAAAGGAAAATATCACAGACACAGCTTCACCTCAACCACCACCCACCAAGGGCGGTACAATCAGCTGCTAGACAGTACAGCAGACAGAAATCCCCGCCGGCCAAGAGGGTTGGTGGTGAGGTGGTGACATTTTGTTAATAATTTTTATTTGTAGAAAAATCATGGCTCAACTTTAAAAAAATATGATTAAGGTTCAATCTTTACATTTGTAGATGAATTCAGTCACCTTTTCAACCATAATCTTGTTCATCAGCAGCTCAAACGTTCGGCACGATTTCGGCCGACGTCGAGTTTTGGCACAGACTAATACGCTCACGGTGAAAAAAAACTTGCTATGTAAAAAATCTAGATTTGCAACGAGTTGATCACAACTCTTTTAGGAATATATGAGTTGTGTTTTTTCAGTGAATCGCTAGAACGTTGTTTGCCTTCAAAATAAATGTTAAGCTCTAAAACAGTTTCGAAAAGTATTACTTTTCGATACAAGTGCTGAAAAAATGAACTTTTCCGCACTCAAATGAATGCTGAAAAGTACTTTTCATTATTTTTTAAATATTTTTTTTACTGCTCCCACCAGCACACAGGTATGACGGTGTGGTGTTGGTGGCTTGCGGATCGAATTTGGGTGTTTTATTTTTGGGAAGGAAGGGAACCAGACAGACCATCATCGGCAACACCAGACGTCTACCCTCGCCGATTGAAGGGAGGGGGCTGGGGCGTTTGGCGAGGCCATGAGGTGGGATTTTAAACGACAGGTATCAAGGGTATGGGAAAGGCCTACGGAAGGCAGATTCAATGTAGAGCGACTGTTTGGTGTAGCACGGAGGGAAAAAGGAAACAATTTTTTTTTCTGAAAATGGTAGAACTTGATGTTAAGATCATTTTTTTTCTATGATATATTTAACTAAAAACCCGAAAATTTCCTAAGTGCCAAGTTCAGCGCCGGATCAGCGCGGGAACATTGGAGGACGGAATCGGTGGCTGTGGCGGCAGTAGCAGCAGTTGCAACCGGAGACATAACACGAAACGGAATTAAAAACAATGTATTCAATTCGGACGGTTTCTTCCTGCGCGCCTCGACCACACAACCGGGTCTGATGTCTGGCTCGGAATTCCTGTCGTCCTGAGGTTCGCGCAATCGACGGCGGGCTTTGGGCGAGCTGCCGCAGCCGCCTTTCCTGTTCAGAGTTTGTGGCTGACACAAGGCTGGCTGGATTTGGCAGGGTCGCCCCTTTTGGGGATGCTAATGTGGATGCTCTGAGGGATTTTCCTTTTTGGTGAAGTGTTTGAAGAATGTTTAACTCTTGTCTTTAGAATTTACAATATATTTTTTTTATCTATTCATTTTACAAAATCATGTTAGGGAGAGTTGGTATGACCCCTCATTTTTAAAGTTAAAAAATACCTTGTAACTATCACTTGGCCAAATTACATATTTGAGCTCAATCTGACAAATATTCCTAAATTCAACCTTACCGTTTAAAAAAAGATAAAATTAAGATTTTCAACTTACAGGTTAGGGGTCGTGCATAAACCATGTGGCCTCCTTAGGGGGGGGGGGGGGGTTGAAAATCTTACCGAAAAAAAAACCACGAAAAGCCATGGGGGGGGTCGACGGCTGACCACGTGGCCCATCAAAAAAAAAATTCTATAAAAAAACATCAAAAACTGTGCTAATTAAATTTTAAGACATGCATACACTTCAATGTCAAGATACCTTGTATTGTCATGTGAATAAAAAAAACAATTTCAGGATTATCGCTCAACATTTCGGTTTCACTACTACATTTGCAGGTGAATCGCCTAACATTAGAAAATAACCCGTTACGATTTTTCTTTTCAAACGATACTTATCTACTTTGAAATTCACCGAAAAATTGTTTTCTGATTGATATTCATTCGTATGAGCGAAAGCCATTTTCTTCTCCCCGAGAAAAGCATCAAAGTGAATATGAGCTTGGCATTTTGATCTAAGAGATAGTCCATACTTATGAGTTGCATATTTCGGGGTGTTATAACAATTCATTCGAACGAATTTTAAAAAAGCTTTTAAATTCAGAATATTTATATATTTTCCTGAAACTGTATGCTTTTTTTACAAGCAGTCAAGGCACTCATCGATCCTCACACATATTTTAACCAATTAAGTTGCTATTCTGTATAATGTTGTTGCATAATATAAATCAGAACCAGGATCAGATAAATTTCAAATTTCTCAAGAATTTCCGGGAATTTCCGGGAAATTTGTTGCAAATTTACCATTTCCCGGGCAATTTGAAACCCCGGGCAATTGAACGCTCTAAAAAGCCTACAACATCCAGTACTTTGTTTTAGAAATTAAGAGGAAATCCATTTTTTTCGCGAAAATTTAGCAAGTAGCCTTATGTGACTTCGCTGAAAAATCTCGTACCTAGAGCAAAATTTGACAGCTGTCTAAAGTTGAGGTACGTTTTTGGCCAAAAATGACCTCTTGAAAAATCATTTTTCTAAAATGTTTGTTGTGATTGCTTGAAAACTACCTCAATGTTTGAAAATCTCCACTTCCCTCGAACAAGTGACACTGTTCGATGACTTGTTTTTACAATATCGTTGTATTTGAGCATCATTTTAGTTTCATTTGACCCAATGTCACTTCCTCTAAGATGTGAGATTGGGTCAATTTTGAAACTATTGGCATTTAAGGTAGTGTTCATCAAAATCCACCATATTTTGGGAAAATGCTAGTAAACTATCTAAGAACAAATCTACGTTGGAAGATGTTCAATGTTATTTAAATTATTTTTGTTATTAAGTAATTACGAGAGGTGTATCGTTTTTTGACCCATAGTTACCCCCACTGACGGAAAATATCTTAGCAATCAAAAGTATGATCAAAAATGTAAAATTATAAAGAATTTCCTGATCTTTCAGCTAGTTATGTTTTCAATTTAAAAAAAAGGATAAATCAATTGCCAAATTTAACTTTTTGAAAATTTATATTTAATAATAAATTAATGCGATCGATTTTATTTAAATATATGCAGGTATATTTTTGAAGTCAGATTTTTCTAAGGATCTTATGTAACCATGAAAGATAGATTAAAAATGGATAGAAAACTTGCAACAATATTAAAGAAACAAAACTTTCTCATTTTTCTTAACTGTTTATATTTGGAAGATTGGATTAGTCACAAAAATATTCCAACCATTTTTTTATAAATAAATCAAAAACTTACAAAATATTTTAAACGTAGTATTTTTAAAAAGAACTGCTCATATTTGAAAGAATGGCAAAATTTACAAAAACATTACAACAGTCAAGAATAGGTTTAAAAAAATAAAAAAAAAATAAAAATCAAACTTTTTCTGGAAGAACTGTTCATATTTGAAGGAATGGAAATCACGAAAAACCATGGGGGGGGTAGGGGGGGGTCAAAAATTCCCAAAAAAAGGCCACGTGGTTTATGCACGACCCCTTAGTAATACGCCACAATTTAGGTAATTTAGAGTTTCATTGTTTCCCACACCACATGACCAACTGGCCCATTTTGGGTAAGTAATTAGGCCGTTGCAAATATTTTTCAAAGTTTATGTCACCCGCCCTCCCCCTTAAAAATTGGTCCGAAAAATCAGGGGGCAAAAAAAAATTTTTTTTCAAAAATCTTCAAAATTTTGATAAAAATAGAAGTCAAATCAACTTCAAACAATCTGAAACGCACTTTTCTGCATTTATCATCATATTTAGCATGTTTGGGCTGGATTAAAAGTATTTTGAATTTTTATGGAATTCCAATGTACAGCACCGCATAAACTTTTTTTTGCAAAAAAATAAATTTTCGTCGATACTTAGGTATTTTGGAAACTAATGATTGCTAAACAACTGGGCAAGTGTAAAATGTAAATTTTCAAACACTTTGTTCATTCAAATGTTGAAACCATGGCTCGTAAATTCAATGTTTAAACTTTTTTTTATTTTTTTGCAAAATGCAAAATGGCTTTTTTGGGCATACCGAAGGCACCAAAAAAGTTTCAGTCAGATTAAAAATACAATAAATAAAATTTAAAAAAAATCGATTTCATAGAAAATTGCTTACGTGTTTAAAACACATTGATTTGCGTCAAGGGTGCCCAACCTTTTGGCCCTGCGGGCCAGATCTGATTTTTCTGAACCAGTGGCGGGCCGGAACAAAAGTTTGATAAAAGTTGAAAATGTAAAAACGCTCAACCAAACCACAACGAAAATGCAAAGTTTTTTTTTAATTTTTGGTTCTTTCAAGTCTAGAAATTTCTTAAATTTTTTTTGTGTGTCCTATAAAATTTCAAAAAGATTTTTTTGGTTTAAAATTGTTTGAGTAATTGTTTATGAAAAAATATATTTTTGCTCGCTAATTTCTTAACTTATTTTGGACTTTTTTAAAATTCTAGAAATTTTTGCAGCAATCTTTATTTTCAGCATGAGTAAATTGCTTTTTGTATGTTTTTCTAACAAAAAATTATCTCTGCAAAATTTTACTAAAAAAATACTTTGTTTTGCTTACTCGCTTATTGAGCAATTCCATGTCAAATAGGGAATCGGTTGTACCCGACCCTCTCCGATTTCAATGAAACTTTGTAGACATGCTATCCTAGGCCTATAAAAGCCATTTTTGTGTATATGGAGCCAGTTACACTCGATAATGACATTTGAGAAGGGCGTAAGTGTTTTAAATATTTTTGTGTTTCATAATTTAAATATTGCTGTATCTCGAAGCCGTTGCATTGTATCAAAAAGTGGTCAAAGACAAACTTGTAGGAAATTTGACGGGCTTTCCGAAAAAAATACACTGAAAGAAAAAAGCACTGCACTTTTATGAGATTTTTTTATTTTTAAGTTAAAAAGTCAAATTTGAAGGTGAGCCCACGATTTTTTTTCGTTCAAAATTTTTGTGAAAATAGCCTAAGATGTTACAAAAAGACTCACAAAAAATGCAGGATGGAGCAACTCACACTAAACGACAAAATTTTCAAAAACCGAATACGAGAGTCGATTTTCCAGACAATTTTACATAAAAGTCTCCATATTCACCATTGTCCTAAGTCCAATCCTTGTGAAGTTACAGCGGTTTTAAAAATAAAAATGTTGAAAAAATAGGTTTTTTGATGGTTTATGGCAATTTCTATATGACAGACTTAATTTTTCAGTTTCGAAAATATGTTTAACGGAAAGCTCGTCTAATTTCCCATAAGTTTGTGTTTGACCATATTTCAATTGGATGTATGGGCTTACAGATATAAGCTAATTACTTTGCTCATGACTGAAAACATAATATTTTTTCAGTGTAGTGTAGTAACCTGGATAGTAAATTAGCTTATATCTGCAAGCCCATGCATCCAATTGAAATGGGGTCAAAGACAAACTTATAGGAAATTGGACGAGCTTTCTGGTAAAATTATTTTCGAGACTGAAAAATCAAGTCTGTCATATAGAAATTGCCAAAAACCATCAAAAACCCTATTTTTTCAACATTTTTATTTTTAAAACCGCTGTAGCTTCACAAGGATTGGACTTAGGACAATGGTCAGTATAGAGACTTTTATGTAAAATTGTCTGGAGAATCGACTCTCGTGTTCGGTTTTTGAAAATTTTGACGTTTAGAGCACTTTTGAAAAAAAAAAACAGTTCCAGTAAATGATTTTTGTATTTTTTTAGGTGAGTTGCTCCATCTTGCATTTTTCGTGAGTCTTTTTGTAACATCTTAGGCTATTTTCACAAAAATTTTGAACGAAAAAAAATCGCTTTTATAGGCCTAGGATAACATGTCTACAAAGTTTCATTGAGATTGGAGAGGGTCGAGAAAAAAGTACCTAAAAAATTCCTGTTTTGGGCTGGAATTGCTCTATTGTAAAAAATCAATTTTAAACAAGTTCATCAAAAAAGAAAAGCTTCGATTTGTAGTAAACATGGTACAAATTGTAAAATTTTAAATTTTGTGTCTTATTGTGCATTTTTAGACAGTGATACAAGTTTTTTTTTTCATTTTACGTTTTAACGAAATGGGTAATTTCGTTATCTTGCGCCATTTTACAGTTTATTAATTGATTCTGAAACTTTCAATAAAGAGATGATATGAATAAAATTTAAACATAAAAAATGCATTCGAAAGAAAACATATTTTAACATTACAAAGCCAAACTAAAATAATACTTGAATTCACAACATTTTATCACAAAAAAAATGATTTCAAGTTTATTTTTTTTATTAAGACACTATTTTTTTTTATTCAGCGTTAGGGGTCGGTCATAGAACTATTTTGAAAAGTCGTCGCGGGCCGGATGAAATGGCTTCACGGGCCGGATCCGGACCGCAGGCCGGACGTTGGGCAGGCCTGATTTGCGTTAAAACCATTTAATTTTTCTATGAAATATCATTTATTTTTTGGAGATGTTTAGCCCAGGACCATGGAGTTATGGTCAGATGAGTTTGGTATTTTTAAGGGCTTGACTTGAAATCAACCAATTTTGAACAACTTTGCATGGGGGTCAGTGATGGAATAATCTGCATCAACAGAAAATCTTTTGACGCTCATCAAAGAAAAAATCTCTCGGAAACTTGGCTCTCCTCTCTCACACACGAAAGATCGGTTAAAAGATATTAAAGAACCATCATCTTGATTATTCGGTAGAACACCGATTACACTACTATACTTGCAGGTGTAACGCCACACGTTAGTGGTGCTAATAATGAAAATCACAAAAAATCATCAACTCACTGATTTTTTTTTCGAAAGGTTCGGAAGCGATTTACTTTTGCGTGATTCGCCTCCTCTCTCTTTTGCGGGCGAAGGAAGTTCGCAAGCGAAAAAGGTTTTTTTGCGATTGTTAAATCCCTGCATAGGTGTTGTTGTTGTAGTCAGGTCCTATTGAGAGCTAATGTAAGAGTTTGGAGAACTATGCAGCTCTGATTTAGTTCGTAATTGTATGAGTCATTCTTGTTAACTCATTCCAACTAGGTAATAAATTTGGTGTTAAACGTCGAATGTTCCGATATCATTAATACTCGGCTTTCAACAACTCCCGACATCAGGGCACTAATGGATGTCATGTTTTAGTTCCCCTTCTTGAAAAACAATATTTCGTCTACTACGTGGACTCACCCTGGATTCAGTAATAAAATAATGATTTATGATTGTCTGCGCTCGCGTCCATCACTGTTTTGGGGCGAGCGTCGTATTCACTCAGAGATCAAAAACCATCAAATCACACACCCAGAACGTCAGTACAGAACAGAACAAATACGTAATTCTGGCAGGATCCAGAGTTCCCCGGCCCCCTTTTTTCGTGCGCCGAGTTTTGACGAGTTCGGTGTCAACGAAATTTGCAGATTTTTATTATTATTTATTGCTTCATCATTTTACCCTCTATCATCATATTCTCTCGGCGATGTCCCGAGGACACGACATGACGTTGCGGGATTCGACCCCTTTTTATTCTCGCGAGTTCACGCAAGGACTCCCAGACCACGTGCGTTTTTTTTTTGCGCACAGCCACTGACACACAAAGGAAAAGTCAAAGCCGTGTGCGCGGGGTTTTTGGCGGTAAGCACACGCGATACGCAAAAAAAGATTCTGCTGCGTAAGAGAAGCCCAGACACACCGCAAATAGGGACTTCATCAAAAGAGGAAGACCGCGCACCGTGGCCCTGGAATGTTTACGGTAACGTCATGATTCGAATTCCCGGACGCTTCGAAACCCGGACACCTCATCTTGTTTTATCAATTATTTGAATATAAGTTCGCATTATGTATGTCAAAACTGTGTTATTTGATGAATTCTAACATAAACTTTCATTTAAAGTTTGTTTGAACGCTGTAGATAATGTCAACACAAATAAATAAAATAAAACTATAATATTACCAAAATGCGAAACATTTCACGTGAAATATTTCAAAGGCGTCCGAAGCACCGGGAAAGCAAAGCAGAAATTTATGGTTTTGATTTTATTAAATTCTAGCAAATTTTTATATAAAATATCGATTGTTTTGATGTTAACAGCTTATTTGAGACTTAAAGAATGCCATTCACTAACATTTCAGTCCAAATTTGTGCGATTCATTAGCAAAATCGAGTGTCCGGAATTCGAAGCAAAAGTGTCCGGATTTCGAATCAGCTTTTGTCAGTGTCCGGGATTCGAATCACAACAAGTCATTTTAATTTTCAAATTCAGATGAAAAATAGTTAGAAAAGACATATTTTGCATGCATTCTCTTAAAACTGAGTATTAATACTACATCCTGACGATAATTCTTCATTTCCAACTTTTAACATGAATTTTTGCCAGCTATAACGAAAATGATATGCTACTAAGTGTCCGGATTTCGAATCATGACGTTAATTACCCGGGTGTTGATTCCGTCTCATTTCAGTGTGTGTGTGTACTTTTTTATTTGCAAAAGAAAGGGTTCGCGTAAGGAAATTTCATGTTAAAATTTGATGCGTAACGAAATTTGATTGATCCAGAGTTGCTCAGCTGGTATTTTGTTTTAATTTATTCATGAATTTTAATTTAAAATGCTAGTTTTTTTTTACAAAACCAGAATAATAAAAAATGTGAAAGAAATTAAAAAAAAACGATGACAGAAGTTCACAAATCATGTGTGCAATCATCCCAAATGTAAAGGTTTGCTCGAACTTGGTTCTCTATCGCGATCGAACAACATTCGAACCACGATCTGATCGTCACAATGGATGTCACTACTCAAGTAACATTTTTAATCCAACTAGCCACCACCTAGTTTTATTTAGGTTTTATGGCAGCATCTTGATTGCATGTATGTTTTATGTTAGCTTTCACAGCAACCAATAAGCATGAACTGATTTAAAGGTTCTAAGAAAGTTTTATGTCTCGGACTGGTGGCAATAAAAGCCAAAAGGCTTTCAATAAGGTTTTATGAAAATTTTAAGAGAGTCTTCAAAACCCGACGGCAGTGTCATGAATAATGGTTTTATCTCATGCTTATTTAAAACCAAAGGTGTTGTAGCTGTCAAAAGCTTACTTAAAACCATAAGCTCCTAAAAAGCATTTAACACGGCCAAATAGCAATGCTTAAATATGGCGCAAAACGTGTGGTTTGATTGATTGTGATTGACCGCCATCTTGGTAGAAAAAGTTAAAAAAGCAATAATTTTTTTTTATTGAAAATTGTAATAACAAGAGAATTGTTTTTCATGAAGGGAGTGGACTTTTTCTGGCTCTATCATTCCCACATTTATCGATAAAATTTTAACCGTAGCTGAAATTAAGGCACCAATTGCGAGAAACAATCTAAAATTATTATAATTACCTCCAATATATATTATTTCATCATCGCCATTTTTGCAAACCATCTCTATTTAACATTTGGCAAGACAAAGACAATTTTTTGTCAGAAGAAAATCTGTCTGGTATAAGACGTTTGAAGACGTATGAAATGTCTTTTTCCATAACTCCTAACTGGGTTTTAACAAAGGTTTTATTAAGGCTTTGAGGACGTTGTTAGGATTTCATTTTTAAAGCCTTGAACTCCTACGTGGGTTTTATAAATAGGCCGTGACAACCTTTTCCGGAGGTTCTTTTGGATTTTAACAGAGGTTTATCGGAGTTCTGGGGAGGCTGTTACGATTAAGTGGTTTTAATGTTTGTTTTGACTGATAGGTTTTATAGCGGTTGTGAAAGCTTTGATAAAGCCTAAAATGTTACTGCCCAAAAGATAAAACATGACAAAATAAAGCTCGAATTTCCGGAGAACTCGTTTACACAACTCAACATATTTGGAGTTGATGTCTGTAAACGCTCCAGTTTCCTTAAATAATGATAGATTTGGAACACACTTTAATTAATAGAATTGAATTTTAGTGAATTCCCTGAAAATACATAAAATGGTAAATTTCGGGTATAAATTGTATGGAATTATTTGTGCGTATAGTCGACTAAAATAATTCCATTTAAACCCGAATTTAACAATTTTAGGAAATCACTAAAATTCAATTCTGTTGATTGGAGTTGGTTTAGGGAGCCCAAATCTATCATACCTTGACAAACCTAAAGCGTTTACTAAAATCAATTCAAAAAATTTCAGGTTGTGTTAGCATTAGCAGTGAGCAACATTGTGACATTTTCAATTATTTATTTATGATACACTCAAAAATGGGCTGCACATGTCCGAGAGAATAATGGCCTCGAGTCGAGAGAATTATGATACAATTCACGAAAACAGCTCGAGATGGACCAGAGAATCATTCTCTCGGGTTTCATTTGTAAAAAAAAGTTCAACCTTCAAACAAAAAACCAAAAGTGTCGAATACGGGAATCGAACCCGAGACAATTGACAAACTAACTCATGACTTAACTGTTTCTCGATTTTGGCACTGAGCCCTCGAGAAATTTTGCAAGAACGATTCTCTCGACTCAGGATTTTGGGTGTACTCTCATAAAAAAAAAAAACGAAGTTCTCAGCCATACATTTCAACTGCTCCTGGACTATAAATTCTGCCAAACCCGGTTTGCTGTAATTAGCAAACCTTACCAGTGTGTGTGATTGTTGTGACGGCACTTCTAACCGGTATTGGTTGCATAATAAGAACACATTTCCCTGCCGATGACTGCTCCCAGACTGTGGATGCGGCGAGGCGGGGATTTCCCCCTCATTTTTCAACCCACCTTGTGGTTTTGTCCCACTTGGACTCCCCACTCATCCTCACTCATCTAACCTCAACAATAATCATCTGTCTGGGCCCCACACTCACACCCATCGACCACTACTGCCACCACCTTGCTGCAGGTGAATTTGTGCGAGAATTCGATCCACGTTGTTGTTTTGGCTCCAACTTTTAATTATTGTTTGATAAAGCGGTCTTTCGTCATCAACGGGCTTCACCTCTCGATCATTCAACCTTCAGATTCCAGTAATCAGGGCTGTGGGGTCGGGTTCGGTGAAGTCGACACTTTTGAGAACATGAATTTGGGGTCTTGCAATTCTGAAAAGTCGGAGTTGGAGTTAAGAACTTTGTATGTGAGTGAGGATAGAAGCCGCGTTGGATTAATTTTTGACTCGGACTCAAAATAACATCATTTTGTCATTCAATAACGCTACTCACAAGAATAGGTTATCACTCGAGAGTCACCCACGCAATACCACTTGGTTTTAAAAGGTTCGCTAAATCAAAACAACAGTTTGAATGCCTTCGATAAAAAAGAGCAAAAATCTTGGCATGACCACAAACACACTCATCAGCTGAGCACGGCACAGACAGGCCAAACGATCGAGATGCACAAGACATTTCACGGCCTGCCGAATCACGCCAACTCAGCATTTGAATCGAATCTGCTTAGCACCTTTTGCTTGCCAAATTTGAATCACTCTCCGTCTGGGACATTTTGACGTCTTTTCATCTTCCGGTTCCTTTCACCGGCATACACCTCCGCCCGCCCTTCCCCTTCAAAATGTCGTTCAAACCACCTCGCTTGAGTTTTTTCTATTGGTAGAAGTCCAGAAAATATAAATAAATGATAAAATTGAAACAAACAAACAAACTTTGCACCTAACAAGTTGTCACTCTCCTGTTCTAACACACTGTCAAATACACGATCAACTAAATTTAGTCTTAACATCAAAATTTTAATAAACTTCCTTCAACGTGTACGTTCCGTTACGGCCAGACGACGACGTCCCGATGCTAATGTACGTAGGACTATTAATAAATAAAAAAAAATCAAAACTGTATAAAGATAAGCACTTTAAACGCGGTCGAATCGGTCGTTCGTCTGGCACGGATATCGCCGTCATCGTCGTCTTTAACAGCGCACAGGTGAGACTGCGAGTGGGTGGATGAGTTCGACCGGGACGAGACCCCGCCGACATCTTCGGGCACATCTTCTGGCACTTTACTGTGGGGTGAGTTTTAAGGGGATGTACTCTAACATAAATTGTGTGGAAGTTATTTTTATTTTATATTTATTATAATTAATAAAGTCAAACTGATTACAGCTAGCAATTCAACATATCATTTGTTTGCTTTCCGTTTGTTCCGTTCTTGTAAGATTTACCGAGTAAACTAATTAATTACCCAATACAGAAACGAAAAAAAAATGCAAACTATTTTTTTGTATTTTTGTGGGTAATTCTCCGCAAACTCACACAGCAGTTGCCCCGACCCCTCTTAGATTTGCGTAAAACTTTGTCCGTTTTTTGATATCTCGTGACGGAGGGGCGGTACAACCCCTTCAATTTTTGAACATGCGACAAAATATGTGTTTTTCAATAATTTGCAGCCTGAAGCGGTGATGAGAAAGAAATTTGATGTCCAAGGAACTTTTATATAAAATTGGACGCCCGATTTGATGGCGTACTCAGAATTCTAAAAAAAAACGTATGTATCATCGAAAAAAACACTTTAAAATTTTTAAAAATTCTCCCATTTTCTGTTACTTGACTGTAAATTTTTTTGGAACATGTCATTTTAAGGGAAATTTAATGTACTTTTCGAATCTACATTGACCCAGAAGGGCCTTTTTTTCATTTAGAACATTTTTTTTTCAATTCAAAATTTCATGTTCTTTCTAACTTTGGACGGTTATTTTTAGAGTGTAATAATGTTCTACAAAGTTGTAGAGTAATTACAATTGCAATTAATTACAAAAATTTTGATCTATAAACATAAGGGGTTTGATTATAAACATCACGAGGTATCGCAATTTTACGAAAAAAAAAGTTAAATACGCCATCAAATCGGGCGTCTAATTTTACATAAAAGTCTTTCTGACACCAAATTTCTATCTCAACACCGTTTCAGGCTGCAAATTATTGAAAAACACATCTTTTTCGAATGTTCCAAAATTGAAGGGGTCGCATCACCCCTCCGTAACGAGATATTTAAAAACGAACCTCGGATTCGTGATCAGGGACACAAATTACCCCTTAGGTCAAAGTTTAACGCAAATCGAAGAGGGGTCGGGCAACTTTTCCCGATTTCGTTTGAGTTGGTAGAGAATTACCCCTGAATTTTTTTTCATGCAAAAAAAAATCTTTTTTGTATGGATCGTGGACAATCGCCTTACCCCCCGTAGCCCACGTGGTTTATGGATGGGTATTTTTGTATTTTTGTATTTTTGTATTTTTGTATTTTTGTATTTTTGTATTTTTGTATTTTTGTATTTTTGTATTTTTGTATTTTTGTATTTTTGTATTTTTGTATTTTTGTATTTTTGTATTTTTGTATTTTTGTATTTTTGTATTTTTGTATTTTTGTATTTTTGTATTTTTGTATTTTTGTATTTTTGTATTATGGCTGTGGGAAAACTTATAGATCTGATTCCAGACTAATTTCTGCAACCCATGTCCATCGAATATCATCCAAAAGTAAGATTGATGAAATATTTAACAGCATTGCCTAGTCAACGTCGTTGCTGCTACTCCATACAATTTCTGACTTCTCCCGAGCACACAAACCAGACTGGTTAAAAAGTCCCACCCCTTTAGCACCAGAAGCCATCAGAAAATGTACGAAATTCGCCCAAAACAAAACAAAAATACACCCACCAGAAGGTGTCTACTCTAATATTGACTCAGTCTTCATCATTTCTCATTTCATCACCCATTTAGTCGTAATATTTCCACCACCTGCCACGGAACAAACGACGACGACGACAACCGAGTCGACCTCCCCTCGAAAAAGTCCTCTCGTCGTCTCGTCGAAGGGGGTTTCCCCGACGTCTTTGAAAGTAGCATTTTTTTGGGTTTTGCAGGCGCAAGTCAACTCTGTAGCAGCACTACTGACTGTCTAGCCGGCGGGCCGGAGGTTCCAAAGTCGACGTCGTTGTCATCGTCGTTGTTGGAATGCAACGTGGCCACGTCTAAGCTCCTCGACCAGACTCTCTGAGCCAGCAACTCACTTGCAGCAACACTTTCGTTTTCCACGATGAGGCGTTACGCTTGGTTAAGTTGGAGACATTTCTTTGCAGAATCTGCATATTTTAGTTTATCTTCAAACTTAATTGTAATATATAAATTAAAATATGATTTTTATTAATTGTTATGGCAATTACAGAAGAACTGTCTGGAAAAGAATATCTTATTAACATTAATTTGAGCTTATTTTAAATGTTTCATGAGAATTTCCCTTGACCAAGTATTACGGCGGTGATGTTGGCGGCTACCGAAGGAGAGATCCCGATTGTGTCCCACCGCCACCGTCTTGCCACCACACCTGGCACTCCGTAACCGGAAAGTTCGCCAAAGAGACAGACCTAGACGAGAGGACTCGTTGCCGACGACTTGCAAAAAATAAAAAAGCCAGGCGTGTGACTCATGTCTGGGACGAGCAAATTTTTGTTTACCACACTGACTGCTGTTAGCTGAATGGTGCTGTCTGAACAACAGGGTTCAAATTTGAGAGGGGTGCTTCACGGGTTTTTTAGAGAGAGAGCCCGTGGGGCTTCGAGTGGCCGTCTAGACAACGACGCGGCCGGGCCGGGAATCGCGCGATTTGGAAAAGCCCTCCGGTGAGGATCTTTAGGAGGGGACGGTAATCAGAAATGCATTTTAAATCAGATTGTTGGCATTGGTTTGTTTTTCATTATTTAGTCATTTGTAGGAGTACTTTTACAACTTGTTCATATTTTTTTATCAAGATATTGAAATCCGGCTACAGAAAAGCTCTTCAATATCAATTTTATAGACATGACTTAAGATTAAATTTCGAGATCAGACTAAGCTCGAAACTTCAACCCTGCCAGCGCTCCTATTTCATGCAGTTTTGGTTACGGTATCGATGCGATTTTCTGTTTGTCTGTCTGTCCACCTCTTTCCAGTGCAATTCTCCCCCGAAAACCACCGCCTCCCGACCGGCGACCAGCCAACCGAACCGAACTTCTCGACTCGGTCACCTTCCGCCCTGGCCGCCGCTTCTCCTCCTGGCTGGATATTTCCATCCGAAAGAGGCATTAGACTAACAACAGGAGGCAGCAGCCTCAGTTAGCAGCGTGTAGTACCGTTTGGAACCGGGCGTCGTTGAATCGAACGGCAGTCAAAGTGCTGAACGGGCTAACCGCGCACCCGACTGGGTACAGACGACCTTCGGAGTGGACGGTAGAACTGTTTTAATAAATTTTATGATTAAAGCTTCCTGAACGTAATTACCCAAGTTGACTATAATAAAACCTTGCTCTAAAGCAGTAGTTTTCATGTCTTGAATACGGACCAGCCTGAGAAGATTTGGCTTTTGGTTTATTTTGTACAGAGTTTTAATTGGCCCTTAATTTTACTTACAGGTTGATAGGTTTCAAAAGCTCATCATTCCGGTACAAGAATCGAAATCACGACCTCTAGATTGGAAATTCAGAACGCCGCTGTTCGAAACCCATCCCATTGAGCAGATTTACTCTTTGAAAGAATCTTTCTTTTCCGAGCCAGACACTTTTCACTTAAAAGGCAAAACCCGTTTTTTTAAACCTTAAGTTGTCGGAAAATAAAAATTTTACCGATACATTTTGAAAACATATTTTTCCTTAAGTGTACACAACAGCCAAGGTGATTGTTTTCTTCTTATGACAAAATTCTTGCGGACTCAATTCTGCAACAATCTGAGTGTAGTTATAGTCAAAGTTTGTTGTAAATAATTTCAAAATACTAACTCAAACAAAAATCTGGTGCCAAAGGATCTGGTTGATGTGCATCATTAAAAATAAACGATAAATCGAAACTTGTGCAAGCAATCCGTTGAGTTTAGAAATTGATTTAAGTTGAACGAAACATCACGGTTGATGATTTTGACTATTTTTTACCAGTTTACGTTTTTTTGTTGAAATTTCAGATAATTTTCCTAAGATCGATTCTTCTAAAGTTTATTGCGGCTTGAGTATTGTAGAAGTTCGCAGAATTCTAAAAATACCAGGACCGAACTTCAATTCAAAGCCCAAGCGAACGATATAAGTTGGATGGAACTTGATACAAAAACAGTTTTTTTAGTACCGTCAGTAGGGGTGACTATGGGTCAAAAAACGATATACCTCTCGTAATTTCTTAATAACAAATAAAAAAATTAAATAACATCGAAAATCTTTTAACTGTTTTGTTATTGATTTATTATTATAAAATATCATTTCAAACTTTGATTATGGTGCTTCAGTTAAGAACAATTAACTATAGTTTTTTATTATTTATAAATTCTTACGGCTTCAGCATTTTAGATACTTTTAACATGAAAACAGCTATATTTATACTCATAATTGAAAAATATGCAATTAGGTTGATTACAACAAGCATTTATTGTATGTTTAAGAGAAACTTTTGCTTTATTTACACAGTTTTCTTCATTTTTGAAGGTTAAATTAACAGGGTTCCACTTTTGGAAAAGTTAGGATTTTCGTTGTCCTATATTGGACCCCCTAATTTTGCATGAAAATGTGCAGTTCTTCGCTTTATTTTAGTATAGTTAATTAAACTTACATCATTTCGACTTACTGAAGTTAAATAACCAGTCAAAAAATGATTGGATAGTCAACTCAATCATAAAATCGAAATGCTGTTTTGTTGTGAAAATGCTAGTGGCCATGGCTGATTTCAGAAGATGAACTCAAAACACTTATTTTGGCCAAAAGGATAATTCAATGTCAATCAACATTGTTTTAAATGATGCTGAACATGCCAAATAAAAGATTTGCAGAGAAAAGCACGCTTGAAATTGGGATTTTATTGATTTTTTCATCAAAAACTTTTCAGAGGGTTCACTATAGGAAAGGGGTCCACTAATGGATAACGTACCCTATAATGTTTGAAGTGGAGATTTTCAAACATTTGGGTAGTTTTCGAGCAATTCCAACAAAAATATTAGAAAAATGATTTTTCGAGAGGTCATTTTTGGTCCATAACGTACCTCAACTTTAGACAGCTGCAAAAATAACAGGATTTGTTCTAGGAACGAGATTTTTTCAGCGAAGTCATCTTAAAATGTCCCCTACACAACCCTCTTAACAGAATTAAGTTTCATTGAGAAGAACCTGAAAAATGGTAAAATCCGTAAAAATCACTTTGACCCAATCTCACCCCCAGACCCAATTGACATTACAAATATTTTGACTGACGGTACAAATATTTTGATTCATATTTTCAATGTTGTTAAACAGTAAATTATTATTGAGCACTATGTTATTTCATATTCAAAAAGTACGTTAAATCATGCTTAAAATGAAATGTATTTTGATTTGTTCTACAATTGAGTAACAAAAAAGGGGCTTAAATTATTTTCATAACTTTATCTGAAAAAAAAAACTTCCGCTTTTTCCTTATTTTTATCACGTAATCAAATCGGACATGAAAATTTACATGAAAGTCTCATTGACAGGGTCTTTTTGCCTTTCTCACCTCACTGAGTAAAATATTGTTTTCCCATGACTTATAACCAAGCATCCATAAGTTACTAAGATTGAATTTTTTTTTTTTAATTGGAACTGGATACAAGTTAGCCAAAAGATTTAAAAAATATCAAATGACTCGTAAATCTAAGTATGGGGAAAGTGGGGCAAGACGGCCATATGGGGCAATATTACTGTTATACTTGCCCCCAGACGTGCATTGGCACGCTCTGCACTGCACCTTCAAATTTAGCACTTACCTTAAGTGCAACGCGCACAGCGCTTGCCCAGTGCTAGTGCTATTATTTAGCACTCCCGAATAGCACGCCACATAAATTTCAGTTTAATTTCGTGTGGGAACTTTAAGAGCGAGTCCACGAGCAAAGCATACCCATCTGGCATCGACCTCACCAATCTGCCTGAAATTTTCAAGGGTTGTTTGTACATATAAAACTAGCATCTGGCCAAAATATGAGCACTCTAGGTCAACGGGAAGTGGTGCAAATCGGGACACAAATTTTAAAGGTTTAAAAACGTAAAAAATCTTAAAAAGGCTATAACTTAGGCAAAATTCAATTTAATTTCAAAATTCAAAATGCATCTGAAAGGGCTCAAAAAATGCAACAAAATGCAGGGTAGAGCATCCCGATTGGTTAAATCTCAAGGAAGTTATTGGCATTTTAGTGAAAAAATAGCATAATTTTCAAACTCAAATAAAAAAGTGTTCCATCCAGATATCAACTCGCTTCGACCTGCAGCTTGTAGGAGACATCTGGGACTACCATCTGAGACTGAGAACGCTTTGGGTAAGGCAGTTTAACATATTAAATAGACACTTTTTCTTTAAGTGATTTTTTTGGTTGTAAATTTTTGCTCGGGGACCCCTTAGATCCCATTTTCTGGTGATAATTTTATCATATTCGTGTTCCTGAGACAATTTCACAATAGAAACACGCATAAAAATGTTTATTTTGATCCATTTTAACCCTTTAAAAAATAAAAGTAAAAAAAAATCTTCGATTCACATTTATTTAAAATCAAGTTCGTTTCACCAGAAAAAAGCACCATAATAATTTTTTTAATTTTTATTTTTTAAAGGGTTTAAATGGATCCAAATAAACATTTTTATGCATGTTTCTATTGTGAAATTGTCTCAGGAACACGAATATGATAAAACTATCACCAGAAAATGGGATCTAAGGGGTCCCCCGAGCAAAAATTTACAACCAAAAAAAATACTAAAAGTAAAAGTGCTTATTTAATACGTTAAACTGCCTTACCCAAAGCGTTCTCAGTCTCAGATGGTAGTCCCAGATGTCCCCTACAAGCTGCAGGTCGAAGCGAGTTGATATCTGGATGGAACACTTTTTTATTTGAGTTTGATTATGCTATTTTTTCACTAAAATGCCAATAACTTCCTTGAAATTTAACCAATCGGGATGCTCTACCCTGCATTTTGTTGCATTTTTTGAGCCCTTTCAGATGCATTTTGAATTTTGAAATTAAATTGAATTTTGCCTAAGTTATAGCCTTTTTAAGATTTTTGACGTTTTTAAACCTTTAAAATTTGTGTCCCGGTTTGCCCCACTTACCGTTGACCTAGAGTGCTCATATTTTGGCCAGATGCTAGTTTTATATGTACAAACAACCCTTGAAAATTTCAGGCAGATTGGTGAGGTCCAAACGACGTCCCATACGAAGGGGTATGCCCTGCTCGTGGACTCGCTCTTAAGTGGTGGCCAAAAAAGACATTTTTGGGTCCCAAAAGACTACAATCCTCGATCTGTTTCCTTAATGTTTCCATTTTCACTGATTTTCAGGCTCTCTCGCCATTTAAGAAAGATTTTTCGTGATGATCTAAAAGAAATAAAATTTTGCTTGTTATTTGCATAAGGTAAAAAAAAAGAACAGCACCATGGACCTTTCACATCCAAGTCTTGAACGCTAGCACTGCACTGAATTTTCTGATAAAAACTAGTGGAAATATTTGCACCACATTCTATTGATGGTGACAGAAGTTTTCGAATAAACAAAAGGCAACAGCATCCCAGTTAGAGTGCCAGGGCGAGTGCTATGATCAACAGCGCAGTGCTATTCGTTAAAGTAGCACGCGTGCTAACCAAGTGCAGTGCCAGTGCATGTCTGCTTGCCCCACCTTCCCCTATTTAAAAAAAATAGTAGTCATTCCTCATATTCGGAACAGTTTACAGATCGGCCAATGTTCAAAAAATCATAGTAAATAGATAATTGAACTTAATGATTCGTTTTTACCTTAATTTGAAAGCTTTTCTTGCGATCTTTCGAATGCTGTATCGAACAACTGCAAATTTAAACTTTTATATGAAGTTTTTTCCCATCTGCTGCAACCTTCCATCGGATGAAGAAGTAAAATGTCGGTCCCAATCTTGGTTGTTAGGCCGTTAAGTCATTCCAGGTGTAGGAGTCGTCTCCATGCCATAAGTACAAACAACACACCAAACCAAGCCTACTCCGGTGGAATCGCTGGCGACGGTTGGACTCGCAATCCAAAGGTCGTCAGTTCAAACACTGGGGTGGAAGGTTCCTTGGAGTAAAAAGAGGTTTGGGTGCTCTCCCCATTCAAGCCTTCGGACTCCTATTTTCGAGCAGAAACTTGCAATAGAGACCACAAAAGACCCGGGGGTCGTTAATGTGGATGGTTTGTTTTTTTTTTGATTTTGATGAAGTTTTTGAAGAAAAACTTTGAACCTTGAAACCCACAAATTTGGAACATTTTTTTTCTTACGGATGTAAACAAACTTTGGTTCACTTCACAAGTACATATTTTTTACAAAATAATTTCCAATAATATGTTTTCAAAAAACTTCAAAATGTCAACGGAAATTTAAGTGCCATCAGCTTAAATAAATTTAAAATGCATTCGTTTAGAATCATTTTTAGCATGTTTGGGTTGATTTTAAAATCTTTTGAATTTTCGAAAAAAATTGTTGTTTATTATTGCAAAAAGTTTTTTTTTTGATAAAACTTTTGTTTCCGTCAAATTTTACATTTTTTGGGAACTAATGATTGCAAAACAACTGAAAAATGCATTTAAAACACTTTTCCATGCAAATGTTGAAACCATGGCTTGTTGTTTCAACATTTATATATGTTTTATTTTTCCTGTTGATGTTGATATATTTTATTTAAATTTAGTATCAAGTTCATCGTATGATGTTCAAATTATTTCAACGGAAACATATACATTAGGATGTAACAAAAATGACTTTTTGGCGGGCATTCAAGGGTTTGTTCCGGTGGGCATACTAAGCCTAAATCCAAAATATGAGCTTGATTGGACGTAACAGGAGCTGGCGCTCCGCCCTTCAATTTTAAATGGGATTTAACCCGTAAAAAAAGATTTTTTCAAAAATGTCACTTTTGAGGCATTTTGGCCACTGAAGCGTTTATTTTCAACATCATTGGCGTGTAGGCCAGATCCTTGCGCATCTTTTGGTATATATAACATTGAAATTTGGAGCACCCTGGAGCTCGGTACAGGCCTTCATAGTTTGGCAATTTTTCGAAAAATCGGCCCCGGCAAAATCAAATGGCGTCTAGGGCGTCGCGAGGCGCGACGCATATCTTGTTTGCCGGGACCGATTTTTCGAAAAAATGCCAAACTTTGAAGGCCTGTACCGAGCTCCAGGGTGCTCCAAATTTCAATGTTATATATACCAAAAGATGCGCAAGGATCTGGCCTACACGCCAATGATGTTGAAAATAAACGCTTCAGTGGCCAAAAGTCCTCAAAAAGTGACATTTTGAAAAAATCTTTTTTTACGGGTTAAATCCCATTTAAAATTGAAGAGCGGAGCGCCAGCTCCTGTTACGTCCAATCAAGCTCATATTTTGGATTAAGGCTTAGTATGCCCACCGGAACAAACCCTTGAATGCCCGCCAAAAAGTCATTTTTGTTACACTCTAATATACATAACATTTTATTTTATTATTGTTTCCTTCTGATATTTTGTGTCAATCATTAAAAAAAGTTGTTTACAAGATGTTAAAGGTAAATAAAAACCAAATCGATTTCCAAACCAATCCTTGAAAATCAGTCGGAATAAAACTAAAAGTATGAAAATATTTTACTCTGAAGTGTCATGTTAAAAAATTGAGGTGAAAATTTTTCAAATTGCCCAAGATTTCAAAACCAGATTCAACATTTCATGACTTTTCTCAAATTCATTATGCAGTTGATCAAGATTTTGGTTATGTTTACATTGCAAAAAAAAAAAAAAATGTTTTGGCAAAATGATAAATCGCACTTTTCGGGATCTTCCTGTCCAAGCTAGGAAAACCCATCCTCACTCAATAACGGTTTGACGTCGACAACCGTGGCTTAGCCAACGAGACAGGGAGGTGGCAGTAGTGGGCCATGCCGGCAGGTTTGGTGGCGGGACTAAATGACGGGTGGTTGCAGTTTTTTTCTGTTGTTGTTGTGTGTGTGTGTGTGCACCGTATTATTCTCCGCTACTCACACTCCGTCACGTCTGGCTTAGCTCCAAAATGACACTCATTCGCAATGAAAACAACTGCCCCTACCTCTTCTACAACCACCCGCGTCAACCACAACCCCATCGCCGTCAGTCTGTTGACGAAATCTAACAATAAATGAAAAATGTAAATATGCAAACATACACCAACATACACACCGACAGAGACACATGGGCCAGACAGAACCCCAAAAGTTTTCAATGTCACCGTGCTCAGCTAAAGGCAGGTCGTCTGCGCTTGTACATGTGTGTGTTTGTGTGTCTGTGCCGGTTATCACACAATATGAATCAGCCGGTTGCATGCAGTTTATGTGCGGTTTTGGATGATGGATTTAAGGCTGTCTTTAACTTTTGGTTGAGCTTCTGGTGTTTTGTGAGATATTGGCAGTTTTCTTGTGTTTTAGAAGTTTTTTTGGTAACAGTTGCAAATTATTTTTTTAGTTTCAATAAAATAAACATTATTTTCAACAAAACTCATTCATTACTTTTTTATTTTTTTCTTTTTTTCTAAATATGTAAAAATTTAATCATAAAGGAACACTAGTTATTGAGCAAATATAAAAAAACTTGTACAATTATTTAATCAATTTTATCCAATTGAAAAAAGGATCTTAACTGAAATAAACCAAAATTAAAACAGGATTCTTTAAAAGATCCATTTTCTACATTCCATAATCAATTATTGTCCAATGTCCTTCGCTGGCCTGATCCCGGACCCCCGGCCATCTCTTCCATCCTCATTATGGAACCATCGCGGGCGCAACGCTCGATTAGGTCAAATTAGCGTAACATGGCGTTGAGGACTGCCGGTTTTGTGCCAACAAGCAAGCAAAAAGGGTGGTTTTCAAGTAGCAGCAGAGGCAACACGAGCAAGAATGCACTTCAGACGTTCTTGGCGCTTGGCTAGTCATACTCTGCCCCTCTCTCCCCCTTCGTCCTCTCGTTCTTGCATTGGTCAACGCGTGACGGCGACGCGGTGCGGCGCGGCAGAATTATGACATTCAGGCACGTGTTCGCAAACGTCCTTCAACGGTCGCGTCCCAGACAGCAGCAGCGTCTAGTCTGCAACCGACGACGACCGATTCGACGACCGACGGCGATGATGGTGATGATGATGGAAACCTGTTTCGTGTCGCATTTGTTTGTGCGGTTTTCAGCAGCAGTCAGCGGTTTGGTGGTGCGTCTAATTGATTCATAGACGACTCATTACGGAGGCTTTTGGGTTACCTCTTAGGAAAGGGGGTGAGTGGGAGGGGGTTGCAAGGAAGGAATGGGGTCTTTAATGATATCATAATATCATAATCCAATCCAATCCAATCCAATCCAATCCAATCCAATCCAATCCAATCCAATCCAATCCAATCCAATCCAATCCAATCCAATCCAATCCAATCCAATCCAATCCAATCCAATCCAATCCAATCCAATCCAATCAATCCAATCCAATCCAATCCAATCCAATCCAATCCAAGTAATCCAATCCAATCCAATCCAATCCAATCCAATCCAATCCAATCCAATCCAATCCAATCCAATCCAATCAATCCAATCCAATCCAATCCAATCCAACCAACCAATCCAATCCAATCCAATCCAATCCAATCCAATCCAATCCAATCCAATCCAATCCAATCCAATCCAATCCAATCCAATCCAATCCAATCCAATCCAATCCAATCCAATCCAATCCAATCCAATCCAATCCAATCCAATCCAATCCAATCCAATCCAATCCAATCCAATCCAATCCAATCCAATCCAATCCAATCCAATCCAATCCAATCCAATCCAATCCAATCCAATCCAATCCAATCCAATCCAATCCAATCCAATCCAATCCAGAACTTTTTCATAATTTTCGATGAAAAAAAAAAGTTTTGCCTTCTTCACTAAGGTTAGACTATAATCCGCTCTGAAAATGAAGCATGTATGTGTGTATGGTTTAACCGATTTTGATCAAACCGGTCTCATTCGACTTCATACTGCGCTATTGAATTGTTTGAAGTTTCGATAAGTAGTTCAAAAGTTATGTATAAAAATGTGTTTTCAAAAATATCCACAAAAGTAACATCGTTAGTTAGGTAATCAAATGACCTTTCCAACGAGTCCAAAACATTGAACATCTGGCAACCCTGTCTCAAGTTAGGACCACTTGAGTGATATTTATGAACTTTTTGGAGCCGGATCTCACTTAAATGTATGGGACCATCCACAAACCACGTGGACACTTTTTTGGAAATCCTTTGGGGAAACTCCCCCCCCCTTCGTGGACAATTGTCCATACAAAAAAAAACTTTTTTGTATGGAGCGTGGGCAATCGCCATACCCCCCCCCCCCCCCAAAGGTGTCGACATGGTTTATGGATGGTCCCTATGTAAAATATGTCTGGGTCCATCATCCTACCCTTCCTTGGTAAGGCAATCAGAAGACAACAGTTACACAACATTGCAGATCTGGCAACTCTGTCTTTTGTTCTGACCACTTAAGTGATATTTGTGTAATTTTTTATTCCGGATCTAAAAAACAGATGAAATTTGTGTGCAAACCCATCATATCACTAATTATTGATAAATAGTAAGGAAGGCATTAAACACATAAGTGGATTAAGCAAGTTTTTTTTTTGGTCGGTGGATTAAGCAAGTTTTTTTGTATAGGCTGATAATAATTGAAAAACACATATTTTTTCGCATGTTCAAAAATGGAGAGGTTCGTACACCATATTCTTTTTTTAAGTCACCTTTTTTAAATGAAGAATGTCCATGACTTAAAGCGAGAATATGACTTAAATTATGAATCTTCGGGATTTTGTAATAGTTCGGAGATTTTTCAAAATTTATCAATGGTATTTTGTTCAGTTATGTTACTAAAACATGTAGGCATAGTTTTGTAACATTTGGGATGTTCTAGTCCATCCGAAACTTCCCGGAATTTTGAGCAAGAGGCTTACCAAAAATACAAGTCGAAACTTCAAGATTTTGACTACGGATCCTACCCAAACTGCTTCAGTGAGTGTGGTAGGCTACAGTGCATTGTTGTAAAGAATGATTGAGATGATCTGGGTCATCCAAGAACTGTTTGGAGTTAAGACCGGTGAATCTACCGCCGTAACAAGCAAGAGGTCGACGGGTTTTGACCCCATGACATACCCGCATAGCTTCAGTGAGTATGGTAAACTACTTTGCTGAGGTATTGGGCTGCCTTGGTTCATCCAAAGACTCCATGGAGGCTGTAACAAGGACTTTCTGGAACATCCCAACTTTCCAGCAAAGTAGTCTTCCGATTTCATTGATGAAATGCGGTTATGCTCCTTGGTCAAAAACTGTTAACCTCTTGCTTGTTACGGTGGTAAACCAACAGATCTTAACTCCAGGGAGTCCTTGGATAACCGAGGACATCCAAACACATCCCAACACCTCAGCAAAGTAGTCTACCATACTCACTGAAGCTTTGCGGGTATATTCTGGGGTCAAAACCCGAAGACCTCTTGCTTGTTACGGTGGTAGATCCACCGGTCTTAGCTCCAAACAGTTCTTGGATGACCCAGATCATCCCAATAAGTTGTTACATTACAACAATGCACTGTAGCCTACCACCTTCACTGAAGCAATCTGGATAGGATCCGTAGACCAAATCTTGAAGTTTCTATAGTATACTTGTATTTTTGGTAAGCCTCTTACTCAAAATTCCCGGAAATTTCGGATGGACTAGAACATCTCAGATGTTGCAAAACTATGCCTACATGTTTTAATAAAATAGCTGAACCAAATACCGTTGATGCATTTTGAAAACTCTCCGAAATATTACGACATCCCGAAGATACTTAATTTAAGTCATATTCTCGATTTAAGTCATGTACATTCTTTTTTTTTAATCGATTCTCGATTTAAACACCCACATTTCGTTGTGTAATTCAAGAATATGGTGTACCACCCCTCCGGAACGATATATTCAAAAATGGAGCTCGAATTCGTGATCATGGACAAAAATTACCCCGTAGAACACAGTTTAAAGCAAATTGAAAAGGGTTCGGGGTAACTTTTCGTTCTCAAATTGAGGAATTATTGAAACATTTTCTTTTAAAGGTTTAACTTCATTTTTTTTAAGTATCTCATACAATGTTGAGCCGGCTTAGCATTCACCCCAGGCAAAGTATGACTCCCAACCATCAACGACGTGCCAATGAATTGCGATCTTCCAATGATCATCGGCTGACTGCCTGACTGTACCATTCATATGTGCATAATTGATTATAATCACCATCATTGCGCAGCTTGATTGATGAAAACGAGTCACTTGATCCATCTGAGATGACTGTCGTGAAATGCCAGCAGCTGATATTGATTTCCGCTTTTGACGCGGTTGGATGTGTGTGGTAAGTAATGTAACCATTATACTCACTAATTGGATTTATGGTCACAGTCTCGTGACATTGGATTCGTTAGACCTTAACAGTGAATCGGTCACAAATAACGTCATCCAAATTTCCTTCAAAGGATTGACACAATGTTAGTTTCCCTAAAATGATGCACGAGGGTGAATTTTCATATTGTTGCAGAATTTTTCAACAAATGTTTTTTTTCCAAAACTGCCATTTTACCCTGCCACTGCACGTGTACCAGCACCATGCAAATCGAACCAGTTTCGCGCGCCCGTCCACGCCGCCCAAGAATAGACACGATACTAATAATGACAGTGTTGACGGCTAGACGGGAATTGATGCTGGTTCATTTGCTTGATACAATTAGTGGCCATTAGCGTTTGGCTCGCGCCGACGCCAGCACCGGCCGGCCGGCAACGGCTAATTTGTCTGGGAAAAGTGAACTCTTCAATTAGGGGTTGGCTTGGTTGATTGCTGCTGCGAACTTTTTAGTCGCAAAATCGTTTCATTTATTGCAAATGCCGTTTTTTTACGACAATCACTTAGCAATCATTCTTTTTTTGCGAAGATAAAAAATGAAAATATAAAAGTAAAATAAATTGACACCGCCGCCGACTCCGTCAGAATCATGTCCCAACATGTTCCGCCCACGCTCGTTTAACGGCGGTGGACCAACGCGGTGGACCATGGCCGGGGAAAATCATATCACAGAAGAAGAGTTGCCCCAAGAGTAAAAACCGGTAGTCCAGATTGGTGGGCCAATCCACCTAAGAGACTGATGCCTCTTCAACATTTTGGCGATTCAAACACATTTTCGACTTTTTTGTTTTTATATGTTTTTGTGCTATAGCACATTATAGACCAAATCCATTTGGAATCTACTGATCTTTTGACGAAAACTAACTTAATCCACCTATGTGGTTGGAGCCTTCCTCACAACAATGGCTGTACACAAGTCTCATCTATTTTTTAGATCCGGCTTCCAAAAAGTACATCGATATCACTTAAGTGGCCATATCTCGAGACAGGGTTGCCAGATCTTCAATGTTTTGCACTCGTTGGAAAGGTCTTTTGATAACCTAACCAACAATGGGTCGGATGGTGGATCCAGACATAGTACACATACATTTAAGTGAGATCCGGCTTCAAAAAAGTACATCAATATCACTTAAGTGGCCATATCTCAAGACAGGGTTGCCAGATTTTCAATGTTTTAGACTCTTTGGAAAGGTATTTTGATAACCTAACCAACGTCGGGTCGGATGGTGGATCCAGACATAGTACACATACATTTAAGTGAGATCCGGCTTCAAAAAAGTACATCAATATCACTTAAGTGGCCATATCTCGAGACAGGGTTGCCAGATCTTCAATGTTTTGCACTCGTTGGAAAGGTCTTTTGATAACCTAACCAACAATGGGTCGGATGGTGGATCCAGACATAGTACACATACATTTAAGTGAGATCCGGCTTCAAAAAAGTACATCAATATCACTTAAGTGGCCATATCTCAAGACAGGGTTGCCAGATTTTCAATGTTTTAGACTCTTTGGAAAGGTATTTTGATAACCTAACCAACGTCGGGTCGGATAGTGGAGCCGGACATAGTTTACATACATTTAAGTGAGATCCGGCTTCAAAAAAGTACATCAATATCACTTAAGTGGCCATATCTCGAGACAGGGTTGCCAGACCTTAAATGTTTTGCACTCGTTGGAAAGGTCTTTTGATAACCTAACCAACAATGGGTCGGATGGTGGATCCGGACATAGTTTACATACATTTAAGTGAGATCCGGCTTCAAAAAAGTACATCAATATCACTTAAGTGGCCATATCTCGAGACAGGGTTGCCAGATCTTCAATGTTTTGCACTCGTTTGAAAGGTCTTTTGATAACCTAACCAACAATGGGTCGGATGGTGGATCCAGACATAGTACACATACATTTAAGTGAGATCCGGCTTCAAAAAAGTACATCAATATCACTTAAGTGGCCATATCTCGAGACAGGGTTGCCAGATCTTCAATGTTTTGCACTCGTTGGAAAGGTCTTTTGATAACCTAACCAACGATGGGTCGGATGGTGAATCCGGACATAGTTTACATACATTTAAGTGAGATCCGGCTTCAAAAAAGTATATCAATATCACTTAAGTGACCATATCTCGAGACAGGGTTGCCAGATCTTCAATGTTTTGGACTCATTGGAAAGGTCTTTTGATAACCTAACCAACGATGGGTCGGATGGTGGATCCGGACATAGTTTACATACATTTAAGTGAGATCCGGCTTCAAAAAAGTACATCAATATCACTTAAGTGGCCATATCTCGAGACAGGGTTGCCAGATCTTCAATGTTTTGCACTCGTTGGAAAGGTCTTTTGATAACCTAACCAACAATGGGTCGGATGGTGGATCCGGACATAGTACACATACATTTAAGTGAGATCCGGCTTCAAAAAAGTATATCAATATCACTTAAGTGACCATATCTCGAGACAGGGTTGCCAGATCTTCAATGTTTTGGACTCATTGGAAAGGTCTTTTGATACCCTAACCAACGATGGGTCGGATGGTGGATCCGGACATAGTTTACATACATTTAAGTGAGATCCGGCTTCAAAAAAGTATATCAATATCACTTAAGTGACCATATCTCGAGACAGGGTTGCCAGATCTTCAATGTTTTGGACTCATTGGAAAGGTCTTTTGATAACCTAACCAACGATGGGTCGGATGGTGGATCCAGACATAGTACACATACATTTAAGTGAGATCCGGCTTCAAAAAAGTACATCAATATCACTTAAGTGGCCATATCTCGAGACAGGGTTGCCAGATCTTCAATGTTTTGCACTCGTTGGAAAGGTATTTTGATAACCTAACCAACGATGTGTCGGATGGTGGATCCAGACATAGTACACATACATTTAAGTGAGATCCGGCTTCAAAAAAGTACATCAATATCACTTAAGTGGCCATATCTCAAGACAGGGTTGCCAGATTTTCAATGTTTTAGACTCTTTGGAAAGGTATTTTGATAACCTAACCAACGTCGGGTCGGATAGTGGAGCCGGACATAGTTTACATACATTTAAGTGAGATCCGGCTTCAAAAAAGTACATCAATATCACTTAAGTGGCCATATCTCGAGACAGGGTTGCCAGACCTTAAATGTTTTGCACTCGTTGGAAAGGTCTTTTGATAACCTAACCAACAATGGGTCGGATGGTGGATCCGGACATAGTTTACATACATTTAAGTGAGATCCGGCTTCAAAAAAGTACATCAATATCACTTAAGTGGCCATATCTCGAGACAGGGTTGCCAGATCTTCAATGTTTTGCACTCGTTGGAAAGGTCTTTTGATAACCTAACCAACAATGGGTCGGATGGTGGATCCAGACATAGTACACATACATTTAAGTGAGATCCGGCTTCAAAAAAGTACATCAATATCACTTAAGTGGCCATATCTCGAGACAGGGTTGCCAGATCTTCAATGTTTTGCACTCGTTGGAAAGGTCTTTTGATAACCTAACCAACAATGGGTCGGATGGTGAATCCGGACATAGTTTACATACATTTAAGTGAGATCCGGCTTCAAAAAAGTATATCAATATCACTTAAGTGACCATATCTCGAGACAGGGTTGCCAGATCTTCAATGTTTTGGACTCATTGGAAAGGTCTTTTGATAACCTAACCAACGATGGGTCGGATGGTGGATCCGGACATAGTTTACATACATTTAAGTGAGATCCGGCTTCAAAAAAGTACATCAATATCACTTAAGTGGCCATATCTCGAGACAGGGTTGCCAGATCTTCAATGTTTTGCACTCGTTGGAAAGGTCTTTTGATAACCTAACCAACAATGGGTCGGATGGTGGATCCGGACATAGTACACATACATTTAAGTGAGATCCGGCTTCAAAAAAGTATATCAATATCACTTAAGTGACCATATCTCGAGACAGGGTTGCCAGATCTTCAATGTTTTGGACTCATTGGAAAGGTCTTTTGATACCCTAACCAACGATGGGTCGGATGGTGGATCCGGACATAGTTTACATACATTTAAGTGAGATCCGGCTTCAAAAAAGTATATCAATATCACTTAAGTGACCATATCTCGAGACAGGGTTGCCAGATCTTCAATGTTTTGGACTCATTGGAAAGGTCTTTTGATAACCTAACCAACGATGGGTCGGATGGTGGATCCGGACATAGTTTACATACATTTAAGTGAGATCCGGCTTCAAAAAAGTACATCAATATCACTTAAGTGGCCATATCTCGAGACAGGGTTGCCAGATCTTCAATGTTTTGCACTCGTTGGAAAGGTCTTTTGATAACCTAACCAACAATGGGTCGGATGGTGGATCCGGACATAGTTTACATACATTTAAGTGAGATCCGGCTTCAAAAAAGTATATCAATATCACTTAAGTGGCCATATCTCGAGACAGGGTTGCCAGATCTTCAATGTTTTGGACTCATTGGAAAGGTCTTTTGATAACCTAACCAACGATGGGTCGGATGGTGGATCCGGACATAGTTTACATACATTTAAGTGAGATCCGGCTTCAAAAAAGTACATCAATATCACTTAAGTGGCCATATCTCGAGACAGGGTTGCCAGATCTTCAATGTTTTGCACTCGTTGGAAAGGTCTTTTGATAACCTAACCAACAATGGGTCGGATGGTGGATCCGGACATAGTTTACATACATTTAAGTGAGATCCGGCTTCAAAAAAGTACATCAATATCACTTAAGTGGCCATATCTCGAGACAGGGTTGCCAGATCTTCAATGTTTTGCACTCGTTGGAAAGGTCTTTTGATAACCTAACCAACAATGGGTCGGATGGTGGATCCGGACATAGTTTACATACATTTAAGTGAGATCCGGCTTCAAAAAAGTATATCAATATCACTTAAGTGACCATATCTCGAGACAGGGTTGCCAGATCTTCAATGTTTTGGACTCATTGGAAAGGTCTTTTGATAACCTAACCAACGATGGGTCGGATGGTGGATCCGGACATAGTTTACATACATTTAAGTGAGATCCGGCTTCAAAAAAGTACATCAATATCACTTAAGTGGCCATATCTCGAGACAGGGTTGCCAGATCTTCAATGTTTTGCACTCGTTGGAAAGGTCTTTTGATAACCTAACCAACAATGGGTCGGATGGTGGATCCGGACATAGTACACATACATTTAAGTGAGATCCGGCTTCAAAAAAGTATATCAATATCACTTAAGTGACCATATCTCGAGACAGGGTTGCCAGATCTTCAATGTTTTGGACTCATTGGAAAGGTCTTTTGATAACCTAACCAACGATGGGTCGGATGGTGGATCCGGACATAGTTTACATACATTTAAGTGAGATCCGGCTTCAAAAAAGTACATCAATATCACTTAAGTGGCCATATCTCGAGACAGGGTTGCCAGATCTTCAATGTTTTGGACTCGTTGGAAAGGTATTTTGATAACCTAACCAACGATGTGTCGGATGATGGACCCGGACATAGTTTACATACAGTTAAGTGAGATCCAAATATATGTGAAAACACATTTTTATACATAACTTTTGAACTACTTATCGAAACTTCAATCTGTATAAAACTCGATCTATGGGACCCTAAACCAAGTCGAATGCAACAAGTTCGGGTCAAATCGGTTCAGCCAGTGCCGAGAAACATGAGCTAGTTTGTTGGTCACATACATACATACACACACACATACACACACACATACACACACACATACACACACACATACACACAGACATTTGTTCAGTTTTCGATTCTGAGTCGATATGTATACATGAAGGTGGGTCTACGTCGTTTTTATACGAAGTTGATTTTTAGAGCAGGATTATAGCCTTACCTCAGTGAGGAAGGCAAAAAACTGATTTCATTCCAGAGATATTCAATAAAAACCAAAAAAAACTTCGTGTATTTTTGTTAGGGGAAATTTGTCCTTTTTCAGCCTATTTCTATTATCGGCTTATCAGCACTTTGATCATGAATTACAGCTTTCATAAAGTGTTTTTGACTGTTCCAAAGTAATAAATAGCTCAAACAAAAGTGAGCAAGCAACTCTCCATTGTTGATACATGTGAAAATGTTGATTTATTAGCCAAAAACGGCTTAGACTGAATAAAATGGGTACATTTCCCCTACTTTTCATATTAAAGAAGTTCAATCTTGTCGTGCTATCTTAACACAGCCTGAAAATTGATGCAAGTGCGACAATTTGGCCAAATGGAACGCGTTTGACACACGTACTAGCTTATTTATTCAAGATCAAACATTAAAATTCATTTTCTCGGAACTTCAAAAAGCGAGGTACCGTAAACTGGGGTCAATCGGGACACATGGGGCGAATTGGGACAGCAGTTTTAACCATGTTGGAGCACAATATTTTGATTTCTCTGGTTGGTTTCGGTTAGAACAGACTCAGGCCAATAAAATGTGTACATCCATTTCCAAATTTAAAAGCTTTAAGTGCTCTAAAAACTGCTGTCCCTATTCAGACTGTAGTCCCGATTCACCCCAGATTACGGTACTACAAGTTAGCACTACAGCGTCGATTTACGAACCAAATCCTGAAAATTTGTGAAAATAAAGTCTAAATTTATAGAGTTCTAGTAGACAAATAGTGTCAAACCTTCCCGTAGTCTTGAAGAAACTAAAATGTTTGTAACCAAATTTGAAAATTTATTCAAAAATGACATAAAATGTTTTAACATATCAGGATTCAAATTCATGGTATGGCTATTTTTTTTTCAAGATCAAATTCTTTTCCCTATGTTTGGACAAACAAAAAATCAAATTATTCGCTGTACAGCATTGCCTTGGTGTTCTTGATTGCGAGATTCCTACTCAAAACTAGGTGTCCGAAAGCTTGATTGTTGAGACAATTGCAAATTTCTTTTTACACCTAAGCTTCCATCCACCCCGGGGGATTCGAATTGACGACCTTTGGATTGTGAGTCCGACTGCCTACCAGCGACTCCACCGAAGCAGGACCCAGGGAGACGACTCCTACACCTGGACTGAGCTATCGACCTAACCCTTCAGGTAAAACCGGGGCCAACATTTACTTCCTCGTCGGACGGAAGGCGTGGTCAGACAAATCTCGTCTCGAAAAATGCCAACGGGACCGTTTGGGATCGAACCCAAGCCGATTAGGTGAGAGGCAACCACGCTTACCCCTACTCCACGGCCCCTATGTAAATGAATTGATTTAAAAAAAAATGCCAGAAAGGACTAATTATTACCTAAACTTAAAACAAATACGGTTTAAGTGTTTTGAAATGTTTACAATTGAGTGTCGATGTATTTAGTTTCGAAATTTATATTTTAAGTAATATTTTTTGTTGTCCCTTGATGTTTTGAGAATATTCAGAAATGAGCAATTCTCTACCAAAACCGGAAATGGATTTTATTTGTATTTTTTGATTTGGCTCAAACTTTGTGGGGGCCTTCCCTATGACCAAATATGCTATTTTGTGTCATTGGTTCACCCATACAAGTCTCCATGCAATTTTGGCAGCTGTTCATACAAAAATGGTATGTAAATATTCAAACAGCTGTAACTTTTGAGTGAATTTTCTGATCAATTTTGCAAATTTTCTGAACTTTTCAAAAAAAATATTTTTAGAAATGGTCACTCATGGTCACTATTTTTAAAAATTGAAAAACTGCAAATATTTCGCTAAAATCAAACTTTCGGTGGCTATATCTTGAAAACTTTTCGATTGCAAATTCAATTTTGCATTAAAAAGTAATGTCAAACTTGTTTTTGCATAAAACTTCGATTTTTTCCAAAAATCACTATTTTTTTCAAAAATTCATAGCTCGGCGGCAGATTTTTTGACCATGTTTCTCTATGGCTCCAAAGTTGCCGATTTTTGTCCCCTAAAACATATCAAAAAATCTCGAAAATTAAAATATACGTTATTTGGGAAATTGAGTTTTAATGAAAAAAAAAGTTGATAAAAAAATCTGCAAATTTTTTTTTTCCGTGTACTTATTTTTTCTCAAAAGTCCTCAACAATACCTACAACTTTGCCGAAGACACCAAATTGATCAGAAAATTCACTCAAAAGTTACAGCTGTTTGAATATTTACATACCATTTTTGTATGAACAGCTGCCAAAATTGTATGGAGACTTGTATGGGTGAACCAATGACGCAAAATAGCTAATTTGGTCATAGGGAAGGCCCCCACAAAGTTTGAGTCAAATAAAAAAATACAAAAAATAAAAATGGTCGAAATCGGCCGATTTCGTAGAGAGTTGCTCAAATGAGAAAATTGAACATTAAATAAAAATGCCCTAAAGTGAAAAAAAGTGAAGCACACACAGCAGATGCCCCTTCCCCTTGTCGATTTGAGTGAAACTTTGTCCTAAGGGGTATCTTTTTTCCCTGATAACGAATCTGAGCTCCGTTTTTTGATACCTCATGACGGAGGGGCGGTACGACCCCTTCAAATATTGAACTTGCGAAAAAGAGGTTTTTTTTTAAATCAGACGCCAGATTTGATGGCGTACTCAAAATTCAAAAAAGGTATTGTTCATCAATAAAAAAAAAACGTTGAAAAAGTTTTAAATTTTTTTGGAACATGTCATTTTAAGGGAAATTTAATGCACTTTGCAAATTTATCTATTTAGCATTTAGAACAACATTTTTCGTATTAAGATTTCGTCTTTTTTCTAACTTATATTTATATATTTTTTTGTAATTATCTGCTCTACAACTTTGTAAAACATTGTTACGCTTTAAAAAATAATCCTGCAAAGTTAGAAAAAAACACGAAATTTTAAAAAGGAAATTATTGTTCTAAAAGAAAACATCACCCTTCCAGAATGATGTAGATTCGAAAAATGCATTAAATTTCCCTAAAAATGGAAAGTTCCAAAAAAAATTACAGATGAGTATCGGAAAGTGGCAGAGTTTTTAAAACTTTTTCAGCGATTTTTATCGATTAGAATTACGTTTTTACGGATGCAAATTATTGAAAAACACGTATTTTTTCGCATGTTCAAAAATTGAAGGGGTCGTACCGCCCCTCCGTAACGAGATATCACAAAACGGACCACGGATTCGAGATCAGGGACAAAAGTTACCCCTTTGGACAAAGTTTCACGAAAATCGAAGGGGGTCTGGGCAACTTTTCCCGATTTCGTGTGGGTTGGTAAATAATTACCCAAGAAGATTCACGTTTTTGGCTTGATTTGGCTTGTTTAGATTTTAGCAACAGCAATTATTTTAAAAAGTTTTCTCGAATCAGAAAACAAGCCTGCTGTAATCTTTAAATTGACAAAGGCTTGGTGACGAACATTTAAATGAATTTTTCTCGGAATTCTTTATTTGAAATAATATACGACTTTCAATAATGGGCAGTAAAGTTCAAAGTCTGAATACTTTTAAAGATCCAAAAACCAAATGTAAATATTGAGTGGATCTCCCTCACACCTAATGTTGATGTTCATAAGAGTTACAAAATCTCAATGCTTAATGGACGTTATCAAACAAAGTCTTGAAGTATTTTTTTATCATCAAAAAAAAAAATACTCTTCAACTGGCTAAAACTTTTAAAGAGGAATGTTTACTTTACATTTTAATATTAAATCAATGTTTTTTGACTAACTCGTCGATATTTTCTTATTTTTTTTATTTAAACACTGAATTGTGACGGTTTTGTAAAGGAGCAATAGAGATTGCATTTGTTTGTTGACAGAAAACATATCCAAAACTAAATACCAACAAAACTGTCAATTTTGCAATTATTGCGACAATGGTTAAGTTTATTCAATTGGTCTTCAAAGATTCAGTCGAATACAACACAAAAATTACTCATTTTTTTAATGCCTGAGATGCACTTACGTATTTTGTTATTTGAACATTTATACACAGAAAAAAATCAATTCCCGTAATCGTGAATTATGTTCACGAATGTGAGATCCACGAAGGAATTTATTCATGAGTATGGTGCATTTGCACCATAAACGTGAATAATATTCCTTTGTGGTTCTCATAATCGTGAACTGACTTCACGGTTTCGAGAATTGATTTTTTTTTCTGTGTAGCTGGCCAATTTTTCAAAGTAATTAGAAAGGCTAATTCACAAAAAAAAACATTATTTTAAAAATGTATTGAGAAAAAAACTGAACATATTTTCTTTCCAATCAAATGCCGGACAGCAGAAAAAAATGGCGAATATAAATTTAACACATCTTTTTAGTTTCAAAATTTTCTTCGCTGCGAAAGATAAAACCTGTTAGAAAATCGTCTGCCGGTTTGGCCCCTCGAGACACAAGGTGCCGGATCGGAGCTGCAGCAGCATCGGACTGAAAGTGTCCCGCGTCCCGGTCATATCCTGAAAAATGCCTCAAAGCTCATTTTTTACGACCAGTTGGTTTTGCTTCTCAGACACAGTCTCGGAGAAAGAACAGAGAGACGGAGGAAGCTGTGGACAATATTTCAAGTTGTTGGATCGCGAAAAAATATGAAATGAAGCACGGTGTAAAATGAGAATGAGGAGACACTTTTTTTTCTCGTGTCGTCGGCTCAGACTGCATCCTCCGTGCTCAGACGGAGTCGCTAATTAATCGCCATTAATTTTTCGCACTACACGGAGAAAAAACCGTTCCGAAAATCGTGAACAACGTACCACGAAACCGGGAACAACGTGATTTCTACGGTACGTAAACGTACCATGAACAATTTCCATGAACTAATTGCAAATCATGCACACTTGTTCACGCCGCTAAGCTTCTCCAATTTCATAGGGGATTTAAACTTTTTGGTATCGATGAGCTTTAAGCTTTCATGCAATTTTACAGCGCCATCTGCATATCGTTTCATACTGTGAATGAAGCTTTCAACCTGACATCTAGCGGTGGGTAATGTAAGCTTTTAATTCGGAGCATTTGAAATTCATTGAAACCACAAACATAATGTAAACGAATTGTTTACTTTTATTAAAGAAAACAACAAAACAAAAAGCATCTTTATTCATAAAAATAATGATAACGACATTGCATTTTATAAACTAAGCACTGTAAAATAATCACTGCACCTTAAATATAACTTTAACTCTGCTCTCCGCCTAAAATATCCTTGCAGCAACCCAGTTGGCACTTCCGGATAGAAATTGGTAAGGCTGCCGGCGGTTAGCTGCTCTTCGCTGGTGTCGATGTCCTCAAAACAAAAACGTCTAACCTTTGTCACTTGGTTGTCGAAATCAGTTCCGGCAGACTCCTTTTCCAGCCACAACAAGGTGGTTTTCTCCTGTAAGAAAAAAAAACCTTCAGAATCAAAACATCATAAAAAAGATAGAAACAACTTACCAAAATCGAGATTCGTAACTTGTCCCGGAAAACCCGAGACCAATATTGGCCGATTCTCCAATAACGGTCCATTGCAGCAAACGATTTGGGAGAATTTTTTCGCGACTTTTTGATCGGACTTGTTTCGTTGGTTTGCGTTTTGCGATGACAACAATGGCGAATGAGCTTTTCAGGGGACCGTTCAGCGAAAACTCGACGCGGAAACAGAAGATCTTTCAAATATTACGGAACGCTTTGAAAATACAAATAATTAATCAGATTAATTATTAATTATTAATATATACGTTAATAAATTAATTTGACCGTAACAGTTATTCATAAATAGGTATGTTTTATTTATTAATCAACGAAATACATAAGTTAAAAGTGTTGAATAGGGTCCTAACAAGCTTTACGTAAATATAGAAAAAACTTATTTTATGAAGCACAGTGACATTTTATATTAACGTTTAAAACCAGGTGGAATTTGAATTTTTTTTTAATAAAACCCACGGTCTTCCTTGAGCATCATTTTTAAGAGCTTGTTCTATGGGACCACAGTTGATTTTTCGAACCATACACTCAAACCCCGATGGTTTAACACCAACTGTTGTCAAACGAGATCCCTTTTACACGGAGTTCACTCACACTATCAAACGTTTGTTTGATAGTGTGCGTGAGCGCCGTGTAAAAAGTGACAGTTCGTCACTTTTTAGTTTGACAATGTCAATTTTAATGTGCAACGGCATAAACACGATAAAAAAACATTTAATTATTCTTTTTTTATTTTTAATGCAAAAAATATTTACAAGACAACATTTTACGATGAATCAATTATAGTCCCATGGAACAAGCTGTAAAGTAGAATGCTTTCTGTCAAGAAGGGCCGCGATGCTTTTTTTAAATTGAATTAAAAAAAAAAGCAAAGCAATCCACTTTAACGACCCCCGGGTCTTTTGTGGGCTCTGTTGCAAGTTTCTGCTCATTTCTAGGCATCCGAAGGTTATGTGTGGTGAGTCACCCAAAACCTCTTTTACGCAAATGGACCGACGTTTTACTTCCCCATCCGATAGAAGGAAATTGAATTAAAAATCAATTTTAAATACATTGCCGATCTACAAAGGGTCATTGTTCTTAGAAAAATAAGCTTTATCGTTGAGAACAATAATATCACAAATTTATGTTTAATTTTAGGACCCAATTATCGTAGAACATTAGGACCAGATTTGAAACCAGATTGCTGGACTTAATTGGTCCTAAAATAAAGTTTTAGTAGGGTCCTTAAAAGCTATGTTATTTTTATGCACAACAATAAAACAATTAAACTGTTTAAATAGCTGATTAATAAATTTCTAATAATTTGTGCGGAATTCTACTTCGCGGCTTTGTTTTAAAGATAGTAAATTACTTGACAGCTCGTTCCAAGTGAACATTTTAAATTTAATGCAGAATATTTTATAATGATGATCAATTTTCTTCGAAAATGATCAACGGCTTCACCTTAAGCGTGTTTTTTTACCGTTGTACATAAAAAATTACTTTGGGCTTTAGTACCCTATTAAGATTTTGGGTACTTATACAACGAACGGAATTTTTTATTCAGTTTACGTTAACGTATCAATATTTTATATTATTTTTAATTAGTACAAAACTGATTCGTTATTTCGAATTTCCCTACATCGAATGTCCGATAATTCGAACGTTTTCGATAAAAAAGCAGTCAAACGTCAAAACCAGTTGCCAAACTCATGTTGCCATTTTAACCCCAATATTCGTGGTTTCAAGCTTTTGACAGCTGTCAGTCGTTCCAATTAGCGAATTCGAATTTGCTAATTCGAATTCAGTTCCATCCGAATTAGCGAATCCGCGTTGTGTTTAAATTAAAATTAAATAATTCAAAATGAGAAAACTTTTTTTTCTTTAAATGTGGATAGATCAACACAAACTTGATTGAACACGTCAAAATTCGTTCCACTACGCATGAGAACAAAAGACTGCGTTGCACTAGTGTGAGTGCATGAAATGTTAGAAAGCTCCCTAGGCCAACAACAATCCACAGGTAGGTGGCGTCACAAAACCATGTTATTGAAACAGGAAAGCTTTTTTAGACATTAGATTCAGTTTGCAATTTCATGAACTATGTGCACGATATCGTGTTTTTTTCTTCATGATAGCATAAAAAAGTTCACGATTTCATGAACAGCGAAAGTATGCGATTTCATGCACATTTGTTCACGAATTTCAGAACGGTTTTTTCTCCGTGTAATTGCATACGGACAGATTGGAGTTGCATCACTCCCGTGGGTTATCGCTGGATGCTGGACTCTTTGAGGCGCTGGGAGTATAGTTATTTTAGTGGAAAATTGTTGTTTTGTTTAGGATCATTTGAGTCTTAAACTTCATCGTATAATTGAAGTGATTTTTTGTATTTTTTGTAAAAATATAATTGTACTTAATTTTCTCGGTTTTGGCATAACGAATGTTGTCGAGATTAGTTAATTTCGGTCAAGTTTCAGGTCCCAAAATAGGTATTGAAAAATGTAACGTAAAATTTAGTTGATCAACAGTTATACAAACAAACAATTTTGGTGAATATAAAAAAATGATTTTCAGATGACCTCAACAGTTCGTTCGACTTCTTGCAGATGTTAACGGACCATTTCAACCTTGACCTTAACCTTTTCAAAGTTTTGGCATGCTTTTTGCAAGCATTCAGGCGTAATAAAATACAAACAGGAAATTTTTGCTAGTGATTTTGTGAGAATGGCATCAATCACTGAGGAGGTTCAAAAAACGATGTTTGAATAAATTTTGAAAAAGATTGTGGAAAATGCCTCGAATAACACTTGAATTCAAAAAAGCACTCAAACAGACTCTCTTGCTGAAACGTCGCTATAAATTATGCAAACCAAATTCAAAGCCATCGTACATTGTGTCATCGGTGCGTGTACTCTCTCAAGGGAGTTCTGAGTCCGCAATTGCACCGAGCAAGTAGGTACATGCAATGATGCTTTTTGAATTGCTCAGTGAGGGCCGACCTTGGGTGCAATTGTGGCGTTAGAATGGCAAAACTACTTCCCGGTCGCGACGAGGTGTTCTGCCGGTACGATGGATGGAATTGATATTCACTCCTCTCCCACAGGCTGAGAAATTGCGTGTGATTGTGAAAGGGTATTTTATTGGCTGCAGCAGCGTCAGCTAACGACGTTGTTGCAATCATTGCTAATGCGGTGCGGGTATTAGAAAGACGTTGAAAAGATTGGCTGATGTCTTGCTCAAGCCACCAATTGCAATTTAAATAGAATATGTTTGTAGTGGACAGGGAAGACTATTGAACAAGGTCCAAGCCACGACCAATTGAATACTTAGTGGAAAAGGAACTATATACAGTTGAGCAGATCGCTACATCTGTTCAGATTTACATTTCTTTTTGATATTTAGAAATTCTCTGAGACTTTCGACAGCGATTATTTTGTGTAATTTTGATTCAAACGAAACTTTGTATGTACTTTTTATGACAAAAGTAGACATTTTGCATTATTAGCTGATCCGTACAGGTCTTTATACAGTTTTGGCAGCTGTCCGTGTATCTGCAAAAAGGCTATTAACATATTTAAAAAACCTATATCTTGAAAACGGGATTTCTGATCGATTTGGTGTCCTCCAGAAAATTAATACGCAAAACACCCTTTTTTGAAATATTGATATTGGATCTGTTTTAGAATACACAAATTTGATGGTTAAAATAAATTGGCAGTGAATAAAATTTTTTGCTAAAATCGTGATTTTCAAATATTGTGATAAAAGTCCAAAAATATAAACAAAACACTGAATTAATGAGCAAAGGTTTCAACATTTTGATAAATAAAAAAAGGTCTGAATGTTGTGTTTTACAAACAGTTTTGTTTATATAACCGAATATTAGGGTGCCCAGAATATGGGACTTTTTCTCAAAACCTCGCTCCACAAGCTGAATATTGTTCCTTGACCTATTTTAAGACTCTGGGCCAAATATGAGCAAAATCGGTCATCATTTACCCATTGATACTCGGAGGTGAAGTTTGTATGGGAAAAATTGAAAAAATGTATGGAAAACCCACGTTTCTTACGGTTTGGTCTGCATGGTGCGCTACTTCCATCCAAATATTCCCAAAAGTGAGATTCTTATTGAAATTTTAATGTTCTACAACTTTGTAGAACATACCAAAGCTCTTAAAATCGATCCTGAAAAGTTATTAGCGATTTAAAAAAGTAATTTTTGTATGAAAAACAATTTTTTCACCAACTTTAGGCTTGGGTATCAATGGGTTAATCTCAACCAATTTCGCTCAAAATTTACACAGACTCTTAAAATAACCCAAAAAACCGTTTTCCGCTTGTGGAGCAGGGGGTCATTTTTTCTGGGCACCCTACCGAATATTCATATTCATTCATAGACTTAGTGATTTTTCACGCGCAAAAATTGCAAATTTCACGGGGACATTATAGTGTGCCCAGAAAAATGACCCCCTGCTCCACAAGCGGAAACCCGTTTTTTGAGATATTTTAAGCATCTGTGCCAATTTTGAGCGTAATTGGTTGAGCGTAACCCATTGATACCCGAGCCTGAAGTTGGTGAAAAAAATGTTTTTCATACAAAAACGACATTTTTAAATCGCTAACAACTTTTCAGGATCGAGTTTTACAGTTTTGGTATGTTTTACAAAGTTGTAGAGCATTAAATTTCCAATGAGAATCTCACATTTGGAAATATTTTGATGGAAGTAGCGCACCCTGCAGACCAAACTGTAAAAAAAAATCCATGCATTTTTTCGATTTTTTCCATACAAACTTCACCCCCAAGTATCAATGGTTGTTGACCGATTTTGCTCATATTTGGCCCAGAGTCCTTAAATAGCTCAAGGAACAATAATCAGCTTGTGGAGTGAGGTTTTGAAAAAAAAGTCCCATATTCTGGGCACCCTAGGGGACATTTATTTCAAAACACCAAATTTCGCGGAACGTGAAAAATATCAAAATAGCTGTAAAAATCTAATGTTAAACTTACAAAAACTTTTTTTTATGCCATCGTGTTTTCCATTTCATTAGGGCATAAAACTTTTGAAAACAAGAGTGTATCCCTCTCACACCTTATGCAAACTGTCATTTGAGTGAAAGGGATACACTCTTGTTTACAAAAGTGTTGTGCCCTTTTGAGATGTTAGGCTCCATATTATTTTTCAATAATCTTAAAAAAATCTTAACTTCAACTTAACTTCAACGTGACACAAAAAAAAACTTTTAATGATTTCAAAAAAATACAATCCACTTGGTTAATGGATGGGCTCTTTATATATTTCGAAACCAAAATGCAGGGCATGCTTACTGTCATTTATTTAGCTGCTATTTGTTAAAGTTTGACTAATAAAACATAACAGTTTTCGCTGATTTACTACTATTTTTTATCTTTTTACATTTTATTGATTTTATTGGGTCTCGTGGCGCAGGGGTAGCGGCTTCGGCTGCCGATCCCGATGATGCTATGAGACGCGGGTTCGATTCCCGCCTTATCCACTGAGCTTCTATCGGATGGTGAAGTAAAACGTCGGTCCCGGTTTCTCCTGTCTCGTCAGAGGCGCTGGAGCAGAAATCCCACGTTAGAGGAAGGCCATGCCCCGGGGGGCGTAGTGCCAATAGTTTCGTGATTTTCATATCAAAAAATTTTTTTTGCGACATTTTGCCCAGTAAAAATAGTTTTAAGGTTTTCATCTCTCGTTTCAAAAACTAAATTAAACATCAATAGGCAAAAATAATTTAATCTGTTTTGAAATCATAAAAATTTTACTCAAAATCAGAACAGAAAACAAAAAATAAATAATCAAATATCTTTAAAATTAAATAGGACTCAGAAATTTTTTTAAATGTACTTAAAATGCGATTTTCTTGATAAAAAAAACTATTTATTTAATCTTAGTGAAAACCATGCATAAATCTTTAAATTTATTTCAAAATTATATCTTTTAAATTTCAAATTGAATAATAGTTCAGTTGTTATTACAGCGAATGAAAATATTGCTATATTCAGTTGGTTTCCTAAGAAAAAAAATGATAAACTTTTATTTAGAGTATTAAGAAAATAGCAATCGATTTTCTCAATATTTTATTTTACTCTGATGGAATAAAATTTTTCAATCTATTTTTTTGCTCCTACGGTTATATCACCGACCGAAGAAAAAGGGAAAGACGAATTTTACCACAGAATGATATTTTCACATGAATGTTTGCTTTTGTTTGATTTCTAAAAATATATCAAACAGTTTAAAAAAATAATCTGTGCAATTTTTTTTTAATATCACAATAAACCTGTTCAGTAAATTTTAACAACAGTTCATAGTAAATGTTGTATCAATTTCATGTTAATACTGTTTGGCTAACAATATTTCAAATGGTTCATATCACGCTTTCTAACTAAAAACTAAGAAAAAAATACTTTAAAAGTCTTAAAGAATGAATTTTTTATCATGCTTTTTTTCAAATAATTGATTAGAACATATTTATAATTCACTGGATTTCATCCGCGAAATCGTGAAAATTTACTAACATTAGTAGAAATCCATTTTTTTACGTATCCAATAATGGTGAGATTGTAATCGTAGCTTGAAAATTTATTATAAATTGTTTTAAGTTGATTGCAACTCTATTTCCACTTTTCCCACTGCAAGGAAGGGGGTTTGGTTGCCCAGAATATGTGACTTTTTTCAAAACTTCGCTTCACAAGCTGGATATGGTTCCTTGAGCTATTTTAGGGTTCTAGGCCAAATATGTAAAAAAAATAATATGAAAACCACAATTTTCTTACGGTTTTGTCTACAGGGCGCGCTTGTTCTATTCAAATTTGATCAAAAATGAGAATTTTATTGAAACTTCCAATTTCCATCTTCATCCAAATTTCCAAATAATTGTCTTTTTTGAAGAGTTGCTCTTATCATGAAGCTTTGTCTATGTACAATAGGGTGACAATAAAAAAAAATCAACATCGGGGATACCTTCTGATTCAGTTCCTTAGGCAAAAATAAGTACATAACTGTGCCAATTTTGAGCCAAATCGGTTAAGGTGAAAGGGTCGCTATAGATAGCTAAAATTGATAAAAAAAATCATGCAAAACCGTCTTCTTCAAATCACTAATAACTCGTCAGGGTTAACTCGGATCGTTTTGTGGTCTAAGGCAAAGTACATAAGAATCTCATACGTGTCAAGGATCCAACACATTCAACATGTGGTGGAGTTTAGAAAATTTGGCTTTTCCTTATATTTTTTTTGCGATTTTTCCCATACATACTTCAACGATAACGTGTTTGGCTCAAAATTGGAATAGTTACCTAAATTTTCCATTTTTCTAACGTACAACTGAGCAATTCTCTACGAAATCGGTCTTTTTTCTTCAATTTTAATTTTTGTATTTTTTAATCCGACTGAAACTTTTGCACATGTTTGCACACTTTTGAAAAAAATATTTTTGAAAAGCTGAGAAAATTCTCTATATTTTGCTTCTCCGAAACTTGTTGATACGACCTTTAGTTGTTAACATATTGCAATGTAAAGGTTTAAAAACAGGAAAATTGATGTTTTCTAAGTCTCACCCAAACAGCCCACCATTTTTCAATGTCGATATCTCAGCAACTAATGGTCCGATTTTCAATGTTAAAATATGAAACATTTGTGAAATTTTCCGATCTTTTCGAACACAATATTTTCATAATTTTTAAACCAAAACTAACATTTTAAAAGGGCGTAATATTGAATGTTTTGCCCTTTTGAAATGTTAATCTTGATTTGAAAATTTTGGAAATATTTTTTTCGAAAAGATCGGAAAATTTCACAAATGTTTCATATTTAAACATTGAAAATTCCGATTTAGTTGCTAAGATATCGACATTAGAAAATAGTGGGCTGTTTGGGTGAGACTTAGAAAACATCAATTTTCCTGTTTTTAAACCTTTGCATTGCAATATGTCAACAACTAAAGGTCGTATCAACAAGTTCCGGAGAAGCAAAATATAGAGAATTTTCTCAGCTTTTCAAAAATATTTTTTTCAAAAGTGTGCAAACATGTGCACTAATTTAAAAAAATGAAAAAAAAAAATCAAAAAAGTCACTTAAATATGGATTTAACTTAAAAACGGTGCACTTTATCAAAATTTCACTATAGTACTTTTTGATTGCAAATTTGATTTTACATCGAAAAATTAAGTTGAAAAATTTTTGTGAGCAAAATTTCGATTTTTTAAAAAAATCAGTATTGATTTAAAAAATCATAACTCGGTCAACGATGTTTTGCACAACCTGAAAATTTCTGAAAAGTTGGCATTTTATGTCCTCTTAAACACATCAAAAAATTAAAAAAAATAAAAATAGTGTTTTTTTGCTAATCAAGTTTTATTGATAAATAGTTAAATAAAAAATCAAATTTTTTTACCGTGTATAATTTTTTTCCAGTGTAGTCCGTATCCATACCTACAATTTTGCCGAAGACACCAAATCGATCAAAAAATTCCTTCAAAAGATACAGATTTGCCAAAAAATTTGGGCAGTAGAGGGTTAAAGTGGATTGCTTTGCTTTTTGCGAACATTTTGATGGACTATGAAGAAAATGATCACGTCCTGCGTACTATTTCAAATTCAATGCAATAAATTGAGATAATTGTCAATGTAAACTTATCAAATGCACAAAGAAGAGCATTTGTGAGATTGAATACATTTCCAGTGAAATTATTATTTGTTTGAAATAATTAATACACCGTGGGACATTTATCTGAACATGGGAAGTATAAATCTTCTAAACAACAAATCGAAGTTAATGAATAATATTTTTTAAATCGAATTTTAAAGCCAATTCTAAAATTCAGTAAAAGCTGGAGTAAAACAATCTTCCGATTTTCGCATTTTCCCCCCACAATTTATGGTCTGCACTTAATTGCCAAACCACAAAAATGCTTACCGAATCAAGTCATTTTTCATTCCACGCACAAATGCAAATATAAGCCACCGAGCACCATAAGGGCACTCCGTCATTAATCTTGTGACGAGCATTCTTTCACTGACTTCAGCAAAGTCCTCCCTTGAAAAGAGCATATTTTATGCACAAATGCAGCAGCAAATCTCTTCGCAGTTTTCGGCTTCAACAAAGGAGGAAATCCCGTTTTTTTCTTTTTTTCAGACTCGACTCCCGCCACAGTCAGGAGGAGGATTGATTTGCGGTACTTTTCTTTCGGTCTTGAAACGAAATATTATTTTTCTTTCATTTTATTAATATTAATGACAGAATCTTTGGCTGGTACTCCAAGATGTCAAACGTCATGCTCGGCCAAGTTGGGGCGGCGGCGTCGAGTTTCTTTTCTTAGAAGAACCCCGGTTATAATTAAAACTTCAATCAATCAAACTTCAATTTTTGGGGAGAGTGGAGTGAAAAAAAAAAATCAGTCGACAGTACAGAAATGTTGCCCTTTTCGATTCTGCGGTGAAATTTTCGAAGGGTGGCCCCAAAAGTGTCAGCCATCAGGCTCTTTGAAATGAAATGCCCTTCGCGCTGCTGTCAGGAGATTGGTTTTTGAAATTTAAGTTAAACTTTATTCCATCATCGCCGACCGACTCCGACTGCTGACTGGGCGAGCGAGCGAGAGTGTGATGTAAAAAATTAATGTGTACGGAATGGGAAACAGATAAGAAAGGCCCCTGCCTGCCAAGAAAGGCAGAAATGCCTTTAAAAGTGCACGTCAATCAAAAGTTTAATTTTTCGAACATTGCCTTCGGTGTCATCAGACGACGTCTCAACGACGACTCGTTGTAGACGTTGCATGTCACCGCAAACTGCAATTGCAGCGCAAATTTTAACATTGAAAATAAGGTAAAAAATAGCTTTGAAAAGGCTGAGAAAATTTTGTCTGCATCGTAAAGGGTTTACCTTGCTGTTGCTTGAGAGTTTTTCAAATATAAATGTATGCATTAGAGTGTAACAAAAATGACTTTCTGGCGTGCATTCAGGAGTTTGTTCCGGTGGGCATGATTGACTGCCAATGAGCTGCTACTCCGTTATTGACTAATCAGCAGAAGTTAAACAATGAATCAAAAATGATAAGTGAGAGCCAACCATCCGTTGACTGTTTAACCTCTGAAGATCCCGACTTTATTAGTCAATACCGGCGCCCTCCCAAGAAGCCTGCGGTTTAACAAAAGGGAGGAATGTTAGTCCGATAGTTGAAGTTGCAGACTCGTAAAGCACACAGCTTTTCTCTATATCAACGATGATATAGGAAGGGCTTTCAAAATCACGATATAATTATCGTAAACTTAATTAAAGCATGAATGAACGATTACAATTACTTTAAAAAAGGACACTCGAAACGCGAATTATCCTGCAGGGCAAGCGCGTTGCTCCACCGTCCACAAGCGACTCGATTCATAATTCGGTCAAAGATTGTTTGCACATTCTGGAAGTTTCTGAATAGTTGGCATTTGATGTCTCCTAAAACATATCAAAAATAAAAAAATAGTTTTTTTTACAAATCAAGTTTTAGTCAGACATAGTGAAGTTTACCTTGTATAATATTTTTTCAGTGTTTTCCTTACCCATACCTACAACTTTGCCGAAGACACCAAATCGATCAAAAAATTCTTTCAAAAGAAACAGTTTTTTTAATTTTCATATATCATTTCTGTAAAGACAGCTAACAAATTTGTATGAAAAATTATATGGACAAACTAATGATGCAAAATGGCTTCTCTGGGCATACCGAAGGCACCAAAAAAGATTCAGCTGGATTAAAAAAATATGAAAATTAAAAAAAAAAACTATTTCGTAGAGAATTGCTCATCTATATTTTTGATTTGAAGTTTTCATCTTTTTCAGTGTTGTTTTATTATTTATTTTTTTATCCTTATTTCATGAAATAAGATGTAAATAAATTCCTGCAAATTATAAACTCACATAAACAAGTTTTTACTAAAGCTTAAAAAATCAACAATCAGAAAAATCAGAACAATTTCCTCTTTTATATTATTTTAAATCTTGAGCATCCTCCATCTTACAAATAATTGGATTGTTTTTGGAACAAAAATATATGTAAATGAAAATCGTTAAGAGTATTCCCAGCATTCAAACATTAACACTTTTTTTAGAGTAATTTTTTTAATAATTACCCGGGCAGACGGTAATAACAAAATTTATAATACTTCAATAACAAATCCTGTTAAAATAACAAAAAGTGTTATTATTTTATCCTGAACTTCAACTTCAAGAAGAAAAAATAATAACAGTTTCTGATAAAATAACAAGATTTGGTATTGAAGTGGTATTATATTGAAAATGATTAAAAACACGCTAAAAAGAGGAAATGTTGTACATTTCAAAAACTCTCCTCATAACAAGGTTTGTAATTCGTTTGGTATTTTTACTAAGAAAAAAAATTCCATAAATCGCACAAATGGAAAAGTTTTTATGTGTCCATTACACAATCTGTTATTATTTTTTCTTGTGTTAAATATGTTTAGATATTTGGGATAATTTTGACCAATTTCGTCGTGGTCATTATGTTGGCCATGAAATGGGGTCATTAAGCTGTAATTATTCTAAAAAGTTGAAATTTTGAAAGTTGATTTTTTAAATTAAGGAACTTTGCTAAAATTGGCTAGAACTATGGGATAATTTTGACCAATTTCGTCGGGGTCATTATTTTGGCCATGAAATGGGTTCCTTAACACTTGTAGCCCCAACGGGGTCAAAAAAGTTGGAAATGCATTTTCACCGGCTCATACAACCGTCTGAAAAAAAGTTGGAAATGCCTTTTTTATTATAACTGCAGGTAGACGCATCTGTTTTGGATCTACCTTGTTGGAGGTGACTCTTGACATTCTTCTGGATCGAATGCAATGAGAATAATCCAAATCGGTTGAGTTTTCGCCGAGATACAGTCGGATGAAGTTGCATTTCAAACTTTTTTGACCTTCTTGGTGCTTCGCGTAAGTTTTGACCCCGTTGGTGCTAAAAGTGTTAAGCTTAAATTATTCTAAATAGTTCAAATATTGATAGTTGATTTTTTTTTTAAATTATTCGATATACCCCCTAAGGGACTTTGCTAAAATTGGCTAGAACTATGGGAAAATTTTGACCAATTTCGTCGGGGTCATTTATTTGACCATGAAATGGAGTCCTTAAGCTTAAATTGATCTGATAAAATTAACTTTTGAAAGTTGTTTTTTTTATGTTTGTTATATTCTCTAAGGGAATTGATTTATTTATTGAGAATTTTTGAAATGTGAATAACTGTAACTAATGGTGGGCTACCCCAGCATCAGTGAGACCCCCCTCTTTGCCTCAGGGTCGGCATGTTAATCCGGAATCGGAAAGGGAAACACTCGATTGGACCAACGGACAAAACAAACCCACTTTATTCCGGAAACTCGTGTTTTATTCAGCAGACTCAAGCTGCGCGTTCTTCGCTCCTCGATCCCCCACTTCCTTACTATCTAATCCTACCTCACACGTCCTTCTTCCTTCTTCTTCGGGCCCTTTCCGGAACTGCTGCTTCCGCTCACTCTCAGCTCGCGTTCCTCGAACAACGGCTACACGCCTCCACCGACCTCCGGGACTCGGTCAACCGGGGCGGGACACGTCTACCTCTCTCGTTGTGCGACCACTATGGGCGGTCAGCTGCTGCTCTCGTACTCGACCCTCATCTGCGCCACCTGCCTCGACGCTCCCGAGTATGTTGACGGACTCTGGGACTATGGCGGACGAATCCACCGGTCTGCCTGGTTTCCGGCGTCGGTTGGTATAACGGCTGGCGAGGCTGGCGTCTTATCTCGCGACGGTTGGTCAGAAGACCAAAATGGCGGCGTCGCGAGGGCGGTTCCCACACCGGAACGGTGTCGCGGGCGATCCTCGTGCGTGAGCGATCGTGCTCGGCGGTACGATGTACCGCGCGGGGAATACCGCGGGTGTCGGGTGGCTTACGGCGGACGGATGCGTCTATGCCGGCCTGTACGCGAAGCGTACGAACACCGAGGGGTTCTGGATGTCCACAAATCAACGCAGGCTCCTCCTGCTTGCGTCCGGATCTCCAGATCGTCGGACGGCTTTCCTCCGGGATGGCGTCTACCGGATCTACTTCCACTTCACTTCCGAAACTTCACTTTTGAAACGGTGATATTACGGGTATCGACCGTTCTTGTACAAAATACCAGGCAAAGTGACCGTTGCAATGGCGGGGTTTTCCCAGCGATCCTCAACCTCCTCCTTCTGGACTCCTTCGTCCCATCGTCCCATCGTCCTGATCATCGCCGCTACCCAAGGCGGGCGTTTGCGATGATCTCGTGCGCTCCTAGCGGTGACTAGCGCAACTAGCGGTGCAGCGTTGGTAGCGTCCGTAGGGGCTGGACAGCTACGCTAGTAGGTCATTCTGTCCGCAAGCCTTCTCAAGTGCTCCCTCCGTAACGTGCCGCGGAACAAAACGATCGCACTAATCTTGGGATGCAAATACCATAGGTTACATAACAAAAACTGTTATTATTTTCACAGAGCCAGGAAGTCAGAGCTGACGTTGAAGTGAGAGTGAACTGGAGTGAGACCTGCATCGGATTCAGCTAATTTTTAGCAACTTTCACTTGGAGTCTGAATCTGTAAAGTCGGGTATTTTTGGAGAGCTGAAGTCGTCGTTGACGTCATATCCTGCATTCAGAGTCGGAGTTGTCTCCAAAGTATGGATTCAAAGTCGCTTGAAGGAACCCGACTCTGCAGCCCTGACTAGTACAGAAGAGTTTTGGCAACTGCAGGTTTATTTGCAAATGGCAAATAAACCAGAACAATAACTTTTTTTGTTATGGAGACAAAAAGTTCAATAACAATTTTTGTTATTATGCTGCTCCACCTCTCCGCACAAAATAACAAATCTTGTTATTCCTTCATGATTCCTTCGGTGTTATTGGTTTGTTATTGCAATAACAACATAATAACAGTTTAAGTTATTCTTCGAATAAATCTTTGTTATTGATTTTTGTTATTTTAACAACTAATCCGATCATTCCAATAACATATTTCGATCTTCTCACAATTTAAAAACTGACCTTCCCAAGTTATTTCCGTCTGCTCGGGTATGTAATTGGTAAACTTTCATTTAAATAAAACAAAATACAACATTTGAAATCAGCTTATTATTGTTTAAATCATTTGGTGATGGTACGTTAGTTAACTTGAAACCACTCTTTATTGAACCTATCTTATACAACTCAAATAAATAGAACCGCTTCTCAGTCGCTGAACTTAGTCGGTTTAGTTGTGGTTGGCTCTTTTTCCCAAAGTTCTTGTGGTATCCAGTGAGAACGCGGTTTATGTACCCACCGTTGGTTCTCGCACAAACTCACAAAAGGCTTAAATAGATTGTGATTTATAGCCGCTCGCCATAATCTTCAAATTAATTGTAATAAAAATAATATTTTCGCTATTCATTTTCTGCGTGGTTTCAGTTTTGTTAATTATTGCGTCGACAAGGGATTTGGATTTTGAATTTCTCGATATTTCTTCCTTTTTCGATGGATTCTAGATTCCGTTTGTTTATTCAAATGGTTTTATTTGAATTATATTTTTTCAATATATTAACAAGATTAATGAGAAAGTACTGTAAAAACTTTAATTTTTACATATTTATTCCCAAATGCGATCAATTTCACACCTTGCCCAGTGCTTCTGGCAGTGATTTTCTAACCGCGACTACCGTCCGAGCAGGAGTGTGTCCTATCCCGCATGCGGTATAAACGATTGTGCACGCAGCCCAAGATTTGCATAAATTAATGATGATGAATTGAGTCGATGATTTATGGGGGCTCGTTATTATTTATGGTATCGCCTAGTGTGGCCACCGTGGCCCGAAGTGATGTTATAATGTTGTAACCTTTGTAAAAATAACGTGAATTTTTAAAACTAACCTCACTTCACGGCAAAAATTACACTGTCTGCACGGTTCTAGAGGCTGTTACTGGTGGTGGTGTTCCTTTGGTGTCATTCCGCCGGGTGCACGATCGGTGATTTATTGGCCAATCGGGATTCCGACACCGCCAACTCCAGCGCAACCTTAACGGTCGGCAATCCGCGCGGAAGCTTTAATCGTACAGTTGGCATTACAATGTACTCCACACCACGTGGCATCCTCGAAGCACGTGGTCCAACGGTTTCAAGCTCACCGTTTGCCATATTAATTATCGAAATGGGTGCCTGTCTGAGCTCGAGCTCTAAAGTCCAATTGAGCGATTTCAATTTCTCAATGACGGCGGTGGCGGCGACGACGATGAAGTCGGTCTGATTCAATTTAATCCTATTATTTCGAGCGAATTCGAAAGCATCCTCAATCAGACCGAATTGACGGGGAGCAAAAGAGAACTCCATCGAAAGGACCAAAAAAAAAAAAACAATCCCTCAAAGGATTCCTCCAAGAAGAACACAAATTAAAGATTTTCCAACCCCGACGAAAATGAATTGGAGAATCGGTTATTTATTGCGTTTCAGTATCGCCATCCATTCCTTCTGGTGACATTTTACCCGCCGCCGTCATTATTGGTGGCTTAAAACCAATTCAGGCTCCACGTCTGAGTCTCGGCAGTGAAGTGATTCCGCTGGGAAAACTGATTGACGGAAGGGGCTCGAGACGAGTTTTCCACGCGCTTTGATTGTGGTGCCGCCTTCCTTGACGTATGTCGGGATCATTTTCGTTGGCTTTGGTGTGGTTTTTTTTAATGAATATTAAATGTTTTAGTAATCATCGCTGAAAGTGGATCACCATTACTCTGGAATAAATGTACATAAATACACTGAATGAAAAATACACGATATTTCTTTGAGATTTTTTCAAATTTGATGTTTAAAAGTAAAATTTTAAGGAGATGTCACGATTTTTTTCAATCAAAATTTTTGAGGAAATAGCCTAAGATGATACAAAAAGTCTCATATAAAATGAAGGATGGTATGTCTCTCCTAAAAAAATACGAAAATCATTTAATTAAACTGTTTTTTTAACAGTGGTCTAAACGTCAAAATTTTCAAAAACCGATAGTGGGAATCGATTCCCCAGACAATTTTACATAAAAGTTATAATATTGACCACTGTCCTGTGTCGAATCCATGTGAAGATACAGCGGTTTTAAAAATAAAATGTTATAAAAGGGGTTTTGAAGGTTTAAGCAATTTCTATGTGACAGACTTGATTTTTCAGTCTCGAAAATATTTTTACCAGAAGGCTCGTCCAATTTCCCATAGGTTTGCCTTTGACAGCAATGTATCTAAAAAATCGTTACTTAATCCACCCTTAGGTGGTTGGCGCCTTCCTCACATTTAAAGGGTGCCATCCAAAATGCAAAAAATGCGTAAATAACACTTAAGTGCTTATAACTTTTCATAGGGTTGTCAGATCTTCAATGTTTTCGACGCGTTGGAAAGCTCTTTTGAATACCTATCCAACGATAGGTCGCATGAGAGATCCGGACAACGTTTTCATCAACATATCTGAGATCCGGCTTCCAAAAAGCGTATAAATAACACTTAAGTGCTTATAACTTTTGACAGATTTGTCAGATCTTCAATGTCTTGGACGCGTTGGAAAGGTCTTTTAAATTCCTTTCTGAAAATGTATAGCATGACGGGTTTTCTTACAAAAACCACCCTTTTTACAATCTTCCGGACTTTTGTAAAATCGTTTTTTTTAGCATAGCTTTTGAAGTACTTAACTAAACTACATAATTTTTAATAGCGACTTATGGGACCCTAAGACGCATCGAATGACGCCAAAACGGACAAAATCGGTTCAGCCAATGTCGAGATAATTGAGTGACAATTTTTTGATCAACATCCCACCACACACACAGACATTTGCTCAGAATTTGATTCTGAGTCGATAGGTATACATGAAGGTGGGTCTAGGAGGTCTAATTGAATAGTTCATTTTTCAAGTGATTTTATATCCTTTCCTCAGTAACGTGAGGAAGGCAAAAACGTTACTTAATCCACCTTTGGGTGGTTGGTGTCTTCCTCGCATTTATAAAGTGAATACACTACACAGCCTCAAAAAATATCGGAGATCCGGCCTCAAAAAAAGTGTATTCAAACATTAAAGTACTTAATAACTTTTGATAGGGTTGTCAGATCAACAATCTTTTGGGCTTGTTGGAAAGGTCTTTTGATTACCTATCCAACGATGAGTCGCATGATAGATCCGGAAAACTTTTTCATCAAAATATTTGAGAACCGGCCTCAAAAAAGTGTATAAATAGCACTTAAGTGCTTATAACTTTTGATTGGGTTGTCAGATCTTCAAACTTTTTAACGCGTTGGAAAGGTCTTTCAAATACCTTTCTAACAATATGTAGCATGATGGGTTTTCTTACAAAAACCACCCTTTTTATAATCTTCCGGACTTCATTCGAAATCGTTTTTTTAACATAACTTTTGAAGTACTTTTCTAAACTTCATAACATTAACTAGGGTCTTGTGGGACCCCAAGACGGATCGAATGAGACCAAAACGGTCCAAATCGGTTCAGCCAGTCCGGAGATAATCGTGTGCATATTTTTCAGTGCACGGACTTACAGACATACACACGCACAGACATTTGTTCAGAATTTGATTCTGAGTCGATAGGTATACGTGAAGGTAATTTTGTAATTTTTGTAATTTGTTTGTTTATTTGTAACGATAGCCTGTTAGTGTATACACTTTGCTTAAGGTCAAGGAAGTAACGGTAAAGGAAATTACAATGGATAGTTCGATAAATCAAACAAATTGTAGCTTATTTAAACTACAGCTAGAACAGTGGCAGAAGGCTCAAAATTAAATGGCAGAAGGCTCATAATAAATGACGGACAAATCTTTTACACGTGCTCAATGAAGGTAGGTCTACGAGATCGAATAAAGAAGTTCATTTATCGAGTGATTTGATAGCCTTTCCTCATTGAGGTGAAGAAGGCAAAACATCGTGGTAAAAACGATTAAGGGGTCCTTTTCAAATATTCCTGACCTAGAAAATATTTTACCAAGGATTTTTTTCAATTTTAAAACTCTTTATATTTAAAAGGAGGCGCGCGATATTTCTTGATTCTTCGCCTAAAACAAATATTTATAAATGGTCGTGCGCCTCTATAAAAAAAAAACTAAAAACCACAGGTTTAATATACTCTAGGTCACGGATATTTCGAAGGGATCTTTAAGCTACCTTTCCAATAAGATTTTATTAGGTACATTGAGTTGCAATGATAATCACTTTCCGTCATATTGGCGTGGGATATTTTGTTTTTTTTTTTTTTGAATAATATTTGAAACATAAATTAAAATCCTATCATTTTTAATAAACATTTTTTATCTTGAAATCTTATCTTATTCTGAAATCTTGAGATCTGTTCAACAGTAATTTGCAACAATATCAAAATAGTTTGCCTTAGGATCATTATTCTCAGATTATATTAGAGAAAAAGTAAACATTAAGATAATCGATATTAAATGATTTATTTCAAAATAAGTTGCAACTTATTTAATACTTTTTGTCAGTTTCAAATATTTTATGCGTTAGACTTTGATTTTTGTGTACTTAGTTATAAACAAAATACGCATGTTGAGTTCCAAGTAATAAAGTAATAGTAATAGGCATAAGGAAGCAATCATGAATCAATTAAATATTTCTGAATTCAAAACCAATATTGCTCTTTATTTTTTGAAATATGATGATACTACATACTTGGGTGAGAGTGTTTTAACAGGTTATCATTTACTGATACTAGATCTTTAAAAAATGAAAAGTGGCAACGCAGCGCATGCGTATGAAAAGCAATTTAAAATATTAGAAGTTTTGTAAATTAATAAATTTTAAAGCAAATAATGAAAATAAAAAAACATATTTTTTGTTGAATTTAAGATAACTCCGACTATAACTCCAGGTTGTCAGAAATTTTCGGCTCCGACTACGACTCCACAGCCCTGCTCAAGACAGAATGTCATACATTTACATAACTATTTTGTATGACCAGCCCTCAAAATTATTTGGAGACTTGTATGAAAAACTAATGATGCAAAATTGCTTCTTTTGACACAGGGAGTGTATGGAAAAAGTGTCATCCAAATAAAAAAATATATTGAAAAGTAGATTTGCGAGATCTAAGAGAACGACTCAATTGAATATAAAAATACGAGTCAAATTTATTTCAATGAAAGAAAAATCATAACGCATAGAGACTGTTCAATTAATGTTATTTATCAAAAATATTGTTATTTTTTAAATCGATCAGTTTGCTTCTCCAGATTTTATTTTCAAAATCAAAAAATTTTAAACGTTGAATTCATCACCGTTTTAAAATTTGTTTCTAATAATTTTACAATAATTGATACAATATCATATTTCATAGTATTGTTTTGAACAGTTTCACTTTTTGAGATATTTAAAAAAAAAACAATGTTTATTGAAGTTATTTCAAGTTATAGAAATTTAGCATTGATTTCATCCCATTTTATCCAATCTGGGGAGATACAATGTATAAACATATAAACATAACTTGTTAACTCACTTTAAATTTCTTGAATACGGTTTAAATCATTTTTATAAGCTGTGCTGATAAATTGTCATTTCGTGCTTGACGGAGATATTATTTTCAATTTAAAGAAATTCGCAACCATCCGTTTTATGAAAATTCTTGGGATTTTTGATTTTCTGGAACTGAAACATTCCCGAGATTTTTGTTTCGAATGGACGCTTTAACTACAAATAGCAACAATTGAAAATTTCAACGGAATCAGAAGTGCATTGAGCTGAAAATTAATTAATTTAGTGTTAATTTGTGTACATTCCACTCATAATTGTTACCTTGTTGTCATGTTGTTTTTTTAAATTATATATTCGGTATGGTCTGGTTCATTACCTGCAAATGAGAAAGAAGAAAAAATGAAAAGGTGTAATATACTCAAAAATGATGTTTGATTATTTATTTTTGAGATTTTTTTCATTACCAGTTAGTTAGATTGTTTTAAATCATGATAAAATTACAATTGCCCAATACTCGTATAGGGAGATAAAAATAAATGGTGTAGGTGGTTATCGTACAGACATCACCAGTATGACAAAGAACTTTATCAGATATAAAAAAAAGTTATAAGAAAAATCTGAAATGTGACAAACTTTGTCAATTTGTCAATTTTAATGGTTTGTTTTGAATTCCATGAAGTTTGATATCCTTATTGTTCGAAGTCGTTAGGTTCGGTATATGTCCCTTATCGGAACAATATCCTATCCAAATAATTTCTGTATTCTGGTTCACTAAGAACCAGCGTTATACCAGTTAGCATTCTTGCAATCTGATTCAAGAAACTTCTTTTATTGTTGATCTTTAACTGTGTTATTTAAATATGTGTGAATGTGTGCATATTACTCATATGATGCGTTGATTTTTTTTATTTATCAAGAAAATAACATTTTGCACTGTAAAATGTAAAAAAAAAACAAATAATTACTGCTTTTCTATACACTCAAGTTAAATTCCAACAACTGCCAGACACAACAAGTGCAGCAAGGAACCATCCAACCTATTAGCCACAACGTGTGCGCAATGGGACACGAGTATAACTTCCAAATAGTGGTCAACACCATACTGGAGAGTCAGCGACGACGACAGAGTCATCTAAAATGGTCAACCCCCAGGCATGTGAGACCAAGCGGCCTGTTCGGGTGAATGCAATTTCGAAAAACATGCACTTTTTAACGAGTTGCAGCGCTACTGGAATTACTCTGTTTTTTTTTTATCCTCGCCGTCGTCATGTCGAGCTACCTCTCTCGGTTGACACGACATCGAGCTGTGCAAAACATGAGCAATTGCCATGTCTGGGTCGAATTCGCAGACTCTGGGTAGACTAAAAGGGGGGACGCGACCAGCAACTGGACTGAGCTGGGGGCCAGCACGGGGCTTGAAATTCAGACGTTTTGTTTAAAAAATGTTGATTTATTTATTTCTGATGTGAAACTATTCATATTTCCTTTCATTCTCGAATGACAAAATGGCAATGATAACCGGCACCCGTATCGAAAAGTTCAGCTTTTCAGCACTAGTTTCAAAAAGTATAACTTTCCACCACATTTTTTTTAACAAAAGAACGTGTTTTCAAGCATCGTGCCCCCCAAAGTGGTTGCAGTTTGCCGGTATGGCTGCTCCTCGTGATGGTTCTGCGTCGACGTAGACGATTTTTTTTATCGAGCTCAGCAGTATGTAGTTGCACTTTTTTTCTGCTCTGCTGAAGGGCAGTTTGGCGGACAAAACCGCACTTGCACATGGAGTTACGGTAGCGAGACAGACGTTTAACCTGCACATAAATGACTAAATTATGATTTGTACCTCTAATTGATCGGAAAAGTATGTCTTGTTAAGAAATTCTTTGTTTCTATTAAACTGATAAATTTCACTTTTTTAAGAGTAGTCTTGAGTTTTAGCAAAACATAATTATTTTATTATGCATAACCGTAATGATAATATTTTTAAGAAAAATCTTATCGATACCAAATCATTAATTTATTTCCAACCAGCTATTGGCCTCATCACCCCAGTTCACACGCTTCAACGGAGACCGACGACGCTAGCCGCCGGACGACGGGACATTTAATGATAGAGACCGCCACCGGAGAGTGGCCGCGGTAGTGCCTGGTGTACGGCCTCGGGTAATACTTTTTCGGACGAATTGTGAACGACCTTCTTGCCTGTGCATGCATGCGATACTATGCAGCGACTAGACAAATAATACCGGATAAAGTTCGTTCTTTAAAGAATCGCAAAATGTTTAGAGGTGAGAATCGATGAACTTTTCATACATAAGTGACATTTGCAACAAGTGACCGGAATTATTGTAATAATAAGGCCGTTGCAAATATTTTTCAAAGTTTATGTCGCCCCCCCCCGCCCCCTTCCTCCTTCAAAGTTCAAAATCAGGCTGCAAAAAAAAAAAAATCGAGAAACTTCAAAATTTTAATAAAAAATTAAAGTTTAATTGACTGAAAACCAGTTAAAATGCATTTTCCCGCGTTTATAATCATATTCAGCATGTTTGAACTCCTTTGATAACTTTTTAAATTTTCATGAAATAGCAATGTACAGTCCCACGAAAGTTTTTTTTTTGCGAAAAAAAAATTCCAAATGCATTTCAAAATACTTTTTTCATCGAAATGTTGAAACCTTGACTCCCCCCCCTCGACTTTGGTCAGAGCCGAAGTACATGAACTTAAAAAAAATATTTGCAACGGCCCAATCAATTTTTGTGTGGTGTAGGGGTAAGCGTGGTAGCCTCTAACCCAGTCGGCCTGGGTTCGATCCCAGACGGTCCCGGTGGCACGAGATTTGTTTGATCACGCCTTCCGTCGGATGGGGAAGTAATTGTTGGCCAGGTCTAACCTAGAGGGTTAGGTCGTCAGGTGTAGGTGTCGTCTCCCTGGGTCCTGTCTCGGTGGAGTCGTAGGCAGTCCAAAGGTCGTCAGTTCGAATCCCGGGGTGGATGGAAGCTAAGGTGTAAAAAGAGATTTCCAATTGCCTCAACAATTAAGCATTCGGACACCTAGTTTTGAGTGGGAATTTCGCAATCGAAGACGCCAAGGCAATGCTGTAGAGTGAATAGTTTGATGTTTGATTTGAATCAATTACTCAATTATTTTAACAATTTTTCATATTTTTTTTCAGATTTCCTGATAATAATTGAAATACAGGACTTTAATAAAAATAAGGATAACTATTATTCATCAGAATTAATGCAGAACATTATTGGTAGGACTTATGATAACTATGATTTTATGTAAGTGGGTGCAATTTGAACGCATTTTGCAAGGTTTTTTAGAACAAGCAATTTTCATCAATATAAAAAAAATATTGATTTTGTTGTTAATTAGCTGAAACAGTGATGCAAGCGATAAAAATGATTTTCCACAGGGATTTTTGAAAATTCGCAATTTTTATTTTACAAATGTTTGTTTTTTTTTAATGATTTTGTAGAAGTTTAACAAAACATATACAAAAAATATTGAATTTCCATTTACAAAATTGTGAGTTATTTTATAAAAAAAACATCGGTTTTCGGTAAATTAATCGAACTAAATTTCATTGTTTCTCCATCTGAATAAGTTCCCAGTCATTTTGCTGGAGACGCATGGTGCTTTATGTTCGATTAATCCCAAGTAACACAAAGTTTCAGATTTCTGCTTAAATTTGGCAGTGCTGTTGATACTATCAAAACATGCAAGAATCCCTAATTTCATCAAAATCATCTCAACCCTTCAATTTTGGTTCCTCCCCAAAACAAATAGTTTTTGGCGATTTTGAGCGAAACCCCTAGTTTCAAACGGTGATAGCTAAGGATCCACAAATCTTGGAAGGTCGGTCTTGAGTTCAATTTGGAAGCAAATTGGACGTAGAACTTCGTGATCAAAATTTAGTTTAAGATTTTTTTTCTACGTGGAAAATGCACTGACTGGAATACTTTAAACGGTCGTAACTAGAGCGTACAATCTCCCGTCTTGGGAAAAAATCCTGGGAATTCCCGAGATTTCCCGAAATAAATATTTCCCATTTCCCGGGAAATATGTAAATTTTCCGGGAATTTCCGAAATTCAAACGGAAGTATACGTTTTCTTAGATTTTTGGAAACTTTTTTTAAAATGCTCTGAAAAAAAAAAATTGTCAAACTCAACATGATTCAATTTATTGTTTGGTTTGTATATGACTAATCAGATTATCAGTAATTATGATATCAAGATTTATTTCTGATAATATTAATTTCTGAAGCAACTGGAAATAGATCTTACTTAATGAGTATTAAATATTTATAATTTAACAGAACAAATTTAAAAGAAATTTGATTTATTGTACGATTAGAGCTAATAAAAAAATATACCTGTACAATTTTGTTGCATAATATTAATTAAAACCAACATCAGAACTATTTTCAATTAATTTCAAATTTCCTTGGAATTCCCGGGAAATTGGCTGAAAATTTCCCGTTTCCCGGGAAATTCGTAATCCCGGGAAATTGGACACTCTAGCTCGTATCTCGAAACAGCCCATTTTTGCCTTCCTCACCTTACTGAGGAAAGGCTATAAATTCTCTCGAAAAACGAAATTCTTAATTTGACCTCCTAGACCCACCTTCATGTATACATATCGACTCAGAATCAAATTCTGGGCAAATGTCTGTGTATGTGGTGGGACGTTGATAAAAAAAATGCACTGGATTATCTCGGCACTGGCTGAACCGATTTGGACCGTTTTGGCCTCAATCGATCCGTCTTGGGGTCCCAAAAGTCGTTATTAAAAATTAAAAAGTTTGGTTAAGTACTTCAAAAGTTATGTTAAAAAAATGATTTTAACAAAAGTCCGGAAGATTGTAAAAAGGGTGTTTTTTGTAAGAAACCCCGTCATGTTATACATTTTTAGAAAGGTAATTAAAAGATCTTTCGATCGAGTTCAATAGATTGCATATCTGGCAACCCTGTCAAAAGTTATAAGCACGTCAGTGCACTGAATTATGATGATCTGACTAACCAATCTGATGGTATGAACCCACGAGGTAGCCACAAGCTTTCATAGCATGCTAAGGAAAAATGATGCTTTTTCAGGGAAAACCGTTGATTCCGGAGACATCGGATTGTTTTCCAATGCGCCAGGTCTAGGGACAACGAATCCATATGCTCTCTTCGGGAAAAGTGTTATCCAGACCATTCTCCTAAGGCCTGACCATATCAGAAGTTGGCGCGTGATTTTCCCAGACCTGCAGGATCGTTTGAACAAAAAGTCCAAATTTTCCATGGTAATTCCCAAGTAAACTTTAACCCTGATGCGCGCAGCCAGTTTTCAAACAAATGAGCTGAAATTTGGCATGAGAGTACCTATGGGCATGCTCTACAAGGGGAACCATACTAAAACTTGATCGGAGAACTTTTTGAAAAACGTACCCACCTTAATATATTAGGTTATTTTTAATGCACTATTTTTCCAAAAACGATCTAATTGAAATTAGTTTAATTTTCAAAAAAAAAATCCTATCACAGAAATTGATTCTACGTCCGATTTCCTTCAAATTTTAGTTTAAGAACAATCTTCTATGATTTGTGGTTCATGAGCTATCGCCGTTAGAAAAAAAAAATCGCCAAAAACTTTATTTTTTGGGCGAGGTACCAAATTAAGGGGGCGTTTTTTTTTGTTTTTGTCAGATCACCTTATCGATAGAACCCGAGCAGGGGTAAATAACACGGGAATACCAAATTTTGATATTACTTGGGCAAATAACAGCGACCAAAATGTGCCCTTGGTTGCCCAGTAATAGATGGTAAAATACCATGAAATCATACCAAAGTCTTGTATGTGGAAGGGCACAACAATACCAAACCATGTTATTCCAAGGGTTAAATAATACCTCAAAATAAAACCATTTCAATACCAAGTTAAGGTCTTCTGGATTTTTGAACATTGCTTGAATACCAAAACTTGGTATTGCCATGGTTTATTTTTTAGGTATTCCCGCGCCCTTGGAAAATCAGATTTTGGTATTCCTGTGGTCTTCCACATACATGATTTTGGTATGATTTCATGGTACTTTACCATCTATTACTGGGCAACAAAGAGCACATTTTGGTCGCTGGTATTTGCACAAGAAATACCAAAATTTGGTATTTTCATACCATTTTTAGTGCAACAGTTGCAGTTAGTGAAAAAACGGAAATGATCCATATGCAACAGCCAAATCTACTCACCAGATGATTCCATGTTGTTCTTAGTGATATTCTTCACCACATCGAATGCATTTGTCATTGATGAACGGCCTGTGCTTGAAGTTCTTGAAGATTCTAAAAAATAACAAGATTGAAAAATAAGTGTTATTAAAATGAAACTGGATTGAAATTCACCAAAATTCAGTAATATGTCGATTGACTCGTTCTTCAAAGTATTTGGTTATCTCAACTTAGAGCAATTCCAACGTTTTTTTTAAATCTTAGTGGGTATATAAAAAAATTGAAAATCAGCTTTAACATTTTTGGGTTTTAAGTCATTTTAGCGCAAAATTAATTATCTCATCAAAATTTATTTAAAAAAATCCCATAGTTTCAGAGGAATTTGATGAAACCTTTCAATACCAAAATTATACCAAAATGTGGTACCTGACTTAGAAAATTTTCCACAATTTCAAATCATTTCTTTAGGGGGTATATCAAAAATGTTTAAAATCAAGTTTGAATTTCCGGTTTTCAATGAAAGCATTCGCTTTGAGACATCATTTTAGCGCAAAATTAATTATTTTGTAAAAATTGGTCAAAATTTTCTCATAGTTTCAGAGGAATTTGATAAAACACTGTAATACCAAAAGAATACCAATATGTGGTGTTCGACCATTGACAAATTCTGCAATTTTGCAATATCAAAACAATACCTTAAATTGGTATGATAACACATTTTGCTCTTGCATAATCCTTAAGACAAATTTTAAAAGGTCCAGGAATACCAAAATTTGGTATTGATACCAGAGAAAGGTATTATTACGCATTTCACTTGTTATTTACCCATGCTCGGGAATTGACGTTTCGTTGAATATTTAATCCCCCACCCGGAATTAAGTTGATGGAAAATCAGGCATTTTTCAATGTTTTTGAAAATAAATTTCTTCAATACTTGGATTTTTCGAAAACTAATGATTGCAAAACAACTGGGCAGATGTAAAATGTACTTTAAAACACTTTTTTAATTCATATGTTGAGATAATGGTCCGTTTTTTCAATGCTTATATATATTTTTTAAAATTTGTTTTATTCATTGACAAAGTCGAGATAGGATTTGAAAATAACATAGATTCCTCGAAACATTTATTAATTTTGACAAAGAAATTGATATTGTAACTCAATACTATACATTACTTCACAAGGATATCATAATACATTGAATCACTTTGAAAGTTCAAAAGATTTTCCGCTTGATACTGACACTTAGCGCTCAGCTCTAAAACTGTAGCTGCCCAGCTAATAACACCCTGCGCCCCGGCCAGACAGCACCAGGACAGACAATAAGACTTGAGTAAAAAAAAAAGAGGACGCCACATTAAGGTGACCACCACCGCCGCTAATCGCATTAAGGTGACGCGTCAAAGCCAAAAAGACAACTTTTTTTTTGCAGTTTTTCTTTTCGATTTGACTTGGCAACTGCATTGTCGTCTAGCTTTTGCTGCCCTTTTCCAATATACGAGTATAGCTTGCAGTTGGTGTCTGGTAAATTTTGCTCGCCGAACAGATTTTCGCAGTTTTTGCGCTTCCCTGCCGGGGTGTTAATTAGATGACAGTTGGGAAGTTCTTTATGGCCATCTTAGGAGGTGGAAGTGGAGGTGAGAAAGATTAGCTGGTTCTGGCTAGACGTTCAATTATGGGAAAATTATGGCTGTTGAGATGTAACATTTTGGGAGGAAGGTGTCAAAAACTTCATGATCATAAAATGGACAATGAGAAGCCATTCTTTTCCTGCTGGTATTGTCTAGTAAAAATAGTAAAAAGAAGTGCAAACAAAAAATCAATGACCGCTCAAAAAAGGGATGAACAGCAAAATATTTGCAAAGTTACAGCATCCGAGGTGACTCGAGCAAGAAAAATTGAACCCAGAAAGGACCAAAGGAAAACACACGAGAAAAAACAGAGACGAAATGGTTGTATTAAATTCTGTAACGTAAGCAGCATATTTCGCATAATTTATGGGTGCTTTTAATAATTTCTCACAGCTTCTCATGCATAATGTAAGCGATTGCGCGTTTTGACAAGAAGATGTTCTTTTGGGATGTTTTGTGGAGTTTTGAAACAGTTGACGCTTTTTGCATGTTTTCAAAAGAACTCGTTCATTTTAACAAAAGTTATTTAAAAAATGCATTTTTCACCATCATCACTGTCTCTTAAAAAATAAACTCGTCCAGTTTTAGCATCTGACTGATGGTCACACAATGTTGTAATGGAATTACAGAAATAGGAAAAAAGCAAGTGTCCCTCTAATGTTTGTGCACAAGAACAAACCGTCTGAAGTGAGTGGGTGGTAGGGAAAGGGATCAGACTGTCTCCAACCCTAACATGGACCCCCCCTCCCCTTCCCTCAAAATCTCACTCCGAAAGGATTATGGTGGTGCATTTTGAAAAGTGCACTGAGGGTGGTAGCGATGACTGCTCGAAAGTGCACACAATAGAACAAACGAACTCCAATTGTGCCAAACAGCAGTCGGAGAGGGAGGAAGGTCAACAGGGGATTGACGGTCAGGGGAGTTTAGAGGGTTTTTTTTATATGATTTTGTTTTATAAAATTTGAACTTTGTATGAGCGTCAAATAGATTAACCCCGAAAACGCCCCTGTCTGCGTTGAGTGCTAAAGCCATGTCACCACTTGTACGTCTTTGCTCGGAAATGGCATTTTGCTAGTAGTGCCTGGGAGGTGGTGCGAAGAAGGGCTTCATTGCGAAGGGTGGAAAGCGTTGGGGGTGATGCACTTTGCAACTCTGGGGAGGTTACCAAGTTGCACTGTAGCAGTAGTCTAGCAGTAGCAGTCCAGTTCAGACACTGGAACACTTTGGCTGGCAAATAGAAGCTGCTGAACTGGGGCATACTTTTGTCACAGACAAGCGAGAGTACAAGCGCCATTAGAAGATGAAATTCTTTAAAATCGATTCTCAATCAACTAATCTAAAAAGTATACGATTTTGCTTCTATCTACGGGCCCTTAAAATTATCTTATCTTAAAGTATAATAAACAGTCGTTAGGTATAAGAGAATCTTAAAAAAGAAATACCGTCAACCGAGATCACATTGATAGGTTGAAGTTTTTTTGCAAAATTAAAAATACGAAATTAAAACAAACAGACTGGTATGAAATCTAAATCAGCTTGGCAGACAAGTGTTCAAAATATTCCTTACAATTTAAAAATTTGATTATTTAAATACTTTAAAAGTGTCGTGTTTTTCTCATTAAAAATTATTTCTTAACGGAAATTAGACTATGTGGCATTATTGGATTCTTTAGACAATTTTACACTAAGAACTCTTGGTTACCAGGTCATAATTAAACAATTCTGTAATGAGGAAGGTTAAGTTCAATATGAAAAAGTTTGTTGAATTCAAATGGTTGACTTGATTTCTCGACCTGATAATTTTTGAATTAACATTTTCTTTCAATTATAAAACTTGTGCATATCAATCAAAAAGTTCAAAATTTACAGAAAATAAAAATCCTGAAAACCCTGATAAGAACATTTAAATTAAGATTCTAGGTAACAAGATTTAAGTGTTATTAAAACAGAAATAAAAAATATATACTATAACTGAGCAATTCTCTACCAAAACCGGAAATGGATTTTATTTGTATTTTTTTGATTTGGCTAAAACTTTGTGGGGGCCTTCCCTATGACCAAATTAGCTATTTTGTGTGATTGATTCATCCATACAAGTCTCCATACAATTTTGGCTGCTGTCCATACAAAAATAGTATGTAAATATTTAAACAGCTGTAACTTTTGAGTGAATTTTCTGATCAATTTGGTGTCTTCGGCAAAGTTGTAGGTATTGTTGAGGACTTTTGAGAAAAAAATAGGTACCGTAAACCGGGGTGACTTTGATAGGATTTCAATTTGTTTTTTGAATATTTTCCAACAGGTAAGGTTTTTCTCAAGATTATTATTTTTAAAACATGTACTGGGGTAAGCCACACAAAGTCCATGCACTATTTTGAAAAAAAAAGTTGTTTCAATAGTGTTTAGAAAAAGGGTTGAGTTAAAAATTCTTAGTTTAAATTCCGGGGTGACTTCGATAGTCATAGTTTTTCTTGTTAAAATCATATTTAAGATGTTCAAACTTTATTTGTACGTTAAATGTACTATCACTAGATTAGCTGATATAGTTTTTAAGAAAAAAAATCAATGTTTATAATTAGTTAACTAAGTTTATAAGCTTTTTAACAAAATACACATAAATTTAAGTTAAAATTGCTAAAAAGTCGGAATTTTGTCAGAAATTTGTAAAAACTAGTTTTTTTTTTATAAAATCATCGATTTATATTGCATTTTATACTGAATTCGAAGCACGAATCACAAGTTTTCACATTTTGTTCTACTGAAAATGCCTATAAATCTGAAGATTTTTTTAAATTCTTTTTCAAAAACACATTTTATTTGTTATTTACAAACTTATTTAACCTTCTCCTAGTGAAAATTTTTCCAAAGAATCCGAAAATGCATTCCGCTTTCCGATTCAAAATCATGTTCATTGAGAAAATAATGACATGATAATGACTTTTATCAACATTTTCTTAACTATAGTAAACTAACTTTTTAAACTTTTCAAAATTTTATGAAAAGTTCTTTTTGACGTACTTTGAACACTTCTCTACTACGGTCGGTATGAATCTAAACAATTCCGTACGTATTTTAATTGTACTCTTCATTTTGCGGAAAAATTGCAAACCTATCAAAGTCACCCCGGTGACTTTGATACCCCGTTTTGCGGTACTTGGAAAAAATTGGAGATTTTTTAATCAACTTTTTTTTTCACTAAAATTAATTTCCCAAATACGTATTTTTTGATTTTTGAGATTTTTTGATATGTTTTAGAAGACAACGAATGTTTCATGTATTAACATTGATAATTGGACCATTATTTGCTGAGATATCGTTATTAGAAAATTGTGGGTTATTTTGGTGAGATTAAGAAAACTTCAATTTTCGTCTTTCTTTTTATTAAAGCGGCTATATCTCAGCAACCCGAGGTCCAATCTTCAATGTCCCTTATACAATTTTACAGCAAATTTTCTGAATTTCTAAAAAAATATTTTAAAAAATGGTCACTTATGGTCACTATTTTTAAAAATTGAAAAACTGCAAATATTTCGCTAAAATCAAACTTTCAATGGCTTTATCTTGAAAACGGAGCCCTCTATCAAAAAATCTTTAAAGTACTTTTCGATTGCAAATTTGATTTTGCATAAAAAAATAATGTCAAACTTGTTTTTGCATGAAACTTCGATTTTTTTCCAAAAATCACTTTTTTTTCAAAAATTCATAACTCGGCGGCAGATTTTTTGACCATGTTTCTCTATGGCTCAAAAGTTGCGGATTTTTGTCCCCGAAAACATATAAAAAATCTCGAAAATAAAAAAAAACGTATTTTCGGAAATTGAGTTTAAGTGAAAAAAAAGTTGATTAAAAAATCTGCAATTTTTTTTCCGTGTACCTTTTATTTTTCTCAAAAGTCCTCAACAATACCTACAACTTTGCCGAAGACACCAAATTGATCGGAAAATTCACTCAAAATTTACAGCTGTTTGAATATTTACATATCATTTTTGTATGGACAGCAGCCAAAATTGTATGGAGACTTGTATGGGTGAACCAATGATGCAAAATAGCTTATTTGGTCATAGGGAAGGCTCCCACAAAGTTTAAGTCAAATAAAAAAATACAAACAATAATAATGGTCGAAATCGACCGATTTCATAGAGAGTTGTTCAACTATAGATTCAGATTTAAAGCCATTTTTAGTAGAACAATTTTCTAAATAAATTTAGAAAATTTATGGATCATGCTCAAAACAATTGGCCACAAAAATTGATATTTTTTCAAATCAATTTCAAATTAATTATGAGCAATTTAATATTTTTTAAATTACTTTGCTTCAAAATTATTAAAATTTAATGAGATGTTCATAAACTTAATTAAACAAATGTTTTTTTGTTTATGAAACATTTGAAGCATAATAAATTATGACCAATTTTACGTAACCAATTCAAATTGTGGAAAATTGTAATAAACACTGAAACTTTTAAAGTCAACTTGGTATAAAAAACCTATCTGAACAAAACATTTTTTGAAGTGCTTTAAAAAAAAGGTGCAGGTGGTTATGTTCTACATGACCAATATGACAAAGAACTTTGTACAAAACTCCTAAAAAATTATTCGATTACATTTTATTTTTAAATCATTGCCTATTTATTTAATCCTGAATAATTTATTCTAATTAAATGTTTCCAATCTTTGGCACCTCTGTGGAAATAAATTGCCAAAACACGAAAATATTGCCAAAACAAGTATGGTTCGGAAAATGCCACGGAACCGGCCACTCTAGGTTGTGGTCACCACAATCAAAATGGTTATTTTCATGTCCAGTATCAAAAACCATGAATTTTGATACCCATATTGCCCCAAGTCGGATGGTTCGATTAATGTCCCCCCGGAAGAACCTTCCCCACGGCACTGGCCACTCCGGGTGTGGCCAATATTCTATCAATGTGGTCCCAACCCCATTGCCCCAAATCATTCTAGTTTTCCGGTCACCTTCCTAACAATCTTCATTAGAACAGAATTCCTCCCAATTTGGTGTACATACTGTGTCGTTCAATGTGTGCGTGTGTGTGTGAGCAATAAAATTACCACCGTGGATCCGTCTTTGACGAAACCGCGATAGGCACTGAAATTTTCTGAGGCTAAGTGCTAGCTTATATAGTTCGCATGAAATGTGGCAACAGTGGTGCCAAACTCTCGCGTGAGAGTTTTGCGAAAGCAGGAGAGGAAGCAACATTTGCTACGTGCTTTCAGCCAATCAGCAGCCGGGATTTTTCTTGCATTCATTTTTTTATTTTCATCTTAACTTTTAAGTACTTTAACAAAGTTTTATCAACTTTGTGAGGTAGTCAACTTGTACTTTGAGACTTCCCCTTTCGTTTGGTGTGTAAAACATAAAGATTGTTTGAATGGGGGGGGGGGAAGATATAAGCATTTGAAAAACGACAGAAAATCGTTACACTTTCGCTTCGCGAAATTTTGGATTGACACCTGTAGTGGGGTCGTGCATAAACCACGTGGCCTCCTTAGGGGGGGGGGGGGTTGAAAATCTGACCGAAAAAAACCACGAAAAGCCATGGGGGGGAGGGGGGGGGTCGACGGCTGACCACGTGGCCTATCAAAAAATATTTTCTATAAAAAAAACATCAACAACTGTGGTAATTAAATTTTATGACATGCATACACTTCAATCTCAAGATACCTTGTATTGTCTTGTGAATAAAAAAAATCAATTTCAGGATTATCGCTCAACATTTCGGTTTCACTACTACATTTGCAGGTGAATTGCCTAACATTAGAAAATAACCCGTCACGATTTTTCTTTTCAAACGATATTTATCTACTTTGAAATTCACCGAAAAATTGTTTTCTGATTGATATTCATTCGTATGAGCGAAAGCCATTTTCTTCTCCCCGAGAAAAGGATTAAAGTGAATATGAGCTTGGCATTTTGATTTAAGAGATAGTCCATAATTTGGGGTGTTATAACAATTCATCCGAACGAATTTTAGAACAGCTTTTAAATTTAGAAAATTTAAATATTTTCCTGAAACTGTATGTTTTTTTTTACAAGCAGTCAAGGCACTCATCGATCCTCACACATATTCTAACCAATTAAGTTGCTATTCTGTACAATGTTGTTGCATAATATAAATCGGAACCAGGATCGGATAAATTTTTGATAAATTTCAAATTTCTCAAGAATTTCCGGGATTTCCCGGGAAATTTGTTGCAAATTTCCCGTTTCTAGGACAATTTGAATCCCCGGGAAATTGAACGCTCTAAAAAGCCTACAACATTCAGTACTTACTTTTAAAAATCAAGAGGAAATCAATTTTTTTCGCGAAAATTTAACACGTAGCCTTTTGTGTGGGACAAACTTCAAAAGCGTTTTTCTCAGCATGCTGTTTTTTGCATATGGGACATTTTTGCGAACATGGGCAGTATTCGTGAATAAAATTTTAATGTAACGCCATTAAAGATCAATATAAATAAGAAATATTTATAAATATTAAAAAAACTCATCTTTCATTTTTTTTCAACATAAATATCTCAGCAACCAAAAGTATGATCTAAATTGTAAAATTATAAAGAATTTCCTGATCTTTAAGCTAGTTTTGTTTTCAATTTAAAAAAAAAAACAAAACAATAAATCATTTGCGAAATTTAACTTTTTCAAAAATTCATATTTAATAATAAATTAATGCGATCGATTTTTGCCTTCCTCACTGAGGTAAGGCTATAATCCTGCTCTAAAAATGAACTTTCTATTAAAAGCTCCTAGACCCACCTTCATGTATACATATCTACTCAGAATCGAAAACTGAACAAATGTCTGTGTGTGTGTATGTGTGTGTGTATGTGTGTGTGTATGTGTGTGTGTATGTGTGTGTGAATGTGTGTGTGTATGTATGTATGTGACCAAAATTCTCACTGAGTTTTCTCAGCACTGGCTGAACCGATTTTGATCGAACCAGTTGCATTCGACTTGGTTTAGGGTCCCATACATCGCTATTGAATTGTTTGAAGTTTCGATAAGTAGTTCAAAAGTTATGTATAAAAATGTGTTTTCACAAATACCCGGATCTCAGTTATATGCATGTAAACGATGTCCGGATCCATCATCCGACCTATCGTTGGTTAGATAATTGAAAGGCTTTTCCAATGAGTTCAAGACATTGAAGATCTGGCAACCCTGTCTCGAGTTATGACCACTTAAGTGATATTTATGTACTTTTTTGAGGCCGGATCTCACTTAAATGTATGTTAACTATGTTCGAATCCATCATCCGACCCATCGTTCGTAAGGTAATTGAACGGCCTTTCCAATGAGTACAAAACATTGAAGATCTGGCAACCCTGTCTCGAGTTATGACCACTTAAGTGATATTTATGTACTTTTTTGAAGCCGGATCTCACTTAAATGTATGTAAACTATGTCCGGATCCATCATCCAACCCATCGTTGATTAGGTAATTGAAAGGCCTTTCCAATGAGTCTACGACATTGAAGATCTGGCAACCCTGTCTCGAGTTATGACCACTTAAGTGATATTTATGTACTTTTTTGAAGCCGGATCTCACTTAAATGTATGTAAACTATGTCCGGATCCATCATCCAACCCATCGTTGGTTAGGTAATTGAACGGCCTTTCCAATAAGTCCAAAACATTGAAGATCTGGCAACCCTGTCTCGAGTTATGACCACTTAAGTGGTATTTATGTACTTTTTTGAATCCGGATCTCACTTAAATGTATGTAAACTATGCCTGGATCCATCATCCGACCCATCGTTGGTTAGGTAATTGAAAGGCCTTTCCAATGAGTCCAAGACATTGAAGATCTGGCATCCCTGTCTCGAGTTATGACCACTTAAGTGATATTTATGTACTTTTTTGAAGCCGGATCTCACTTAAATGTATGTAAACTATGCCTGGATCCATCATACGACCCATCGTTGGTTAGGTAATTGAACGGTCTTTCCAATGAGTCCACGACATTGAAGATCTGGCAACCCTGTCTCGAGTTATGACCACTTAAGTGATATTTATGTACTTTTTTGAAGCCGGATCTCAGTTATATGCATGTAAACTATGTCCGGATCCATCATCCGACCTATCGTTGGTTAGATAATTGAAAGGCTTTTCCAATGAGTCCAAGACATTGAAGATCTGGCAACCCTGTCTCGAGTTATGACCACTTAAGTGATATTGATGTACTTTTTTGAATCCGGATCTCACTTAAATGTATGTAAACTATGTCCGGATCCATCTTCCGACCCATCGTTGGTTAGGTAATTGAAAGGCCTTTCCAATGAGTCCAAAACATTGAAGATCTGGCAACCCTGTCTCGAGTTATGTCCACATTAGTTATCATTATTTTTTGGATCTAAAAAAATGATGAAACCACTCATATACCCATTTTTGGTAAAAAGTGAGGAAGGCATCAACCACATAGGTGGATTAATTTAGTTTTTTTATACATGCGGGTATATTTTTGAAGTCAGATTTTTCTAAGGATCTTATGTGACCATGAAAGATAGATTGAGAAAGTATAAAAAACTTGCAACAATATTAAAGAAACAAAACTTTCTCATTTTTATTAACTGTTTATATTTGGAAGATTGGATTAGTCACTAAAATATTCCAACCATTTTTTTATAAATAAATCAAAAACTTACAAAATATTTTAAACGTAGTGTTTTTAAAAAGAACTGCTCATATAAGAAAGAATGGCAAAATTGACAAAAACATTACAACAGTCAAGAATAGGTTTTAAAAATAAAATAAAAAATATTTAAGAAGTCAAACTTTTTTCTGGAAGAACTGCTCATATTTGAAGGAATGGAAATTTGAAGGAACGACAATCAAGAACAGTTTTTTTGAATAAAATAAAAACTTAATGATATTTTCAGAAGTCGAGCCTTTTTTAAAGAACCTTAAAGAATGGAAAAATCACAAAAACATTACGACAGTCAAGACAGTGTTTAATAAAAATATAAAACTATTTTAGAAGTCAACCTTTTTTGTAAGAACTGCTCATGTTTGAAAGAATGGAAAAACTCACAAAAATATCATGACAATCAAGAAAAGGTTGTTGTTAGAAATAAAAATAAATTTCCATCATATTTCAGAAGCGAACTTTTTTTTTTCAAGGAATCGCTCATGTTTGAAAGAATAGAAAAATTCACAAAAATATTATGACAATCAAGAATGGGTTGTTTTTAGAATAAAAAACTAACTTAATCCACCTATGTGGTTGGAGCCTTCCTCACAACAATGGCTGTACACAAGTTTCATCTATTTTTTAGATCCGGCTTCAAAAAAGTACATCAATATCACTTAAGTGGCCATATCTCGAGACAGGGTTGCCAGATCTTCAATGTTTTGCACTCGTTGGAAAGGTCTTTTGATAACCTAACCAACAATGGGTCGGATAGTGGATCCGTAAATAGTTTACGTACATTTAAGTGAGATCCGGCTTCAAAAAAGTACATCAATATCACTTAAGGGGCCATATCTCGAGACAGGGTTGCCGAATCTTCAATGTTTTAGACTCGTTGGAAAGGTCTTTTGATAACCTAACCAACGTTGGGTCGGATAGTGGAGCCGGACATAGTTTACATACATTTAAGTGAGATCCGGCTTCGAAAAAGTACATCAATATCACTTAAGTAGCCATATCTCGAGACAGGGTTGCCAGATCTTCAATGTTTTGGACTCGTTGGAAAGGTCTTTTGATAACCTAACCAACAATGGGTCGGATAGTGGAGCCGAACATAGTTTACATACATTTAAGTGAGATCCGGGTTCAAAAAAGTACATCAATATCACTTAAGAGGCCATATCTCGAGACAGGGTTGCCAGATCTTCAATGTTTTAGACTCGTTGGAAAGGTATTTTGATAACTTAACCAACGTTAGATCGGATAGTGGAGCCGGACATAGTTTACATACAATTAAGTGAGATCCGGCTTCAAAAAAGTACATCAATATCACTTAAGGGGCCATATCTCGAGACAGGGTTGCCAGATCTTCAATGTTTTAGACTCGTTGAAAAGGTCTTTTGATAATCTAACCAACGATGGGTCGGATGATGGACCCGGACATAGTTTACATACATTTAAGTGAGATCCGGCTTCAAAAAAGTACATCAATATCACTTAAGGGGCCATATCTCGAGACAGGGTTGCCAGATCTTCAATGTTTTAGACTCGTTGGAAAGGTCTTTTGATAATCTAACCAACGATGGGTCGGATGATGGACCCGGACATAGTTTACATACATTTAAGTGAGATCCGGCTTCAAAAAAGTACATCAATATCACTTAAGAGGCCATATCTCGAGACAGGGTTGCCAGATCTTCAATGTTTTAGACTCGTTGGAAAGGTATTTTGACAACTTAACCAACGTTAGATCGGATAGTGGAGCCGGACATAGTTTACATACAATTAAGTGAGATCCGGCTTCAAAAAAGTACATCAATATCACTTAAGGGGCCATATCTCGAGACAGGGTTGCCAGATCTTCAATGTTTTAGACTCGTTGAAAAGGTCTTTTGATAATCTAATCAACGATGGGTCGGATGATGGACCCGGACATAGTTTACATACATTTAAGTGAGATCCGGCTTCAAAAAAGTACATCAATATCACTTAAGGGGCCATATCTCGAGACAGGGTTGCCAGATCTTCAATGTTTTGGACTCGTTGGAAAGGTCTTTTGATAACCTAACCAACGATGGGTCGGATGATAGACCCGGACATAGTTTACATACAGTTAAGTGAGATCCAAATATATGTGAAAACACATTTTTATACATAACTTTTGAACTACTTATCGAAACTTCAATCTGTATAAAACTCGATCTATGGGACCCTAAACCAAGTCGAATGCAACAAGTTTGGGTCAAATCGGTTCAGCCAGTGCCGAGAAACATTAGCTAGTTTGTTGGTCACATACATACATACACACACACATACACACACACATACACACAGACATTTGTTCAGTTTTCGATTCTGAGTCGATATGTATACATGAAGGTGGGTCTACGACGTTTTTATACGAAGTTCATTTTTAGAGAAAGATTATAGTCGCCTTTATTTTAAAGAACTGCACATGTTTGAAAGAATTATCCCATTCTCATACTCACAATATCTCACTCACAGAAAAAATCGGATTTGTTAGTAAGAAAATATGTTTTTCAAGAATATTTAAGAAGTTTATATAATTATTATTATTTTTTTCATTTTTTCACATTGGACCTTTTATCCTTACGACGTTTTGTCCAGTCGACCTTTTTTCCATTTTCGACCTTTTGTCCATTCGACCTTATGTCTTTCGACCTTTTGGCATTCGACCTTTTGGCATTCGACCTTTGGTCCATTTGACCTTTTGTCGCACATCCGAGAAAAAATGGTACAAAATAACATTTTTGGACACATGGAATCATTGCTCACTTGTTTATGTAATATTTTTTATCCGTTTATTTGGATTGATTTTTTGAGCACAATTCATACTCTTAAAGCATTTATATTTTAGATGCATTTCATTGCTTGCAACTAAATAATTTTGGTTTCCAGTTTGTGATCGACAAACTTTTTCTCAAATTTCTTGTTTGATAGGGTTAACAGAAAAAAAAACTTAGTTTTGATAATCTTTTTTTTCTGTAACATTACAATTAAATTGTATACTGTAAAATAAATGTATTTAGTGAAAAAAGGAGGTCACATGGATGCAGACAAATGCATTGTAAATTTAATTTTTGAATTCAACAAGTTTTTTTTTAATTTTTTAGAGAAATAAGCCACGTGGCCATAAGGGGGTTGGCGAGAAACCACGAAAACCATGGGGGTAGGGGGTCAAAATTCCCAAAAAAAAGGCCACGTGGTTTATGCACGACCCCTAGACAGTGCCCTTAGGACAAAGTTCTTTGTCAAAACTTTTTTGTTAAACCGTACGTGCACATTCTGTATTCAAGCCCAGTTTTAAAAATATTTAATACTAGAAAAAGCCGTTAATTGTCACCCAATTTTACGGTTCTTATGATTATGTCCCATTTTTACGCAACAAAAGAAAGAGTCAACAAAAATATACACAAAAATGTTTTTTAAATTAATAAATGGCAATCTTATATCAATTCCTTCTTAGTTCGTTCAAAATGACGTTTCACGTTGAAAACAAGAGAACAAGTATAAGAAAGCAAGATAGGCCATAAATTGTTTAAATTTTAAGATTATTTTGTTAACGAAATATGACTGTTAAGAGATCTTGAGTAAATTACAGTTTGAAGAAAATTTTAGATTTTATTTTGTTCTGATACTTTATTGTTGAATCTTGTCATTAACAACATGTATGTAAAAATTAGTTTTTTACTAGTTTGAAACTATTGACAAATCAGGGGCTTATTCTGGTGAGCTTACCGAGCCCAACACAAATAAGAGCTTGTAGAGCCTGTGCTCCACCCTTTAATTCTCGGATTAGTTTTCAAAAAGCCGTAAGAGCCATTGGTAAACAAAGTCTTTTTTGCATCGGTATTCGACCTACTTACGAAAAACCAATATCAAAAATGCTTTAGATTGTTCATCTACACGTTCTCCAAGTGCTCCAAACTTAAAATAAATGAAATTTTATAGGTGTAAGAGTCGTCTTCTGGGTCCTGCCTCGGTGGAATCGCTGGTAGGCAGTTGGACTAACAATCCAAAGGTCGTCAGTTCGAATCCCGGGGTGGATGGAAGCTAAGGTGTAAAAAGTGGTTTGCGATTGCCTCAACAATCAAGCCTTTGGACACCTAGTTTCGAGTAGGAATCTCGCAATCGAGAACGCCAAGGCAATGCTGTAGACCGAATAATTTGAATTTTTGATTCTGTTGTTTAGAATGTGCTTCGTTTTGAAGGATTTCCAGCAAATTAAATCTCAGAGTCTCAGTGAAATAAAGAAAGCTATATCGTAATTTCAGCTGACGATAATCAAATTTTTTTTCCTCAAAAACGAATCCGTAATTTAAAACCAATGATTTTTTTTTTCAAAAGGATGTATTTTGCATTTTGAACTACTGCAATTTTCCAATAACTTTCTTGTTCACAATTTTTCTAAAATATTTTTTTTTGCGTTTGTTCAAGCAGATTTTAAAGTACTCTGAATATGCCGTGAAATTGATATTTAAAAAAAAGTTTAACTTTTCTGGGTCCGAATCATAGAAATCTTGATGAAAATTATATTTTACAGCCATAGAATATGGAAGCCGAAATTTGCTGGTTAGTAGAAAGTTACTTGTAAGGAAGGCAAAACACTCCTTTTAAAATGTTTGAAGTTTCGATAAGTAGTTCAAAAGTTATGCATAAAAATGTGTTTTCTTTTGCATCTGGATGTAATATAAGTGGCTAGAAATCAACTCAAATAACTTCGTGTTGATTGAAGGTGCTGAACCGATTTGAGCCAAAAATAAAAAAAAATCCGGATAATAAAAATTTAGGCTATAAGACCAAAGACTCAATACGATAAAAAATAAAAACGATTTTTCAAATAACTTCTTTTTGAAGAAAAATTTCTAGATAAATTATATTAAGGACTAAATGAAGAACAACATTTTAAAGAAGTTCAACGTTTCTTTACCTGTGCAGTTACATACGCTATGGCCAAATGCGAAACTCTACAGGAGCCATCCTGCCAGCGAGTGACGCTGAGTGCACGCTGTGAGGGTGATAGCCCAATAGCGGGAAAATCCTTGTGCTGGGGGTGGTGGGTCGCCGAGGACTAATGAAATGCAGTCTCATCTCCTCATCGTGCTGCCGTTGATTGTGTCACAAACAGAACTGCTTCTGCTGCTGGGGAATAAAACTTGAGCGAGTGTTTCGCTTCACTGGATGGCAATTTACGTCCAGCCATCTCGGGGTGAAGAATTTATAATTTGATAAAGAATGCAAAAAGTCGGCTTGGGTGTGCCCTCTTTAACCACGTAACCACGTGTCCACCGGTGAACCCCTCGGGGGATTGCACTGCTACGAACTCCCTTTGGAGTGTTCATCTTGTGCAAATCACAGATTTTCTGCAAGTGCATGTGCAATGTGCATCCAGCTGTGTAACACTTTTGCAATTGCACATTGTTGTCTGAGAATGGGATTAACTGCACTCACTCTGGCAGGAGAGTAGGTAATTGATCGTACATCTGGCACGCCACGTGAGCAACTTCTGCCCGGATCAGAGCTTGACCACATCGAATGCAGGATGTCGTAACTCACTTTCTCGACCTGGCGGAGCAACCTCGTGGTCGTCCGGAGGATGCTGCTGTTAAAAGCATCCATTAATTAACGGCGGGGAATTGTCTGGAATTTGCATGGCCTGTCGATCGGGCTCGGGTTGCATCTCAACTCGGGGCTGCCGGAATTTAATGGACAGTGCACGAATTGGGCATTCCAATTTTAATGGGATGTGCCGACGGTCGAAAGACCGTCCGGTGGCAGGGTGAAAAATGATGGTTCAATTGAAAAGACGGCGGCTTTTTTAAGCTGAAATATGCAGAGTTTTTTTTCATTAATTGGATAACTTCAAGATGTAAAATTTGCATGAAAAATAATGTAATGCTACATAAGTTCAATTGTTTCATTATAATAACGTTTCACACAATTACAGAACAGTACAGAACTACCATGAACATCTTTTTACTTTAGCCGAAATCTGCTTTACTCTATACTTCAAATCCGTCTACTTTTTCGGTCTTTCCGCGATTCAACGTTTCACAAAGCAATTGTTAGTACATCGTACTGACTGGAAGCAAGTCGTCGCTTTGTGGAGTCAAATAGAGCTATTCAAACAATCACCCCAGCACAATCACACACACACACATTGGCTGTCGCCTTTGACATGCAACCTCCGCGTAAAATTCATTCAACCTTGTCTAGTCTGAGCGACCGTCGACGGCCAAGTCAATGAACCCCTGCAGCAGACTTGGGTGGTGGCGGTGGGCTGGGATCCAGGGTGGACCTCACCGTGTCGCGTCGTCGTCGGAAAAGCTTGGCTGCACCTTCCGACCTCCACTTGACTTGTGTGCCACAATCAGCTCGTTCTGCATAACAAGTGCAATTACACACAGTTTAGTAGCCAATCTGCTGCTGCTGCTGGATCCCAACTATTTAATTGGGTCCGTACTAGCAGAAGTCGTCCACCCACGACAAAACGCAGACGCTGGGCGATGTTTAATTTAGTTGTTTTGTTTAGCTTGCCGTGCGGCCATGAACATAATGAGTTTGATGACGGCAAATTCACGTGAAGAATAATTACAGGGTTCAGTGAATGGCTTAGATTAGAGGTTTCTTTTGTCCTAAAAGATAACTAACAATTAAATAAATAATATTAAATGTTAAGTATTTATAATGAAGCCAGACCATGCAACAAAACGTAAATGCTTGAACTATTCAGAACGAAAGTCCTTAGGTGCATGTCACGAAGCTAGAACAAACCACACCGTGACGCTGTGGTGCCTCCCACGTGGCGTGATTGAAGCTAATTTCCTCGACGCGTCACAACCTGTCACCAGCCCGTGGGAAGAATGTAAGCACGCCGCGTTGCAAATGTCTGGGAATTGTTACCCAAATTCAGTTTGCACCCGGGGTTGATTGTACTTGACTTACGGCGGTGATAGTTGAGTCAAGTATTTGCGAGAAATGGATTATTTTCATCAATAGAAAGCAACAATTAGTGGAGTGATATTAGTGCTATCTCAAGTTAACACCAATATAAGTGATATTCAAGTTTTTTGTTGATACCAATTCGCGTAATTTGTGTGAAAATAATGCCCGGATCTATCAGTATCAGCCATCGCCGAATAGGACATGCGAAAACCTTTCCAATCCGTTATAAAGTTTGATAATCTGTTGTGACCAGTTGGTTTATATATATTTGTAGCCGAATCTGGAGCATTTTCTCGAATGGGACGTTCTACTGAATAGACATTTGGCCGTTTTGGTTTTGGTTTAAAAAGCATTGGAGATGCCTTGTAATTATTTTTGGCTGAAAAAAATACACATGGTTGAAAAATTTTGTTTTTGTTTTTAATTGTTTGCAACATGTATGCAATATCTTAAAATTATGCAAAAACTCACAGAGACTTTTCTCAAAACCAGCAACCGCTAGATTTGTCAGATCTTCAACATTTTGGACGCGTTGGAGAGACCTTTCAAATACCTTTCTAAAAATGTATAACATGACGGGTTTCCTTACAAAAACCACCCTTTTTACAATCTTCCGGACTTAAGTCAAAATCGTTTTTTAAGCATAACTTTTGAAGTACATGTTCGCATAAATGTCCCTTATGCATTTAAGGCAAGTTGAGAAAACGGGCTTGAAAGTTTCCAAAACTGTTTCTTAAGAATTTCAATGCTATCGTCATTTCATTCAATATCAATTCAATATACATCACATGCTCTTATTTATGCTTTTGTTAAGTTTATTTTGGAATTTGTCTTGATTCTTCTCTTTCGATTTGAAAAAGTACGCAGGATGGGACTTGGTATGTGAACATTTTCTTCATAGCTCATCAAAATGTTCGCATACTAGCCCGATCGAAGCATGCTGCCAAGATATTCCAAGTTGTAAACAAATCCTGAGAAGAAAATGGCAGAATTTTTCAAGTTTAAAAAAATAAAAGAAATACCTTTTTGCTGATTTGTACGAGTTGTTGGCGAATGGACCTGGTGTTCCTGGTCGGATTAGTGAATTCGAGTAAAAATCGAAGACTTGAGCTAGTAATAAAGGTAAGTTTGAGATCTAATATTCCCAAGAAGGACTCATTTGTGAGCATTTCTACTATGGGACTTATATTTGAACATTTTTCAGATGGGACAAACAAACTTGCTGTGAATTCTTGAATTTATAGAACAAAGTGGTAAGTATTATTAGTGTAGCATAAAGTAAAGTGAAAATGGAAGCTAGTCCAGTATCTAACTGAAAATCAACCAAAATGTATATGGGACATTTATGCGAACATGGGCAGTTAACTAAACATCACAATTTATAGATATTGACTTAGGGGACCCCAAGATGGATCGAATGAGGCCAATACGGACAGAATCGGTTCAATCAGTTCCGAGATAATCGAGTTTAATTATTTTGATCAACATCTAACCACCTGCACAGGCATTTGCTCAGAATTTGAGTCGATATGTATACATGAAGGTGGGTCTAGGAAATCAAATTAAGAAGTTCGTTTTTCGAGTGATTTTATAGCCTTTCTTCATCGAGGTGAGGAAGGCAAAAACCCAAAGAATTATTTTTGATCAACTTTGAATCCAAGAACTTTTAAGTAATGAACATAGAGCATTACAAAATCGGCCTATTTTGACAATTTTTAATTTTTGATTTTTTTAATATGAATCAAACTTTGTGCGAACCTTACCTATGACCAAAATGCTATATTGTTCACTCATACAAGTCTTTATACAATATTGGCAGTCTTTATACAAAATGTCAATCTTGATTCAAACAATTTCAAAATATTGTTTTCGAAAGGATCGGAAAATTTCACGAATTTTTCATGTTTTAACATTGGAAATCAGACCATTAGTTGATAGTAGTTTTGAAAATCGAAAAACTGCAAATAATTCACTGAAATAAAACTTTCGGTGACTATAAAAAAATCAGTTAAGTATTTTTCGATTGCAAATTAAATTTTATATGAAAAAATCAGGTAAAAAAAAATTGGCATGAAATTTCGTTTTTCCCAAAAATCACTATTTTTCAAAAAATCATAGATTGATGGCAAATTTTTGGACCATTCTTCTCTATGGCTAAAAGTTGCGGTTTTTTTTTCTCCTAAAACATATAAAAAAATCACGAAAATCAAAAAATAAGTAATTTGGGAAATTGATTTTTTGTGCAGAAAGTCAATTACAAAATTCGGCAATGTTTTTCCGTTTCGTATTTTATCAATAGTCCCCAACAATACCTGCTACTTTACGGAAGACACCAAATTGATCAGAAAATTCTCTCAAAAGTTACAGATTTTTGAATATTTATGTACCATTTTTGTATGGACAGCTGACAAAATTGTATGGAGACTTGTATGGATGAACTAATGACACAAAACAGCATCTTTGATCATAGGGAATGCCCTCACAAAATTTGAGCCAAATAAAAAAATAAAAATAAAGTCACGATGGATCTCATAATTGACCCGGCCATCATTTTCATCGTAATATCTGAGATCCGGCCTCGAAAACGTAGGGGAAGGAGGGGAAAGTGTAACAAGCTAGACTTTGGTACACCCAAAGTTAAAGAACGAGGGGATAGTCCTCGCGAAAAGAAACGTTTTTTTTAGTACCATTTTACTACCGAATCTTGCTCTTTATTCTCTCGTATGCCGATGTCCAGTTCTGGGTGTAGAACAAGTTTCTAAAAGATCCGGTTTTGCACCATAAAAATTGGATTAAAAAAATTGTTTTTCAGAAAATTCTACTCAAGACGAACAACCCATTGGGACAAGAAGAACAATTCATGAAACAGCATGCCACTTTGCTAACAATTCTTCGCCGTCGTGCTAACTTGTCGCACGTGCATTTGGGCCTATTTGAGAAAAGGACGCAATTTTGTGCAGCTCACAATGCCTTACGTCTTGACCTTCACAGATCCCCAAAATTCGTTTTCAATCCTAAAATACTCAATTAAAACCAAAATAGCTATGTGCATTTTTGTCACTTTTATATGTAAGAAGTTTTAATTTTGTCGTGCTATCTTGTCGTGCTATTTTGCCACTCCCTGAAAATTGATGTAAGTGCAACAATGGAACACCGGAAGGCATGTTTCTCACTTCTACCGCTAGGTTCGCATAGTTGAAGAGCAATTACCCTCTAGCGGCAGTTAAACGAAACTTTATTTAAACCATAGATGGCGGCACTGTTGTCGAAAGTGGTTACCGTACTGAACCTTATTTTGGAATAATCTGATTTTTTAAAATTTAATTTATTTTTGATTATTTCTAACACTTTTATTAAGAATTTAAATTTGTTGCATTATATTATGTAACTACACATAGTTTTTGCTGCTTTAAATTAATATAGCGTTGTTTTTCGGAGTTTATTTAAGTAACATATATATTCCAAAAATAGGTCCTTGATTGTTCTGTTATGTTTATAAATATTTGTCAAAAATCAGCTGTTGTTGATGTTTTTATTTTGAATCACGAAAATTTGTCTCCGTCGGAATTTGCGAAACCATTCCGAAAGCAACCCATTTCGGAACATGGACCGTTGCCAAATCTGCAACCAGCCAGCAACCTGCCAGCACCGGTCTTCTTCAGCCGCCAAGAAGGGCATCCTAATCATCATCACTTGTGGTGCAGTGGTGCCGCCAACGGACCGTAGTCCGCCCTGGATGTGCCAAGATGACCGCACCTGTACTGGAAGTTCTGCCCGAGGGCAGCTTTAACTGTTCTATGCCTGCGAGCAGTGTCGGAAGACGACGACGGAAGACAGCCGCACTTGGGAGTTGACGGAAAAACATGACACGATTCGGCAGTTGGACCAGCGAATGATCGCGACGTTTAACGCAAATTTGACTCCGAGGGGGAGGAAGGGGAAGAACGGCTGGAAAGAAGCAACATTACCGGCAGAGATGTGGGAGCGGATTTTCGGAATGCTGAGCTGACAGAGCGGCAGCTGTTGACGATTCACTTGACATGCAGCCGTTAGGGGGATGTCTTGGACAAATGTTCTCGGTTGCGGGATCGGCTGGTGGTTCGGTTCCCGAAGCAGTTGTTGGTGGACGGGCGTTACAGACCTGCCGTGAAAGAAACCAGCATTGCGGTTGCGTTCTACCGGAAGACGCTAACGTTGAAGAATCTGCAGTTTGAGTTTGGCTTGACATGCTAGAATCGGTCGGTAGAATGTTTTGTTTGTAACAATTTCAAATTTAAAATGCTTCTTCTCTTCTAGGATCAAGAACAAATCGTGAAACGCCGGCTGCTCTGTCCTGAAACACCTCAAACTGGAAGATTTAGATCTCCCCCCGGAGAGCCTGCAGCAGCTCCTAGCAAACTCACGCGTGCCCTAATCTAGCCCTCGCCGAGCTGCACAAACTCCAGCAACTCCTGCTAACCCACGTCCGAGCTCCCAAGTCGGAAGAGTCCTTCTGGCCGGCCACACCTCTAACCCAGTACAACTTTGCCTCCCTTTGCCACCTGGAGGTCGACCGCGTCAAGCTTGGTGAACCGCTCGGAATGTACCCGACCGAACTAAAGCTGCTCGGAATTTGCCCGGCCGAATGCTGGAGAAGAGTCGCTGCACTTGCTGCTGGGTCGCAAGTTTGGCCAGCTCGACGAGCTAACCATGCTGAATTGGAGACTGTGGCCGGATGAGGATCGCATCATGTACGAGCAAACCTCCCTGCAAAAAACCTTGCTCCCGAACCGTGTCAACCTCACCACCCGCGCAAAACAATTTCCTGCTTCAACAGTTTCTTCTGTTGTGGACTTGCGTGCGCCATACCACTGCTGTGTGGCCACCACACGTGCTTCAAACCGTGACACGAGAATGGGTGCCAAACCAACGTCGCCAAAAAGAAAGACGCTTGGGTACATGCTCCCAGCGGTTGTGAGCATTGCGCACCAGAGCAGTTCTCTCAGATTTCGGTCATTCGATTTTTTTTTTTTAATCCGACTGAAACTTTTTTGGTGCCATATAATTTTCCATACAAATTTGGAAGCTGGCCATACAAAAATGATGTATGAAAATTCAAAAATTTGTATCTTTCGAAGGAATTTTTTGATCGATTTGGTGTCTTCGGCAAAGTTGTAGGTATGGATATGGACCACACTGGAAAAAAATGACACACGGTAAAAAAATTTTTGGTGATTTTTTATTTAACTTTTTGTCACTAAAACTTGACTTGCAAAAAAACTTTATTTTTATTTTTTTGATGTTTTATAGGACATCAAATGCCAACTTTTCAGAAATTTCCAGGATGTGCAAAAAATCTTTGAGCGGGTTATGAATTTTTGATTCAATACTGATTTTTTCATAAAATGGAAAAATCGGTCGCAAAAATTTTTCAACTTCATTTTTCGATGTAAAATCAAATTTGCAATCAAATAGTACGTAACTGAAATTTTAATAAAGTGCACCGTTTTCAAGTTAAATCCATTTTTAGGTGACTTTTTTAAAAATAGTCGAGATTTTTCATTTTTTTTAATTAGTGCACATGTTTGCCCACTTTTGAAAAAAATATTTTTGAAAAGCTGAGAAAATTCTCTATATTTTGCACTTTTGAACATTGTTGATACAAACCTTAGTTGGGGCCAAACATTCAATTTTAAAATGTTTGTCTTGGTTAAAAAAATTGAAAATATTTTTTTCGAGAAGATCGGAAAATTTCACGAATGTTTCATAGTTTAACATTGAAAATCGGACCATTAGTTGCTGAGATATCGACATTAGAAAATGGTGTGTTGTTTGGGCGGGACTTAGAAAACATCAATTTTCCTGTTTTTAAACCTTTGCATGGCAATATCTCAGCAACGAAGGGTCGTATCAACAAAGTTTAAAAATGCAAAATATAAAAAAAATTCTCAGCTTTTCAAAAATATTTTTTTCAAAAGTGGGCAAACATGTGCACTAATTAAAAAAAATGAAAAACTGCGACTTTTTTAAAAAAAAGTCACCTAAAATTTGATTTAACTTGAAAACGCTGCACTTTATCAAAATTTCACTGAAGTACTTTTTGATTGGAAATTTCTGAAAAGTTGGCATTTGATGCCCTCTAAAACATAAAAAAATAGTTTTTTTTGAAAATCAAGTTTTAGTGACAAAAAGTTAAATTAAAAATCATCAATTTTTTTTACCGTGTATCATTTTTTTTTTCAGTGTAGTCCATATCCATACCTACAATTTTGCTGAAGACACCAAATCGATCAAAAAATTCCTTCAAAAGATACAGATTTTTGAATTTTCATACATCATTTTTTTATGGCCAGCTTCCAAATTTGTATGGAAAATTATATGGACAAACTAATGATGCAAAATGGCTTCTTTGGGCATACCGAAGGCACCAAAGAAGTTTCAGTCGGATTAAAAAACACAAAAATTAAAATTTAAGAAAAAGACCGATTTCGTAGAGAACTGCTCACCAGTAACCATTCGAGCTGCTGGTGCTTGCACCGGCCAATGATCTCGACCAGCAGGTTCGGACGGTGATGCGTCACTTTAGGATGCATTCGAAGCCGACAATCCCTACACGTGCATTTAAGGCGGCGCGCTGAAGGAACTACAGGTGAGTTGCGCCAGATTGACTTAAATTGCTGAAGTTGTCGTTTTTGTTTCTTTTAGACGAACGTGGGCAACTTTGACTGCTGAAACGCGTCAGAGGATAACACCCATCGCATTGGCATTGGCAGCACGGAACGTTACTCGTCGTTAGAAAAAGTTCGTCAGACGCGGGAGGCATACAACGGAGCTGAGCGCCTGGAGACATGGAATGATCGAAATTCTGCAGTGGAGTTTTGCTTATTAATTTTATGTATAATAAAAGTTATTTTTGGGGTTTCCGGTGTCGGGTTAGTGGGTACGGTTGGTGCATCCGTAAGGAGAAACAAGTCGAGGACTCTGGCTAGGTCAGAATAGCCGACCTGCGACCAACACGCAAGTGCAAGTATAGCTGCGCTGGTGTGGTCTTCACTTGTGGGATTAACAAAACGAACCCTAACCCAAAAATAATGTTCACGTGATTTATGGATGGACCTTAGAGTGTAACCAAATCGCATTAGAACACCTTCGTTAACGTTCTCATCCTAATTAGCTCAAAAGTTTTAACCCGTCATCATACGGCCGATGTCGCAATCGTTGCCCTCATGAAATTTTATTAGTACATGACTTTGTAGAAGGGTTGGGCCACGTTTGTCACGATCGGTTCTACTAGCGCTTTCTCCCTCCCTCTCCCACTTTTCTGTTGGTGACGGGAATCAGTGTTCTCCACAATCAGGCTCCGGCAGCTCCCTTCTTCTTGGCAGCAGCACCGAGGTTGACTTCTTGACGGCTGCCTTCTTGTCGCCGGCCACAGTCTTCTTCGTCTAAGCGGCGGCATCAGCAGCCTTTTCTGGTCGCATCCACCGTTGGAACTGTAGGGTCTAACGCTTTCCGAGTGTTCCGCCCTTTGGCACAACAAGTGTGACAGTGTGAGAGGAACGACGGTAGGCGCGAGAATGGAGAGGAGCGAGAAGGTCAGTCTGGTCGGGGAGAGTGACGCGAGTGGTTCGAGAGGCGCTGGGAGACGATCCGGAGCAACCGGCGGAGGATCGGCAACGGACACCGGGTCAGAGGGCGGTTGGGAGGATGACCGGCAGCTATCGAGCTGCCTCCGTACGCCGAGACTCCACAAAACTGGCGACGAGGATGAAGCACAGGTAACAGTGATTTTTTTTTGGTGTGATAGAATATAGGGCTAAGCAGGCCATTGTTTGAAGATGTTTTTTTTTGTTTTCAAATGAGTGTGAGTGCACTCAGGAAAGGAGGAGGAGAGATACTGTGAGGAGTTGTTGGTCGTCTTCTTTCGACCGTTTGATCGTCGGTTGAGAAAGGCAAAATGTCAAACAAAACATGGGTGCGTTTAGTGATCCAAAATAAAACGATAAGTCAAATAATGTTGACGTAGGACTTCGTTCGTATGACGTAGGATAAGTTTGAAATGTAGTAATGTATTTGATGTTAAGTTTCCAAACGGTTTTGACAAAGAATTTCAACAATATGACGTAAGACAAGTTTAAATTCATAATTTAAATTGAAGGATTATTTATCAACTTTTGAGTTTAAAAAAAATAATTATGTGACGAAGAGATAATAAGACAAGTTGCGTAGCTACATCATTGAGTTGTATTCTTCAATAGTACAAAATGAATTTAAATTGTGTAAAGTTGAGCTGATTGGAGGACCTACAATTAACTTAAATCATTTTTTAGTTGATGCTTCGAGAACTACTTTTGTGTATTAAAAAAAAAACTAATATACCTTAACATATTTCAGATTCCAACAGATGTCAATGCAAGAAGTAAACAAGGGGTTGTTTTCAGATGAAATGTTCCTGTTGTTACAGGTGGTGAACAAAAGGTTGTTCACGGGTAAAATGTCCCTGTTTTTACAGGTGGTGAACAAGAGGTTGTTCACGGGTAAAATGTCCCTGTTTTTACAGGTGGTGAACAAGAGGTTGTTCACGGGTGAAATGTCCCTGTTGTTACAGGTGGTGGACAAAAGGTTGTTCACGGGTGAAATGTCCCTGTTGTTACAGGTGTGGACAAAAAGATGTTCACGGGTTAAGTGTTCAGTTGTCTAGCTGTTCACGAATGGAAGTTGTACTGTCCCTGTAACTGTTGTTATAGGTGGTGAACAAACATAAGAGATGTTCACGGGTTAAGTGTTCAGTTGTCTAGCTGTTCATGAATGGAAGTTGTACTGTCCCTGTAACTGTTGTTATAGGTGGTGAACAAACATAAGAGATGTTCACGGGTTAAGTGTTCAGTTGTCTAGCTGTTCACGAATGGAAGTTGTACTGTCCCTGTAACTGTTGTTATAGGTGGTGAACAAACATAAGAGATGTTCACGGGTTGAGTGTTCAGTTGTCTAGCTGTTCACGAATGGAAGTGGAATTGTCCCTATGACTACTGTTATAGGTGGTGAACAAACACAAGAGATGTTCACGGGTTAAGTGTTCAGTTGTTTAGCTGTTCACGAATGGAAGTGGAATTGTCCCTGTAACTATTGTTATAGGTGGTGAACAAACATAAGAGATGTTCACAGGTAACGTGTTCAGTTATCTAGCTGTTCACAAATGGAGATTTAATTGTTTCTGTTGTTGTTGTTAACGATGGTAAACAGGTTAAGTTCAGATTTAAATTTTCAGTTTTGTAGCTGTGTACGAATGGAATTGACCGTCCCTGCATCTGTTGATACGGAAGGTGTTCAGTTATGTAGCGGCTCACGAGTTCGATTGATAATGTCTCTGTAAATATTTAAACTATGAGATTGTTCTCGGGTGTATGCGAAACTGTTGAATTTGAGGCTTGGATTTGTATCCGATAGAATTTGTTGTTGTTGTTGTGAAGGATGGTGTTTATATATCAGAATATATTTCTTTTGAACAGTTGTTAAAGGGGTGAATGGGTAAAGGTTGATTTGGTTCTCGTTAAGAGTGTTGTCGCAAGAGCAGTGAATTTTAGCGTAACAGGCGGAACAGGACATAGTAGAGTTTTTATAGACGGAATGAGTCACAGTTGGGTCATCGCTATCTAGCAATTATTTCATTTAAAATTTGATCGTGTGGCTCAGACGTATAGTTTTGATTGATTTTAGTATGTGTGAGTGCATCTCTTTTGAGCCTATGTTAATAAATGGATAGTGGTCGTAGTTAGCGAATTGGTTATTGAATGTTTATTGTTGAGTAGAGTAACACATGGAATGATATGTCAAATAAGTTTGGAGCGAGGTGGGATATTTGGAAAGGCAAGTTAGTCAAACGAATCTGTTACTTAAGAGGGTTGAGTGCGTTCGTTGGTTTATCTTGGATTATTTGCTTGATATTAGACGATGTTGAGTCACACTGGATAAAATACCAGCAGTTGTGTGAGTGTACTTTGTACACGCCTTGGCCAAATACCCAACTTCTCGAAGGTAAAATATTCGATTGGACTATACCTTGATAGGGTGGATCATGGATTGTTTTAGTCGTTGTCTATTGACATACTATACAAACATTATTTATTTGATGTATCACAAGGCAGAGGTTGTAGGATTCAGTGAAATTAATGGAATTTGAAATATGTCGTTGCAACGAGAAGGCTGTTTTATATGTATATTGAATTCATTCGAATTGAGTTGAACTGAGGATCAATAGTATCCAGTAATCATTCTTACTACTGGCAAGCATGATAGTGGTTTTAAAAGAAGAGAGTGTCAATAGTTACTGCTATTCATGCATCTTTTATGTTTCATGATAATTTGCTATTTATTTAAACAACTTACATGTTAAGTTAAAACTGGTGTTAGGCAATGCTATATTTTCTTGATTATTAATTATTGGTACACATCAAAATGCTAGTTGGGTATCCAGCAGATCCGTCCTTTTGTTAACAATTAATGAATTTTGAGGCTCTGAAGGTACCAATCCAAGTCGACCATTTGGCGGATATGTTGTATCAGGAAAAACATTAAAATTTTGTTTCAGAATACAACTGGACCCTGAATTTAATACTATCAATAATAATGACAATTATTGCTCCAAGAGTGAATGACATCATCTACGATTTTGAGAAGTTTATGGTAGCCATATTTTCAGAAGAGGTAATCATAAAGGATTTGTATAAAAGTGTAATTTGAATTGTACCGTCGCATTTAATGCGAAAGTATTATTTAGTTTGGTAGTAACCATTTACAAAATTTAAGGGGCGAAGCTGCTATACGTTGTGGATTTGAATTACACATAATTCTGTATCATTATATCGCGGTAGTTTGGAAGTAAGAAATTCTTGTAGTTTGCAATAGTTTTACCTTATTTTATTTTTGTTAGATTACTTTCTTAAAGATTGTCCACAGAATAAATCGTATAGTTAGGTCAAAAAATTAGTGAATTAATAGACGTTATACATTTGAGTTGGATTCATATATATTGCTTCAGGAAGTTACGTTTAATTTATAGACTAAATTATTAAGGGGTTGTGAAACTAACTCATGCAAATGTTCTGTTTATAGCAATCTTATTTTGAGATCAGTTTTAATTATTTTAATATATTTGAAACTTCACTTATGTACACTACATTAGATCAATAGGAATACATAAGGTCTTTTTGACTTTATTGTTAATTAATATCTAAACTGCTATCAATTAGATTGTGTCTTTGTTTGTAACAATATAAAGGAATTCTTATTATACTAGCTTATTCTCTTTATTGTTGTGTAGCTGAATGTAAATAGCAAGTAAGTCGCTTATAGCTAATTTATTGGTTTAAAAATACTCTAGAAATCATAAAAAAGCTTTTACAGCTAAAAAGTGTGTATTGAAGATATCGTTTATGGATTAGTATTAATTAAGACAACAAGTTGAGAAGATGAATTTAAGATTCGGGTGAGCATATTAATTGATATTGGAATAAGGTAACAGGATAGATTTCTTGAAAAAAAAAAACTAAAAGAAGTTAGACTTAGTTTCATGTCGAAATAAAAAAAAACAAAACGGGAGAAGGGTTATCGAAGCTAAACATTGTTGTTGAATATAGTTCTGCTAAGTGTAATCGGTAAAATGATATCTTTGAGTTTGTCTCAAATTACCGCAATGCGAGTTATGTTCAATATTGTAAATCATTTTGAGACTAAGGATAATCGATCAGAGGAGTAGTTATGTTATTCTTTAGAGATTTATGTGTTAAAGGATTTGATCAATTTATATAAGATTGTATAGGGAACAACATGTAATTCCATCCTGCCCTAATGTTGGCATATCGGCACTTTAACTCTCTTGAAAGGCGTTTAGAACTGAAATGTACTGATAAGTAGCTTAGTAGGAGGTGAGCAAGTTATTTTATGTAGAGGCTTTGAAAAATCAGTTGTTTATAGAGTAAAAGGCTCTAGTTCTAATTTATCTAGGAGAGACCAACTTCAATTGCTAAAGTATGAACAACAAGCACATATTTCAAAATAAAACCAAGGGGGGATTGTAGGGTCTAACGCTTTCCGAGTGTTCCGCCCTTTGGCACAACAAGTGTGACAGTGTGAGAGGAACGACGGTAGGCGCGAGAATGGAGAGGAGCGAGAAGGTCAGTCTGGTCGGGGAGAGTGACGCGAGTGGTTCGAGAGGCGCTGGGAGACGATCCGGAGCAACCGGCGGAGGATCGGCAACGGACACCGGGTCAGAGGGCGGTTGGGAGGATGACCGGCAGCTATCGAGCTGCCTCCGTACGCCGAGACTCCACAGGAACCTTTTTGACAGTAATGGTGCCGCTTCCGGTAGCGGTAGCGACGCTGGCGCAGGCGACGGCCATGTCATCTTTTCGAGGACATTTTAAAATGGAACACTGCTTAGACTCAATCCAACGAGCAAATCCTCGAAGGAGCCGCTGCAACTGGTGTTGGCACAGGTGCCGATCTGAGTAAGCAAAGTAATCTCCACCGGCAGCCGGCTTGCTTGCCTGTCTGTCCCATACTTCAAATCAAAATCTCTGAACTCCTGACCCGGTGTAGCAGCAGCAGGTTCGTCCGCGGTCCGTGGTTTATTATCTTCCAATCGTCCAGTTAGCTGAGACTCCGACCGACGGCTGGCCGGGACATGTTTTGAACAGATCTGGGGGTAGTATTCCTACAAGAACATTGTTTCAATCACTTCAGTTGATTTGATCCAATAAAATTTATCTACCTACCACTACCTAAAAAGCCAAAAACGACCGTCTCCACCACGTAAGATAGTTTTGGCGCACCTTCATCTCCACAGCTTTACCGGGACACAAATCAACCGCGCATCGTGCTGCGACCTCGACGCAAAACCGTTAAACGAAACAAGCACCTGTGGTGCCTTCGGCTGAGGCAAGGTCAACAGTTTCAGCACCAACGAAGTGTCGTTCGCTTTCACCTGCCTTGAGGAATCCGACGGCGCGTAAGTTTCTTCGCCAATGCCACAAACGGCAGCTTCACACATGGCCACGACGTGGGCCAGCACTGGGTTGAAATATGCCGGATAAAGGACCTTCTGCTGCTTGGAGGGTCCTTCACTGAGCGCGCTCAGTTTATGCTTCGATCCACCCAGCTCTTCCACGTACGTTCCGGGACCGTGCGTGGCACCAAACGTTTCTCGAACAGCGATTGCATGTTGAGGTTCATTTTGGGTACGCCGTCGTTCTCGGTGACGCTTGACGAGGACAGTCCTGGAACGTTGCTGGGTGGTCTTCCTGGAGGAACAGAGCCCGGGACAGATTGGCTCACCGAGGAGGGTATCTAGGGTTACGCGTCCTGTGATTGGCTGTCCTCGACGGAGGACGGCTTGACAAGCACCAGGTAGAACGTGTACATCATCTCGTTCGGGCTGGAGTCCTTCTCCTTCGACGATAAAAATAACATTCGAGTGCCGGTACAGCTGGATGTAAACCTTATGCTGTCCAACCTTCTCGATTGCATCCCCCGGGGGAAACACCAGTGGCAATCGCTCCTGCGTCGTTACCGGCAAATATTGCAACCTTCGTTGTGTGATCCAGTAGCGTAGTTTGAAAAAGAGATGTTGCAGTCGCAAGCGATTGACCTGCACTTACAGCTGGCAGAACGCGAGCTGAAAGAAAAAGTTACGATTATCACATCAACCGCTCACAAAAACCAATTTTAAAAGAATTACCACTCCCGCGCCTTGTGGTTTCGACTTTGGTCAGGTCGTGGTGATGGCCGCGGCATTCTCGGTGTTCCGGGCCAGTTGGAAGCGGCTGGCGAGTGTGCCGCCGTAAAAGAGCTTCCATCGGTGTGTGATTGTCCGCCCATGTACGGCATGTTTGTGGGTCCCGGTCTGTTCGATCCATGAGGGCGCCTACAGTCGCTTCGATTGAAGTCACGTCGTGGAAGAAATCACGGTTCCTCTCGAAATACTTGGACAAAACAGCCGTCTACCGGAGAAGGTCCCAATCCGAGGACCACAATCCGCCGTCTCCAATCACGATGGAAGATCCGCACAGTGGACCGGTCTCGATCGGATCAACCTTCCTCTGCAGTGGAATCATGCGAGGTCCGCAAAGTCCTCGCGATCCGGGTCTTCGATTCGCCGCCCCACTTACACCACCTTCCGGGTCAAATACGCACACTACAGCCTCTCCTCACTCGCAAGGTATGGGCGGAGGTGGCTCCCAGAATCACCCCAACTTTAACATGACCTTACCCGCCGCTCCGCACATGCCACATCCCTCACAAAGTGGTGGCCTGATGCCGTCATCCCCGTTGAATCCGCAACCAAGTCCGATGTCCCACTCAAATACCGCCTCCGCCACCACGTAAGTTTATTTTAGCGCACCTTCCACATCACACCGGTGAACAAACCGACCGCGCACCGTGTTTTGACCTCGACGCAAAACCTTTCCGGAATGAATTTAACCGGCTTTTGGTCCGCTTTGACGGTTTTGACCATTCCGACGACGATTTTACGATCAGAGAAGACAAAAACATGTCAAAACATTTCGGTCTGACAGATCTCACTGTCAAAAGCTGGGCGAGAAAGAGAAAAAAAATGGCATGGCTTCCGCTGTCACGCTGGTGGTAAGCTATTTAAAAAATGTATGGGGGAAATCAATTTTAATTCAATATCTCCCAAATTAAAGATCACTCAGAGATAAAATTTGACCTGGTGAAAGCTAATTTTTTTTTGAATCAGCAGGTCAAATTTTGTCACCCTACGATTTGTAGTTGCTGAGATATTCACAAAAAAGTAAATTTCTCTGAACAAATTTGAATTTCTTACCACCAAACGAACAGCGCCATCTATGAGAAATTTTGGCCCGTCCGGTAATCCATTGGCCAAAGAGATTTTAGGTCAGAACTACCGTAAACATTTTCAATAATGACTTGGGACTCCGACAACCAAATTCAACCAAACTTCGCGTTGTGTGGTAGTAGAATCAACTAATTGTATTGCTAGTAACAATTCTTGAAACTGGAAATATCGAAATTGCAAGAATTACGCTCGTACGAGCGATTGTTCCTATTGCCCCACTTTCCTCTATTCAAAAAGTACTTATGAGTGCTCCTAACTTTTGATAGGACCACCAAAGTTTCGATGTGAAAGGATCATTTGAAAAGTAAATCAATAATCCAACAAATGGCGGGTCGCATGTCGGATCCGGACATCATTTTCATCAAACTATCTGAGATGCGACCTCCATGGAGGCACTTATAAGTGCCAAAAGGTAATTAAATATTACTTAATTGCTTATAAATTCCGATAAAGTTATCAGAACTTCAATTTTTTAGGGTCATTGGAAAACTCTTTATATACCAATGCTAGTGTGCTCCTTTGTACTAAGCTTGCTGGGATTCCTATCTAGATAGTTCAAGAGAGCACACGGGCATCGATTTTTTGTAAAAAGTAGAAATCTTACCCAAATCAGCTGCCAAAATTGTATGGAACAAATATTTGAGTGAAACAATGACATAAAATGGCTTTTCAGGTCATACAAAAGGCCCCCAAAAGGACAGCAAAATAAAAAAAAAATACAAATAAAATTCATTTCTAAAATTTGAGGAGAATTGATCAGATGTCAACCTCGAAATGATAGAAATTGTTTTTTTAATGTTCAACGTTTAAAGGGTAATTTAAAAAAAAAATGCTAAAAAGTAACGATAAAGGAAGAAACACGTAATTTTAAAATATTTCATTTGTTCCAGGCGAAAAAACCCTATGAGTTATATCAGACTTGAAACTAAATTTAATTTCTCATAAAGTTACATAAAAGTGGTTATCAAACTATTTTTTGGTGAAAAATACTTTTTTCGAAATTTTGAGTATGCCTTCGAATCGAACATCAAATTCTTCTTAAAAATCTCTTGGACGCCAAATTTCTATCTTTTCCAGGTTATGATTAAATAAAAGTAGGGGTCATACCGTCACAAAATATCAAAAATTGTCCTCCTTTTCGAATTTGGGATCAAAATTGCTTTTTAAAGAGAAGTTACAAGAAAATCGAAGAGGGATCAGAGTAACTTTTATCCGATTTTGTGAGAGTTGGCAGAGAATGACTCAAAAATAAATCTTTGTTGTCATTTTTTTTCAAGGTCATTTTTGGTCTGTTGAATCGAATTACTGTTTTTACAAAACGTAGGAATTTTCAGATGACCCAGAGAAAAAGTTCATTGTTTTGCAAAATTTTAAAAGTAGCTACCTGAATACCTGATACGTTAAAACACCTTTATCAAGATACATAGTTGACATGTAAGTTTCAACAGGAAGCAGTTCACTAGTTATTTATCGGTATGAATACATTTTAGCGTTGAAAATAAAAACATAAAAAGTATAAAAAAAAGATCACGTTCAAAGTCATAGCCCCACTGAAAGAACTGCCACAAATCAGCTCTATTTCAAGGTCAGACGTCGGAAGATGTCGACGATAACGACCACAGGGTCCCAAGAAGCGACCATGAGTCCACACAACAGACAGCCAGACGGCCAAAAAATCCGATGCAACAACTATCTTCTGCTGCTGCTGCAATTCATGAACGTAATGAGCAATGAGCCCTTCCTCCTCCTTGCAAGAGTCAATCTGGTGGCCTTGGCGGGCCCTTTTTGTGCAAATCGCGAGCCCTCCGTCGGAACCTGGGTCTGCTGGTCTGGACCTGGCGACGACGCGACTTGCTGCCTTGTAGCAGACACAATGATGACCGACCTGGCCTGGCCGAGTGGCGTGAAAAAAATCAAGGGATTCTCTGTGGAATCAGTGTTGTTTTTATAGTTTGGCAACACTGTTTAAAGTTATGAGTACTTGAGATAAAAATATGAAATATAAATAAGGTCTGTTGCTGGTTTTTTTAAATCATTTGAAATTTAATAAATAAATGCAATGAAAATCATTAAATTGAAATCGAAAATCATACTCTCTAAAGAATTTCTCAGCTAAAAAAAAGTGGCCCTACACTTTGCAAGGTGGTTGGGTTCGGAGCTCGGATCGGTTATGCTGACTGAACCTTCGAAGGAAGAAACATATCTCGTCGTGGATCTTGAAAAAGTGTCTGCGCCCGCTTTGGAGACGACGCAGAGGAAGTCGTGCAACACCTCAGCTCCTGCCTCGTCCCACTTCGGGGTTTGAAACTGAACCCTACACCAAGAACAAGTCGAGTTGCAAGTTTTTCTTCGTTTTTGGGGCAAAAGAGTCGAGAGGAGCGCGGAAAATGTAAATAAAACAAAAGAAGCTGTGCGCGGCAAACGGATAAGAAAATGTAATAAAATTTAATAAAACAAACCTCAGATAAGAATAACAAGTGCATAAATGAAAACTTAAAATGATATAAAAGCAGCGGAAAAGGGAAATGAAGTTGGTGGAGATGCAGAAACTTTGTCTCGAAAAGGGGTTTGATATTTTGAGTTAAGTTTGGCAAAGTAGAATGTCCCGTAAAAGAATTTTTAAAATATAGATTTCAATAAAAGCTTTTTGTTTCGGTTAAATTGATTTAGTCAATCAGAAGATTTCTTGATTTATACTATACTGTATGTCTGTTTTCCAGTTTCTCTGTTTTACTGTTTTTCTATTTGTGTTTTTTTTCTGTTTTTTTTCTATTTTTAGATTTTTTTGTTTCTCCGATTTAATGTATTTTTGATCATCTGTTTGTCTTCTTTTCTACTTTTTTCTACTATTCTTCTTTTCTTCTTTTCTACTTTTCTACTTTTCTACTTGTCTACTTTTCTACTTTTCTACTTTTCTACTTTTCTATATTTCTACTTTTCTACTTTCTACTTTTCTACTCTTCTTTTTTTCTACTCTTCTTTTTTTCTAGTTTTCTACTTTTCTACTTTTCTACTTTTCTACTTTTCTACTTTTCTACTTTTCTACTTTTCTACTTTTCTACTTTTCTACTTTTCTACTTTTCTACTTTTCTACTTTTCAACTTTTCAACTTTTCAACTTTTCAACTTTTCAACTTTTCAACTTTTCAACTTTTCAACTTTTTAACTTTTTAACTTTTCAACATTTCAACTTTTCAACTTTTTAAGTTTTCAACATTTTAACTTTTCAACTTTTCAACTTTTCAACTTTTCAACTTTTCAACTTTTTAACTTTTTAACTTTTCAACTTTTCAACTTTTCAACTTTTCAACTTTTCAACTTTTCAACTTTTCAACTTTTCAACTTTTCAACTTTTCAACTTTTCAACTTTTCAACTTTTCAACTTTTCAACTTTTCAACTTTTCAACTTTTCAACTTTTCAACTTTTCAACTTTTCAACTTTTCAACTTTTAAACTTTTAAACTTTTCAATTTTTCAACTTTTCTTCTTTTTTTCTTTAACTTTTAAACTTTTAATCTTTTAAACTTTAAAACTTTAAAACTTTTAAATTTTTCAACTTTTCAACTTTTCTTCTTTTCTATTTGTCTACTTTTCAGTTTCAGTTTCAGTTTCAGTTTCAGTTTCAGTTTCAGTTTCAGTTTCAGTTTCAGTTTCAGTTTCAGTTTCAGTTTCAGTTTCAGTTTCAGTTTCAGTTTCAGTTTCAGTTTCAGTTTCAGTTTCAGTTTCAGTTTCAGTTTCAGTTTCAGTTTTCAGTTTCAGTTTCAGTTTCAGTTTCAGTTTCAGTTTCAGTTTCAGTTTCAGTTTCAGTTTCAGTTTCAGTTTCAGTTTCAGTTTCAGTTTCAGTTTCAGTTTCAGTTTCAGTTTCAGTTTCAGTTTCAGTTTGATTTTGATTTTGATTTTGATTTTGATTTTGATTTTGATTTTGATTTTGATTTTGATTTTGATTTTGATTTTGATTTTGATTTTGATTTTGATTTTGATTTTGATTTTGATTTTGATTTTGATTTTGATTTTGATTTTGATTTTGATTTTGATTTTGATTTTGATTTTGATTTTGATTTTGATTTTGATTTTGATTTTGATTTTGATTTTGATTTTGATTTTGATTTTGATTTTGATTTTATCACAACAATAGACAACGCTCGCTTGAATTACTGTTGCTTGTTGAAAAGTGTTTTTCCAGAAGATGAAGCTTCAAGAGAATGGTCTCGGACATATTGTTGAATTTATTCATAAGTTTCTCTTCATTTTCCAGTAATGCAATTGTCTGGAGGATGAACCTGCATTTTACGTTTACCTTCATTTTTAAGTGAAAAGTTTTATACTGTTCGGGGAACACGATTTTTACAAAAATGAATGATTTATCGTTGTGAGGAAGAAGGTTTAAAATTGAAATTCCTTGAATTTGTTTTCTTTCTTTTATAAATTTTCTTACTTCTCTAAATTTTTGCCTTCCTCACTGAGGTAAGGCTATAATCCTGCTCTAAAAATGAACTTTTTATTAAAAGCTCAAAGACCCACCTTCATGGATACATATCGACTCAGAATCGAAAACTGAACAAATGTCTGTGTGTGTGTATGTGTGTGTGTATGTGTGTGTATGTGTGTGTGTATGTGTGTGTGTATGTATGTATGTGACCAAAATTCTCACTGAGTTTTCTCAGAACTGGCCGAACCGATTTTGACCAAACCAGTTGCATTCGACTTGGTTTAGGGTCCCATACATCGCTATTGAATTGTTTGAAGTTTCGATAACTAGTTCAAAAGTTATGTATAAAAATGTGTTTTCACATATATCCGGATCTCACTTAAATGTATGTAAACGATGTCCGGATCCATCATCCGACCTTTCGTTGGTTAGGTAATCGAAAGACATTCCCAACGAATCCACAACATTGAAGATCTGGCAACCCTGTCTCGAGTTATGACCACTTAAGTGTTATATTTGTACTTTTTTGAGTTATGACCTCTTAAGTGATATATTTGTACTTTTTTGATGCCGGATCTCACTTAAATGTATGTAAACGATGTCCGGATCTATCTTCCGACATATCGTTGGTTAGGTAATTGAAAGACCTTTCCAACGAGTCCACAACATTGAAGATCTGGCAACCCTGTCTCGAGTTATGACCTCTTAAGTGATATATTTGTACTTTTTTGATGTCGGATCTCACTTAAATGTATGTAAACGATGTCCGGATCTATCATCCGACATATCGTTGGTTAGGTAATTGAAAGACCTTTCCAACGAGTCCACAACATTGAAGATCTGGCAACCCTGTCTCGAGTTATGACCACTTAAGTGATATATTTGTACTTTTTTGAAGCCGGATCTCACTTAAATGTATGTAAACGATGTCCGGATCCATCATCCGACATATCGTTGGTTAGATAATTGAAAGACCTTTCCAATGAGTCCACAACATTGAAGATCTGGCAACCCTGTATCGAGTTATGACCACTTAAGTTATATCTGTGAACTTATTTTTCTGGATCTAAAAAAATAGCTGAAGTATGTGTCCAAACCACTCATATTACCCATTGTTGGTAAAAAGTGAGGAAGGCTCCAACCACATAGGTGGATTAAGATAGGTTTTTAATAATAACTTGGAAAGACTACACTCAGTCTACCGCAAACTTCTTCATCCGTCAATGAAGATGCTCTTCAAATATCTTGCAAAGCGTCCAGACATGGCTGCATTTGACTGTGATTTAAAACGAAAAAGTTTTGCCTTTTCTTGAAACTGCAAGACAACTTCATCGACAGCAGTGCTGTGTGCACTGCATCAGGAGGGTTTTGGTTTAACTGTTATGTTTTCGGGCTAGCAACATAATCCCCCTCCCACAGCACCACCCTCCGGTGAGACGAAACTTGTTAGCTCTGCTTTGCCTATCTTCATCCTGTTGCTGTAGTTGGTTTGTTATCGAGCTCGTCCCCTTTGGTTTGGGGGAGTGGAAAACCGTCTCATCTTTTTCGTGTTTTATAACGAGAAATTGCATAAAATAGATCCTTTTCAAAGCACTGCCACCTTCCTTCCTCACCAAAAATCTCTTGCGGGGTGCTCGAGGTACATGTTTCAGACTGAACCGGAGAGAAGGAGATGAATTGAAATAAATAAAATAGATTTTCCATAAATTGCCAGACAAATAAATCAAAAATGTATATTTTGGTGTCCTGGGAAATTCTGGCAAAGCGAGCTGAAGACGAAAAAAAGGTTTTGGTAACATAGACACAACACAGACTAAATATCGTGTAGCATGTGCTTTAAAGGGTAAGCAAGTAACGTAGGTAACGTAGTTTAGGAATGATACCCACTGTTGTTTATTTATAATTAGCAGGATCACTTCATACAAAAGGCAACCATTTTTCATAGCCCTTTCTCATAATATTGGCGTTAATTGCATCGTGTTCCAATCAGCCACCATAATGCAATGTCATCAAATGAACAGTCATATTCCTTCGAGTGATTCACGCCCAAGCCTCACCACAAGAGTACGGCACTCAGCGCGATACCAGCCGTACAGTGATAGCGATAAATTCAGCTTTGTGTCCACTTTTAAAGCCAATCAGCCGCGATATTAAGGGGAGGCTAGCAAGTTGGCAGAGCCCATTTTAATCCTCCCTTTCTGAAACCTTCTGCAGGAGAAAGAAAGAAAAAAAAAAAGACCCAAGTCCACATCTTAATATTTTCCATTTCAAGAAATATAATTTCATTTTTATTACCATGGCGTCTCTTTACCTCTTTTTGCACTCACCTGGCCACCTTGGCAGGTCGACAATGATGATGGCAACAAACGAAGAACCAAGAGTAAGAAGAAGACGACGACGTCGTTATTGTTATTACTGGCTGCATTTCGATATTTACTTTTAATTTCGACTCTCGCCGAGCTGTGGACTGCGTTCGGATTTTTTTATTCGTTTTTATTCTGCCCCAATGGGACGCTGGCATGCAAATCTTGCACAATCTGTATGCACAATATGGTGGGTGGACCGATGTTGGACCAGATTAAGCAAAACAATCTTACAAAGAACGCTCAATCGTCCGGGTTGTAATGTTGACGCTATTTTTTACTATCCCTCTAATGCCCATATGTTTTTGAGTAACTTTTTTTTACAAAAATCTTTCCTTATCTTTTTTTATGTTTTTCATGTTTCATTTTTAAGTATTTTGATTTGCATTTTACTTGTTTAGTTTATCTTTGTTTTCGATAGTATTTGGTATTTCCTACCATCTCCTATCATTACCTTGATCGTTTATAGTATTTTTTACATATTTATACAGTCACTTTTTTTTTCCTTTTTCATGTTTGCTACTGTAGTGTGACACCATTATCAATTACATTGTATTAAAAATGACTGCATACTTATTTAAATATTGGGAATATTATTTAAAAAAACAATCAAATTTGATAAAAAAAAATCAAATCAAACTTGAATCCCTAAAATTTTTAAATAGAAAAATCCTTTAGATCAAAAATTAGTTGAAATTTTATTTTTGGGGAATTTTTGGAAAGCGGCGGGGTTGAATGCTAAACTGGCAGAAGGGGAGAAAATATGATCCGATCAGAGATATTTTGGATTGTGTTGGGGTACCTCGTACCATCAGTTACAGGTATTTGGTTAAAATAATCATATTTTTGCATTCCTCACTTTACTGAGGAAAGGCTATAAAATCACTCGAAAATTGAACTTCTTAGATACACCTCCTAGATATACCTTCACTTATACATATCGACTCAGAATCAAATTCTGAGCAAATGTCTATAGGGATTTAGTTTAGTAAAGTATTTGAGAAGTTATGTTACGAAACAGATTTTAGTAGATACAAAAAGGGTGATTTTTTTCATAACCTCAAAAGGCCGGTTCTTTTGTTTACACGCGAGAGGCACGCCAAATGCGGTTGCCAAATTGCTTCAAATGAGAGTCTGCATGTTTTCTGGAAATGTCTGTAAATGGCACTTATTTTTATTAGGCCTTTTACGGTGCTGGGATCTGGTTTTGACCGAGTCAGCTATAGGAATTAAAATAAAACAATTTTATACATGTGAGGAAGGCATCAACCACCTAATAGTGGATTAAGAAACATTTTAATAAAAAAATGACATGAATACATCATCGCAAAAAACAACATGTACCTCGGGGCACTGGAATTAGTTCCAAATGGACAACAATGGACATCAGTTCAATGAAAAACTCTTCGAAAAGATTGGAAACTGTAAAATGTATTTTTAAATCTCTTTCAAATGGGTTTAGCTAATTTAAACACTTCCGGAAAATTAAGAATTCCCTACCGGGAGACTTTTGTAGAACGTCCGAATGTATCATGCAACATTTTCATAATACTTGTAATCAGTAAAAAGAAAAAAATGAAAAATATCAGTGGCAGCTTCCAGCCAACCCGTTATTCCAATATCTCGGAAACAATTGGTTCGATTTTTAAATAACAATTATACTTTTGTGAAATCAAATGAAAAGATCTATTCAAAATTTTGCCTAAAACTTTTAAATTACAAAAATTATCTATTTTAATGATTTTTCAAAAAATATTCCTGAAATTATTTTATTTCAAAATTATAAGATAATTTCACAAATCTGAATAGTGAAAAAATTATTATTTTTGATAAAAAGTTTTTCAGTAGTGTTTCAAAAAATAATTGCATTGAAAATTCTCATTTTGAATTCTGGGGTGACTTTGATAATCATAGTTATTCTTGTAAAAATCAGATTTAATGTGTTCAAATTTTATGTTTACGTCAAATGTACCATCACTAAGGTGTCTGATATAGCTTTTAAGAAAAAAAAAATCATTGTTTATAAATAGTTAACTAAGTTTATGTGCTTTATGGCAAAATACATATAAATTTTAAGTAAAATTGTTAAAAAGTCAAAATTTTGCCGAAAGTTCATTAAAAATAGTTTTGTTTATAAAATTATCAACTCATATTACACTCTAAACTGAAATCGAAGCAAGAATCAAAAATTTTCACATTTTGCCTTTCTTACTAAAGAAAGGTATAGGTTTTACTTCAAGGCTGGACGTCATTTCCAGCTTCGTAAATATGTCGATTCAGCATGAATTTTAATCCGAAAAATCGCCAAAAAATCACACTGCATCGATTTTCGACGCTCTATCGATTTACCTTGACAGAACTCGTCTATCCCGTTCTCAGCTCCCATAAATCCGATTTCGATTCTTCTAAATGCAGATGAAAGCTAGTGTGCTGAACCTGGACGAGTTGCCACGCAAATTTTGAAATATCCATCTATTTTCGGATGCGGCCAGACTTTTCAACAAAATTCACAGTTTTCAAATGAAAATATAGTCAATTTTTTTCATTTTAATATCTTTTATTTATCACAAATATTGCATTTTTCGTAGAGATGGGCTTATTTGAGCGAACCGTTCTTATGAACCGGCTCAAGCTAAAGAACGAATGAGCGACCGCTCAGAAAAAATGAGCGGCGGTTCATTTTGTGATCCGGTTCTTTTCAAAGAACCGTCAAATCAAAGAGCGAGTCGAAGAACGAACCGAACGAGAGCGAATGAGCGAGAGCGAATGAACGGAAAGAACGAACGGAGCGCTTGATTAGCGTCGCTCGCGCTGTCGTCGACGTCGTCGAACGGCGTCGTTTTCGCTCACTCTTTCGTTATTTCGCTCTCGCTCATTCGCTCTCGTTCGGTTCGTTCTTCTACGCGCTGGTGGTGACGGTGCTGTTGAGAAAAGAGGGGAAACTAGGTTCTCACCGGTAAGAATTGTTCCAACATTATGGCGCACTTTATGCTTGTTGCTAGCCTGTGTCGGGGCGCCTGTGATTTTGAATCAGCTGACTGTCGCCAGATGTTGCATGATCTCATTATGTTAATATCGATAGATTTCTCAAATGTTATGTACATGTAGTTGTTACACGCATTCGAACAGCTTGTATGCTAGTTTGCGGTTTTAATCCATGTATTGGACCGTTTGTGATTTAAAATGTAATTTACCTCAGCACATCACACAAACTTGGTACTCTTTTGTGGTAATTGTTCAATAGTTTTCTTAAGGCATCTTAAGGTTCAGATCTTCTTTTTAGACGCTTGTTTTGATCAGTTATTTGCTGTCATGAATAAAAGTTATTCTTATTAAACAAAAAAACTGCATTTCAAGACTATTGTATCAAGTGCAGCAAAACGCTACTTCAAATATGCCTGTTACGTAACTGAACACCAAATAAAATCTATTGTTTCACAAAATAATGGGAAGATAATTATCAAAACGATAATTCAGCTTACTTTTCATTACTTTTAACGATTGAAAGCAATTATTTGGTTGAAAATATTCTCTTCTGAAGAAAATTCAAGTTTGTTTACCTCTCTATGAAAAAAGTTTTCGATATTTGTGGATTTCAGAGATCAATGTTTTCTCCTTTTCCATATAAAACGTTTATATTTGAAATGCTTTCCAAAAAAAAGCAAATCGCCGATTTTCTATGTTTTATGGACGATCTCCAATCTGTTCAGAATAATTACGGTGAAAACATATATTTTTGAATTATCAATCAACAAAAATCATACGAAGTGTGACACTCATGGACACTCCATTGGTCGTTTAAAAAATCTAAATATCTTGAGCAGATGCTTCAGTTCATTCCAGTCTATTTCTGACTTTGAGCGGAATGAGCGGATGAGCCGTTCAAAAGAGCCGCTCATTTAAATGAGCGAACGAAAATGAGCGGCCCACAAAAATGAGCGGTTTTGCCCACCACTAATTTTTCGAGCTCTACAACCTCCCAAATTTTCATCCAGATTCATAATATGGTTCTGGAGTTAGAGCCGTTTGATTAACCTACCATAAGAAAAAAAATCCCTAAAAAAAGGTAAAAGCCCACCTGATGACATTCGCCAACATTTTTCATTTCTGATTTCATCCAAAATTTCTTCCTACATTCATAGTACAGACCACGAGTGAGCATCTGAAACAAATTCAACACCGATCGGCAATTCCGACGATTTACTTTTTGCCTTTCTTACTAAAGAAAGGTATAGGTTTTACTTTAAGGCTGGACGTCATTTCCAGCTTCATCGCCAAGTCGACAAGTTGTCAAGTTGAGCTTCGAATACTGGCGCTAGAATGCTGGCGCACATATGCTTTGGTTCGACTTACACTCGTTTGTAGTAGCTTGTCTACCGATGTTTGCTTTAACTTGTAATATTGCGTAGCTTTTCGGTTTCTTTTGCACTGTCCGTTTTTGCATAACTGTCCAATGTTTATGCAAAAACTTTTTTGACTTAGGACATTCATCCCGCTACAAACAATTCGTTTCCCGTGTGCTCCTAAAATCGCCTTTAAGTAGGCTTCATTTGGTCGTGATTTCGTAACTTTATTTTAACAAAGTTCATTGGATTCCAATAGGAGCTTTCTAAGCTTCGAAGCTTTATATCGTTTTCAAAGTTTTCAATGTTCGCAACGCCAATGGCTATCTACCTAAGGTCCTCTTGGTTGAGTGTGTAGTGGTGCGATTGTAAAAATATCTATCTCTGACTCTCTCACTTTCGTAGACGCTGAATGGCAAGCTTCCCACTGTGCGGTTAACTCGGTTTTGCTTTGCGCCTGCTTTGTTCGGTTTTTGGGCTCGTACCAAAACTAGAAAACCAAAACCATGGTGTGTGTCGTCACGCATTGGAAGCTAGCTATGCTAGCGTTTGTCATAAACGCTTGTTTGATTAAGAATTTGTACGATTAAAAATATTCTATTGGTGAAAATTGCGTTTTCAATTTCTTTTAGAAAACACATCATTAATAATACTTTGCTTTCATCATAAGATTTTTTGTATCAAGTCGATGTTGTGAATTGAAAGAAATTATATTCTTTAGTAAGAAAGGCTCTATCTCACCCCTGGTGGGATGAAATCGGGTTTTATAAGACAGTTGTGTTAGTGAAAATACCTATAAATTGAGAGATTTTTTGAATGTTTCAAAAACACATAATAATAATTATTTACAAACTTATTTAACTTATTCTTAGTAGAAAATTGTTCAAAGAATCCGAAAATGCAATGCATTTTTCGATTCAAAATCATGTTTTATGAGAAAATCATGACATTTTCAAAATATTAAAATAATAATGCTATTTATGAATATTTTCTTAATTATAGTTAACTCACTTTTAAAACTATTCAACATTTTATGAAAACTTCTTCTAAGAGTACTTTGAAAACCTTTTCTACCACGGTCAGAATGATTCCATACCATTCCGTTCGTATTTAATTTGTACTCTTCATTTTGCGGAAAAAATCTCAAACCAATCAAAGTCACCCCGTTTTACGATATGACAACCCTATCAAAAGTTATAAGCGCTTAAGTGTTGTTTGTACCCCTTTTGGAAGCTGGATCTCAGGTGTTTTGATGAGAATATGATCAAAAGACTTTCCCGATGAACTAGAAAGATTGAAGATCTGAAAGCCTAATAGCCATTGGAAACGTGTCCTAGAAAAAAATACGGAATAAACGATTCGTGACCGGAGCCAACATTATCTCTTTGAGCTAAGTTTCACGGAAATCGATGAGGGGTCGGGGTAACTGCACTATGAGTCGACGCAAATTTTCTGTGGTGGAATTAAAAACGTATCAACAATATCTAGTCAAGACTTGGTCCCAAAAGTGCTGCCTTTACCTTAGCCTAAAAGGGACGAAGTCCGCTGGAGAAAAGCTTGAAGAATGCACCGCGGGGAGGTCAGTCAGGTGGAGGACGGATTCTGAATACCGTCGTCGGTTATCGCGCACCAAAGAGCGTCGTTTTGGTCGTTTTACTTTCGGCGAGATTTCCAGATTCCGCGACTTCGTTTGCATCGTCTCTAATGGAGTTCACGCTGCGTCTTATCTGGTGGCATTTCTGCCGAGGCCTTTCAAGAACCCGCTCTCTCTCTCTCTCTGGTTCTTTCTCTGGACAATATATTGACTTTTGACTAGGGATGGGAAGGGCAACTCTGCGGATTTGGAGGACGGACGGACGGACGTTTCAGACGGTGATTGCAATTCTATCCTTTGCCGTGAATCCTGAAGAACTCGGAAGGTTCGTTTCTTTGCTAGTTGCTTATTCATAACGCTGATTGCATTCACCTGGGATTCGCGCGATGGAATGAAATGTTGATCTTGGCGCTCTGAGAGCTGGCTGGTGTTCACCTGGTACGACGTGAGGTGTACCATTTGACTGCAGTTTGGTCTCAAAAATCAAAAGTTCAACAATTGTCTGAACTTTTTCCTTCGTCTAGTATCACCTTAAACTCAAGCCAAAATGATCCATATCAACAATAGTCCACTATAAAATTGTCATCATAAAATCAAAACAAAATCCTTTCCCAACAACCTTACTAGGTACCACTCCGGGTTGGACAGTTCCCGTTTCGCAAGTAATGAAGCCCCAAACGAGCCAAATTGATTTCCTGATCCAATTTACACAGCCGTCAGATTTGCTCAGCGCGCCGCTTTTATTCGTTTTCTGTAGATCTAAAGGTTGCAAACTTTTCGGGGTTGTCATTTCAGCCGTCAGATTACCATCGAGTTTAAGTGAGTATTATTCTGCTGCGATGGCTTCCCACACTTGTCCTCCCGCTAGAATTGAACCTTACAGCGCAGACGGCAGGACTGTGTGCGGTTCGCCACTCCGACCCAGGATTAATCCAATAATGAAATGAAAATCGAAAATATTGAATTTAAGCTCCGTCCCTCGGCTAACGAGATGCAAAACTGTCGTCCAAGTTTGGTGCGACCGTAAAAAAAACTATCATCGTTTGATTCCCTCAGCCCACTGGGAAATGATTCCAAGGGACCACCCAGAACTTCTTTGGAATCAAGTCGGATTAACTCTGCATTTCGATAATTTTTGCTGATTTGTTTTTTTTGTGCACTTTTTTAAGGTTTCGTAATCTTCTTTAGTTTTCAGATCAAGATTTAGAACTTTTGTTAAAAATGTGGCCAGATTTGATTTTAAGAATTTCTTTGAAGGCATATGTTTTCAGATACTTTTTTTACCTATTCAAAAGGTTCAATCTACATAGAAAACTCATAGCATACTATTGACAAAAATATACAAAATAGCTGCGAAATAATGTTCTAATTTTAAACAACTTTTTGTCTTTCTCTGACTGTACCAAACAGTTTTTTTTTCACTTTTCACTTTTCATTTTTCATTTTTCACTTTTCACTTTTCACTTTTCACTTTTCATTTTTCACTTTTCACTTTTCACTTTTCACTTTTCTTTTTTCACTTCTCTTTCCACTTTTCACTACTGACTTTTCACTTTTGACTTTTGACTTTTGATTTTTGACTTTTTACTTTTTACTTTTCACTTTTCACTTTTCACTTGATGATTTGAAGATTTGAAGATTTGAAGATTTGAAGATTTGAAGATTTGAAGATTTGAAGATTTGAAGATTTAAAGATTTGAAGATTTGAAGATTTGAAGATTTGAAGATTTGAAGATTTGAAGATTTGAAGATTTGAAGATTTGAAGATTTGAAGATTTGAAGATTTCAAGATTTGAAGATTTGAAGATTTGAAGATTTGAAGATTTGGAGGAACAAGGCGAAGATTTGAAGATTTGAAGATTTGGAGGAACAAGGCGAAGATTTGAAGATTTGAAGATTTGAAAATTTGAAGATTTGAAGATTTGAAGATTTGAAGATTTGAAGATTTGAAGATTTGAAGATTTGAAGATTTGAAGATTTGAAGATTTGAAGATTTGAAGATTTGAAGATTTGAAGATTTGAAGATTTGAAGATTTGAAGATTTGAAGATTTGAAGATTTTAAGATTTGAAGATTTGAAAATTTGAAGATTTGAAGATTTGAAGATTTGAAGATTTGAAGATTTGAAGATTTGAAGATTTGAAGATTTGAAAATTTAAAGATTTGAAGATTTGAAGATTTAAAGACTTAAAGATTTGAAGATTTGAAGATTTGAAGATTTGAAGATTTGAAGATTTGAAGATTAGAAGATTAGAAGATTTGAAGATTTGAAGATTTGAAGATTTGAAGATTTGAAGATTTAAAGACTTAAAGATTTGAAGATTGTAAAATTTAAAGATTTGAAGATTTGAAGATTTCTAGATTAAATTTTCAAAACAACCTATCCCTCATGGGTTTCCTATGCAGATAGGGCCTTTTGAAAATTTAATCGAGATTTAAAGACTTAAAGATTTGAAGATTTGAAGATTTGAAGATTTGAAGAATAGAAGATTTGAAGATTTGAAGATTTGAAGATTTTAAGATTTGAATATTTGAAGATTTGAAGATTTGAGGAGTTTAATATTTGAAGATTCGAAGATTTGATTTTATTTTTATTGGCATTTCATTCGCTGTGCTTTTAATACATTTTATACATTAAAACCTGCAAACCAAGCTTTCGCAAAACGGGGATTAACATACGATAAACAACTTGAAATTCAGTGAAACCTCTTTTTACGCGATGCGTTACGTTTTTCTAATTCTTCGATTTCTCTGGAACGACTAAACATTTTTGCAATCTTTTAAAAGCAATTTGTAGGTTTTGTGCAGATCTACAAAACGCTTTTGAAGCTTTCAAAAGTATTGGATGGTTTTAGAGAAATCAACGAAATAAAAAGCGTAACGCCACCGCGTAAAAACAGATTTCTCTGTATATTAAAACCCTAAAAGCCAATAAAAGCTTATAGCCTATACTTGACCCAATTCCGTGACACAGAACATTCCCATTACAATAAATTAAAGACATCTTCGTACAAAAGAATAAACCAGACTCCACAATTCTGCCAAGTGTGTTGACCTCGAAAATCTCAACAATTCCTCCAACAATAAGCAAAAGACTCGTCTCTCTCTCTCTCTCTTTCTTTGAACGACCAGATCCAACCTTTGTTGGCTGCATTGTCCGATAAGGGCAATTGATAACGCGCGCCGATCAAACCAGACCGACCGACCGAGAGACGCAACCAGAAATGGGTGCACAACCCGCCACGCCGTCAGGAAGTTCCCCACTTTTGCATCCGTTGGCGGAGACGGAGGACAATCAGAAGCCGTGGGCCTACTTCTTTTGCGTCTGGGTTAACCCTTAAGAGGAATTTGATTTGATAAGATTTGATGTTTTGTTTTTTATATTATTTACATTATTGTGATCTCATTGTTTTGAATTTGATTATAGTTTTATTTTTGCATTTATAAACAGACAATCTATCCTAAATCGAACCAGAAAATTTCAGATTTTCATGACGAGAATCGTTTCTTCTGTTTAATTTCTTAAAAAAAATGTTATTGAACACTTAAAGGTTGATGCAGAATCGTAGAATTGCATTCTACGATTCCTTTATTCAGCCTGGAGATAGCCTCTTCTGTTAACAAAAGTACGATTCATCCCCGACACAATTTGTTTGATAAGCTTAAAACTTGCCCGCAGACACAACAAGTTTTGTCGGAGTCATAAAACAATAATTATTTATAATACATATTTCAAAATTAGTTTTTTTAAACAAAGCTATTGAAATATTGAAAAAAAAAAAAACTTTTTTTTCAAACCTAAATCCTTTTCAAAAGTGTCGCTCGGAACGTCCCTTCGCCAATGCCTTGTTGTGCCGACTTTCCATCGTCGACACCCGCGGTGGGGCCCCGACCAACCGACAGGCAGCCCCAGCAGACACAATTGGGACCTGGCTGGGTCGACGCGACGCGACGTCTGGTTCGAAAACAGAGTCTGGCCGAAAAGCCGTCGTCGTTGTCGTTATTGTCGTCGCGGATGCGTTTCGATGCTACGAGGTGACCTCCTTTCCCGATGATGGGGATGTTGAGTTGATTGCAATGTCCGAGAATGGATTGTGTTATGGTGCAGAGAGGATCAAGCTATCGGAAAGGTGATTTAGTGCGTTATTTCAACACATAGAGAAAATGTAAATTTTGAATGTTCTAAGACGGTGTTCACGAAAAATCGACTAAAAAAATACGAAGCAGAGTTTCATTTAAAAAAATCGAACGATTTTCGATAAAAATAACTTTCGATTGATTTTTTTGAACATCTCCTTCGAAAGAAATAAATTTTTGAATTTAAGTGTCACTACAAATAATTTAAAAAGTTCCTAAAATTCAAATGACGCTGTGAATTACTAAACTGAGTGCACAGGAGTTGAGTAGGACAAACGATCCAGGAAGTTTTATTAAGATTGGAAATGGTCCGGGTTTTGACTATTCTATTTCGCGTGCAAGCCGTCCTAAGTGAAATAAATTTCAAAATTTTACTGATAGTTTCCCTTCCCTGCTATACGATCAGAGGTGCAAATTTGTATCATTGTTTTGTCCAAAGAATTTTGGCAACAAGTTTTAAAGCGAAGCAATCTCTGATCAGAATTGCACTTAAAAAATATACCTGTAAAAAGTACTACATTTAAAAAAATTATAGCTCTAAGCTTTTTCAATCAATTTCAACTGTCCTGGACGCAAATTAAGAATTAATTATTAGACTTTTAAAAAAATAGTTTTAGGGTAAAAAAATTTAGCTTAACATTTGAAAAGGCCGTATGAAACTATAAAATGTCATTTTGACGGTGTTTGGACTAAGGAGCCAATGTCTGAAAACATTTTTATTGGTTTCTTGGATAAATTGCGTCTTTACTGACAAAAATTGAAGCACCCAAAAAAGTTTAGATCATCGCTAAAATTTTAAAGTTTTTGCAGATTTAGTGAAAAAAATATATTCCCTAATTTTCATCAATTTCCTGTAAAGCATCAAAAACCCCATTTTTTATTTTCAAAAAATCATGTCTCGAAATCCTGTTCATGAACTCCCCTTGTTATCTGAGCATGCTGGGTAAAGTATTTTCAGAAATAGGCTATTTGGTCTAGAGCAGTCAAAACAGCATTTAAATGTTTTACACGACCTTTTCAAATATTAGGCTAGGGTTTTAAACCTCTCATTATTTATGCTCAAAAGCTTAACTTATAACCTTTCATTCGCGTCCAAGACAGCTCAATTCGGTTGGAACATTACGAAGTCATGATTTTTTTTGAAAAATGTAGTTTTTAGAGAAAAACATCGAGTGTGCTAATGTTGCCCTAATGATTTAAATATGGGTCTTATTATTTTGGACAGGTAAGTCCAATGGATTACCGGACGGGTAAAAATTTCTCATAGATGGCGTTGTTCGTTTGGTGAAAATATAGTTCTGAAAAATCAACTTTTTAGTGAATATTTCAGCAACCCCGGGCAGACGGTTATAACAAAATTAATAATATTTCAATAACAAGTCCTGTTAAAATAACAAACTGTGTTATTATTTTATCCTGAACTTCAACTTCAAGAAGAAAAACTAATAACAGTTTCTGATAAAATAACAAGATTTGGCATTGAAGTTATATTATATTGAAAATGTTTAATAACACGCTAATAAAAGGAAATGTTATACATTTCAAAAATTCTCCTAAAAACAAGATTTGTTATTCGTATGGTATTGTGACCCAGAAATAAAATAAGGTACCATAAATCGCACAAATGGAAAAGTTTTTGTTAAATATGTTTACATTTTTTGGGTAATTTTGTCCAATTTCGTCGGGGTCATTATTTTGGCCATGAAATGGGGTCCTGAAGCTAAAATTATTCTAAAAAAAAATAAATTTTGAATGTTGTTTTTTTTTTATTATTTGATATGCCCCCTAAGGGACTTTACTAAAATTGGCTAGAACTATGGAATAATTTTGACCAATTTAATCGTGGTCATTTTTTAGACCATGAAATGAAATGGGGTTCTTAAGCTTAAATTAATCTGATAAAATTATCATTTGAAAGTTGTTTTTTTAGTTTGTTATATTTTCTAAGGGAATTGATTTATTTACAGTAGTTGTTCGGTAACTGGGCTGAGAACGTAGCCCAGTCATCGAATGCTGTTCGCTAACTGGGCTGAACGAAAAATAACGAGGGGACTACCGATGCACAAAATTTATTGGATGAAATATAAAAATAAAAGTTACTCAAATTTGTTTACAATGATTACTTTTCATATTTCTTTAACTGTGACTTGAAATTACATAAAAGTTTGAAAAAAAGTTTTTTTATTTGTTGACCATGAATTTTGCATCCATTAACCCCTCGGTGATTTCGGTTTGTTTTGGATTTTTGACGTTTGTCTGCTTTTTAACTGGGCTACGGCCCAGTTATCGAGCGCCCAGTTAAACAACGCCCAGTTACCGAACAACTACTGTATTGAGAATTTTTGAAATGTAAATAACAAAAACTGTTATTATTTCCACAGAGCGAGGAAGTCGGAGCTGACGTTGAAGTTCGGGCTGGAGTGGCATCGGATTCAGCTAATTTTCAGCAACTTTTTCTTGGAGGCGAAATCTGCGAAGTCGGAAATTTTGGAGAGCTGAAGTCGACGTTGACGTCATATCCTGCATCCAAAGTCGGAGTTGTCTTCAAAGTATGGATTCAAAGTCGCTTGAAGGTATCCAACTCTGCATCCCTGACTAGTACAGAAGAGTTATTCCGAGCAGACGGAAATAACCTGGGATTAACATTTTCTGAGATTTGAAAATACTAGGCCAATAACATTTTAGGTTATTTAAAACAAGATGTGTTATTCTTCGATATGATTTTTTTGCTATTGGATTGTTATTGTAATAACATACTAATAACATTTTTTGTTATTCTTCGAACAAATCTTCGTTATTGATTTTTGTTATTTTAACAACTAATCCGATCATCCCAAAACAGTTGGAGGTATTCTTCCATAACAAAAAATGTTATTCCAAAGTTGTTTTGGCTTTCAACCAACATCAGACCAATAACAAATTTTGTTATGATAACATAAACTGTTATTAAACCCTTATGCAAACATTGATTTTTCAAGAAGAATCCATAACATTCTTTGGTTCTTTAACAGTATTTGTTATGGAAATGGCATGAATTTTGTTATTACCGTCTGCCCGGGATGGCAAATAAACCAAAACAATAACTTTCTAGCAGAGTAACAAAATTTGGCTCGCTATTTCACAAAAAAAAATAGATTTCACCAGTTATAATTGTATCCCTAACCGATCTTTAATTTGGGAACTAATGAATTTAAATTGATTCCCCCCATATATTTTTTGAATCGCTTACTATCAGCAGCTTCCAGCGTGACAGCAGCCGCCATCTTCATTTTTTTCTCTTTTTCTCCCCGCTCTTGACAGCTAGATCTGTCAAACCATTGTTTTTGTTTTGAATGTGTCCGGCAAATCGTCAGCTGTTTGCTATCTTGTGACATAGACCATTTTGGTCGAAAATGAGTTAATGATGACGTTTTGCTATACTCAACAAACACTACGAGATGCTTTGACCTGATTTTGGAAACTCGCTTCCGTTTCCCGGATATCGCAATACACACTTGTGACATAGACCAATTTATCATCAAAATGATCGTGCACACTTGTGACACGTCATACATGTTGTTGGAAAATGTGGAAATTTTTTCTTGTTTTTCACAAATTTTCGTATACACATTCTTTCTAAAGGCAATGCAACATTTTGTTTATAAAAATATATTGATTAAGTCGACTAAACCATTGATTTGAGCTTATTTAAGTTTGTATGGGAATTCTGTGCACACTTGTGACACGTAGTACAATTTTACTTTCGAAACACACTTGTGACACGTACTTTTCAGATTTTTATTTACATTATTTACTGTATCTTTGACTGGTGAAACCAAATTAGTTGAAACTTGGAGCGTTTGTTAAGCGATAGTATACAAACCGATTGCTTCAAAAAGTTTGGCTCTATCATTCATAGTTTTGAAATTATTTACCAACAAACTTTAAAAATCGATTTTCTCGAAAAGTACTAAATGGTCGTTGTCACAAGAATCAAGATAGCACACAACTGACGAAATAGTATTTCTGGTTCTGCTACAAATTTGTATTTTCTCACCGGAATCAATCTCTATCCGGCCGCAATAGACAAAAAATCGTGATTAGTTGTTACCAAAGTTGGGCATGAGCTACGCGAAGCCAGCTGGAAGAAGATGACTTGCTAGCAACGGTCGGAAGCGCCGAAGAAAGTTGCAACCGCAAGGTCTGCTACGCGAAAGTAATCTTCAGTCTCGTCTTACTGACACGCGTACTGACCTGAAATCCCTTTGGCCAATTGTCGCACTTTCATCAATTTTCAGGCTGTATCAAGATAGCACGGCGATATTGAAACTGTTTTCATATGAAAAGTGACAAAAATGCACGGAATTTTTCCGGTTTTTATGAAATATCTCAGGATTGAAACCGAATTTTACGGATCTGTGACGGTAAAAAGGTAAGGCATTGTGAGCTGCACAAAATGGCGTTCTCAACAGAATCAGAAATTGTAATGATATTATTTTTTAATTTTGTACGAATAACAAGGCGAATAATTAATTCTAAGCAAACATTGATTGTAGTTTTATAATTAACCTTAAAGATGTGCAATTTCTTTCAACATCAAACAAAATATCGAAACAAAACAACGCAAATTGAATGTTCCAGACTTGACGAATCTATTGCTGTATACACTTGGAAACATAAATCTCAGCGCACTGTGCACACACCCACGAACCAAGGTTCCAGACTCCAGACGGGACTCCGCTCCGGCAAAGGACCTGTAAAGTGTGTTTCAATAGCTTCGGCTCCGTTTGATGTTCTGAGGACGACGTTGATGATGACGACGATGAGGACGTTGATGGTGTGTTGTTGGCGGTCGGTGCGCGTTGGTCAAAAGAAACGATACAAACGTCTCAAGAGAAATACTCACTGCCACGTTGCACCTACACACCAGCTCCCAGAGCCATGTGTTTGCACGTTCAATCGAAAGCACACAGAATTTTTTTTGTGAAAGTCAGAAATGAAAATTTTGTGTGAAATTCACCCAATTTTTTTTATCTCTCTGAACTTGAACAGAAAAAATCTGAAATAACTCATCTCAGGTTATCGTGTAGGGGGAGCCGTTTTGGATGGTTGATTGAGTATTTGAAGTTTCACTTTCACTCCCACATACACATACACACTCGCTTGAAGTTTTCCTTCTCCATCACCTTCTTTTTCTGCTTCCTCTTCTTTTGAAAAGGTACGGTGGAGATTTTTCACGGTTATCGGTCTCGATTATTATTTGTTCATTCAAATCTTGCCAAACGGAAATTGGTCCTGGCAAGTAGACGACGTCTCGTCGGCACTTTGTCTGGGATTTCGTGTTTGGGCAGAAATGTCTAGCGCATTTGGATGCACGGAAAGTTTCTTGTATCGAAATATTTCAGAAGTGCAGTTATTATAATACACCCAGAACTGGACATCGGCATACGAGAGGATAAAGAGCACGATTCGGTAGTAAAATGGTACTGTGTGCGGACTGAGAAGATAAATCCCGAAATTACCGAGAGTACTTTACTCATTGGTTCATCTTCAAAAAAAGTTCAGCTATCAAAAAAAAAGTACTGGTACCGAGACTCGAACCCAAGACCGTCAGCATATTGAACCGTGCCTTTGCCGTATGGACCACCATGGATCGGTGACTAAGTGGCGGTCATTTGTGCATATAAGCCACTCAATACGATGAACTGTTCCAATGAACGAATGAACACGTGAAAGGTCTATACCCTCGCAAAATAGCACTTTCCTCACGTTTCTTTTCGTGAGGACTATCCCCTCGTTCTTTAACTTTGGGTGTATAACGAAAGCACACACTCAAAAAAATGAGTTCGCGTAACTTTTATAGTGCATTGCACCATGAGAGTGAACAGTTTTCTTCCTGGTTCCTGTTGGCATGAACGCTGTTCACGTTTACGTGAACTCATTTTTTGAGTGCATGGAATCTCATTATTTGATTTGTTCAACTTTGCCCATGAAATCAAATCGATCAGAAAATCTCTTCTCAAAATTCATTATTTTTATAAATCCAACGCTATCACACTTTCCGTGTGCACCTTGTGTGTAACTTGGTACATCCACAATTTGGGGGAAGCACGAATTGAGCGCACTTGAGCTTGCTTGACGGATTTCGTTCGATTAATGCTCTGAGACATGGTGAGTGATTTTTGCTGCTTCTGTTGCGCTCGTCTGCTGACAGATTCTTGAACGGTTTTCCTCCTCCCACTCTCATCGGTGAGAGCGCACATGCCCGAGAATGGTTTCGCTTTTCGTACGACGCTATGGCGAGATGGCCACAATGACATTGATCCGGTCGAGATTCTGGATTCGATTCTGCGGGGGTGTTTATTTGCCAAATCTCGGTTTTACTGGATTGGGCAAAAGATGGAATGATCGCATTGGAGTATGCTTTGGTGATTTGGGATTCGGGATTCACAATGAAAAATTTTCTCATGCTGAAAATCAAGCACTTCTTGCCCGAAAATCTTGATTCATGTTTTTGTTTTAAGTGACTTTATGAAAAAATATTTTCAATAATGTTTTTCTATAAAGTTTTTCTATAACATTATCTTACACTAACCAACTTCGATTAGAATCATCTATTTCTGTTTGAACCATCTGTTATAAGAGGACACATGAGCAACTCTCTACGAAATCGGCCGATTTCGACCATTTTTATTTTTTGTTTTTTTATTTGACTCAAACTTTGTGGGGGCCTTCCCTATGACCAAATAAGCGAAAAAAGTGCAGTGCTCCTTGGGACGCGCAGTCCTGTTTTTTTTTTTGTCTCTTTTGTGTCGCTCTTTGTGTGCATGAGGTGATTGGGCATAATAATTGAATAATGCTATCAAAAGTGCGGTGCTTCGGTGGACGCGTAGTCCTGTTTTTTCGTGATAATTTTCGTCTCTTTTGTGTTGCTATTTGTGTGCATGGGGTGATTGGTTTTATGTGAGTAGGTTTTTTATGTTATTTTTTTTTTTTTCTTTCTCTCCATTTCCTCAGTTTGATTTGCGATTCCTTTCCGTCGGGTCGTGTTTTTTTTTTCGCGATCGTCGTCGGTGTGTGTTTTTCGTTTTTTTTCGCGTGCGTGTATGTGTGTAAAGGTGCGGCTGGCTCTGGTTGTCATCGATGACAATTGAGTCAGTCTGATTTGCGATGCCTTTCGGTCGGGTCGCAGGGCTTTTTCGCATTCGTCGTCGGTGTGCAATAACAACAAAACCTTATCATACCATTTCAGCTCGATAAACATCGTAACTCGTCGTTCGCTTCGTTAATCAGTACCCCACTAAACATGAATCATGTAAAACTCTTAAAAACATCTCAATTAAAAAGTCAGACTGTTAAATCCATCATCATTTAATTACAAATAATTTTGGTTCTATCTTTCCACAGCCGGCTGTCTAAGATTAAACCATTTCAATTAAAAGTTAACAGCCGATAAACGGGAAATGTCTCATCCGCAGCATCCGATTGCTTGCCTTGAGAATAAAACATAATACCTTCAACAAACACTATGATTTTGGGTCGCATCATCATCTTCTATGATGAATCCTGACCAAACACCCTATCCTACTAACAAATTTTCAGGTTCCTGGCGCTTGTGGGGTGTAAGCACAGAGTAAATCAGCTGCCCTAGTAGCAACCTGCGCTAACTAACATTCCCGTCCCTTAAAATCGAGATCTACAAACTGACATGGCGGGCGCCGTTGGTGGCCAATGACTGTTACCTATTCGCAACTGATCTAGCTTTAGCAATCATGGTGTTTTATCTTTTCAGCGCATTCATACATGCTGTTGATAAGGGAATCACCACTAGATCGTCGAAGCATATAATCAGTAGTGCTGAAAGGACATTACGGTTCTGTTCAGCAACGGAGGGGCAACCATGGGTGATCTCTCATGCTCATGCTCATGCTCATGCCTTCCCTATGACCAAATAAGCTATTTTGTGTCATTGGTTCACCCATACAAGTCTCCATACAATTTTGGCTGCTGTCCATACAAAAATGGTATGTAAATATTCAAACAGCTGTAACTTTTGAGTGAATTTTCTGATCAATTTGGTGTCTTCGGCAAAGTTGTAGGTATTGTTGAGGACAATTGAGAAAAAATAGGTACACGGAAAAAAATTTGCAGATTTTTTTATCAACTTTTTTTTCACTAAAACTCAATTTCCCAAAATATGTATTTTTTGATTTTCGAGATTTTTTGATATGTTTTAGGGGACTAAAATCCGCAACTTTTGAGCTATCGAGAAACATGGTCAAAAAATCTGCCGCCGAGTTATGAATTTTTGAAAAAATAGTGATTTTTGTAAAAAAATCCAAATTTCATGCAAAAACAAATTTGAAGTTATTTTTTAATGCAAAATTGAATTTGCAATCGAAAACTACTCTACAATTTGTTTTGATAAAGGGCTTCGTTTTCAAGATATAGCCACCGAAAGTTTGATTTTAGCAAAATATGTGCAGTTTTTCGATTTTTAAAAATAGTGACCATGAGCGACCATTTCTAAAAATATTTTTTTTGAAAAGTTCAGAAAATTTGCTATAAAATTGTCTAAGACACATTGAAGATTGGACCTCGGGTTGCTGAGATACAGCCGCTTTAAGAAAAAGAAACACGAAAATTGAAGTTTTCTAAGTCTCACCAAAACAACCCTCCATTTTCTAATGACGATATCTCAGCAACTAATGGTCCGATTTTCAATGTTAAAATATGAAACAATAAATCAATACTGACATTTTAAATGGGCGTAATATTCATTGTTTGGCCCTTTTAAAATGTTAGTATTGATTTATTTATTTTCAAAATATTTTTTTCGAAAAGATCGGAAAATTTTTACGAATGTTTCATATTTTAACATTGAAAATCGGACCATTAGTTGCTGAGATATCGTCATTAGAAAATGGAGGGTTGTTTTGGTGAGACTTAGAAAACTTCAATTTTCGTGTTTCTTTTTCTTAAAGCGGCTGTATCTCAGCAACCCGAGGTCCAATCTTCAATGTCTCTTAGTCAATTTTATAGCAAATTTTCTGAACTTTTCAAAAAAAAATTTTTTAGAAATGGTCGCTCATGGTCACTATTTTTAAAAATCGAAAAACTGCACATATTTTGCTAAAATCAAACTTTCGGTGGCTATATCTTGAAAACGAAGCCCTTTATCAAAACAAATTGTAGAGTAGTTTTCGATTGCAAATTCAATTTTGCATTAAAAAATAACTTCAAATTTGTTTTTGCATGAAATTTGGATTTTTTTACAAAAATCACTATTTTTTGACCATGTTTCACGATAGCTCAAAAGTTGTGGATTTTAGTCCCCTAAAACATATTAAAAAATCTCGAAAATCAAAAAATACGTATTTTGGGAAATTGAGTTTTAGTAAATAAAAGTTGATAAAAAAATCTGCAAATTTTTTTTTCCGTGTACCTATTTTTTTCTCAATTGTCCTCAACAATACCTACAACTTTGCCGAAGACACCAAATTGATCAGAAAATTCACTCAAAAGTTACAGCTGTTTTAATATTTACATACCATTTTTGTATGGACAGCAGCCAAAATTGTATGGAGACTTGTATGGGTGATCCAATGACACAAAATAGCTTATTTGGCCACAGGGAAGGCCCCCACAAAGTTTGAGCCAAATCAAAAAATACAAATAAAATCCATTTCCGGTTTTGGTAGAGAATTGCTCACATGTTGATTGGTTCCACGTGCCAACTTGTATCAATAGTTGTAAGATTCCAAAGAAGTCTGTCTGGGTGTAAATTATACGTTGAAAGCAACTGTCTGAAATAAATATTAGCTTAATAGGTACAACATGTAACACAGTGGTAAAGAATGCAAAATTAAGTGGTCTTAATAAAAATAAATTATGAATTAAAAAAAATCAAGCTACTTACAGACTTTTTGTTTTTTTTCATTTGTGAAATTTTCTTATCCTTTACAGAAAAAAAAATCAAAATTTTGGAATAAAGACTAATGTTTCAGTAGGGACAAACATAGAAAAAAATATTGAAAAATGAATATTAATTCATTAGTATGTAAATTATAACAGAAAATGAGGAATTTTCATCAGCTTCTGGTCAGTATATTGATCAGGTTCACATTCCTACATTTTTTTATGTTAAAAAGCAAAAAAAAAAGGTAATATTAAACCTAAAAATTTTTCAACAATGGATAATTCTCCGCCAACTCACACAGCAGTTGCCCCGACCCCTCTTCGATTTGCGAGAAACTTTGTCCTAAGGGGTAACTTTTGTCCCTGATCACGAATCCGAGGTCCGTTTTTTGATATCTCGTGACGGAGGGGCGGTACGACCCCTTCCATTTTTGAACATGTGAAAAAAGAGGTGTTTTTCAATAATTTGCAGCCTGAAACGGTGATGAGATAGAAATTTTGTGTCAAAGGGACTTTTATGTAAAATTAGACGCCCGATTTGATGGCGTACTCAGAATTCCGAATAAACGTATTTTTCATCAAAAAAACACTAAAAAAGTTTTAAAAATTCTCCCATTTTCCGCAGTGGTAACGCTTCCGCCTCGTAAGCGGTAGATCGGGGTTCAAATCCCGGCTCGGACCAACACAACTGGTGATCTTTTCCCTTCTGGAATCGATTGCTTAGTAAAGGGAAGGTAGTGTATCGTCACAAACTGGACCTTATCACGACACCTTAGGGAGGCGACCTATGGAATGTTAACATTAACCTTAACATGTTAACATTAAGTTGAGAATGAAACTGCCACTGAATCCGCTTTGTAAATGCCGGCCCCGATACTCTTCAAGGGTGTTCCCCTCTGGAACTGGGAAAGATTTACTTTTTACTTTACCATTTTCCGTTACTCGACTGTAAATTTTTTTGGAACATGTCATTTTATGGGAAATTTAATGTACTTTTCGAATCTACATTGTCCCAGAAGGGTCATTTTTTCATTTAGAACAAAATTTTTCATTTTAAAATTTCGTGTTTTTTCTAACTTTGCAGGGTTATTTTTTAGAGTGTAACAATGTTGTACAAAGTTGTAGAGCAGACAATTACAAAAATTTTGATATATAGACATAAGGGGTTTGCTTATAAACATCACGAGTTATCGCGATTTTACGAAAAAAAAGTTTTGAAAAAGTTGGTCGTCATCGATCATGGCCGTTCATGGTCACTCGCGACAGACACGGACGACGAAACAAAGGGAAACGCAAAAAGTAACTTTTTCAAAACTTTTTTTCGTAAAATCGCGATAACTCGTGATGTTTATAAGCAAACCCCTTATGTCTATATATCAAAATTTTTGTAATTGTCTGCTCTACAACTTTGTACAACATTGTTACGCTCTAAAAAATAACCCTGCAAAGTAAGAAAAAACACGAAATTTTAAAATGAAAAATTTTGTTCTAAATGAAAAAATGACCCTTCTGGGTCAATGTAGATTCGAAAAGTACATTAAATTTCCCATAAAATGACATGTTCCAAAATTTTTACAGTCAAGTAACGGAAAATGGGAGAATTTTTAAAATATTTTTAGTGTTTTTTTCAATGAAAAATACGTTTATTCGGAATTCTGAGTACGCCATCAAATCGGGCGTCTAATTTAGCATAGCATAGCATTGGTGTCTACCCGTAGCTGCTACTTCGTTATTGACCAGGACCCCCAAACATTGCTCCGTGGACCACAGATGAAAAGTAGGAACCAATCATCACCCCTTCGCAATTTTCAAAGGTCCCTATCGTGCTGATCAATACTGACGCCGGCCACGACCAGTGGTAAGACACGGGAAGTGGATGGGAATGTTAGCCGATACTTGAGTGATGGGACCGCCAAATCGACTGCGTCTCCGACAAAGTATCACATGAGTTTTGAGGGGTTAGTAAGATGGGTATGAGGTCAGGATTCACTGTGGTAGGTGATGCGACCATGAGCAATTTGTTTATCGGTTGAAATTTTAAAATCTTAGGCAGCCGGCTGCGGAAAGATACCTATCTAGGGATTTAAATATAGTATTAATTCGACCGCGATTCTCCAGAAATTCTCCGTCGGCGTGCCTTCCGATCAACGGTGATGTAGGAAGGGCTTCATTCATTAAAATTATTTTATATCATAAGCCTTAAAACATATCCGTCGACGTGCCTTCCGATCCTCGATGATATGGAAAGGACTTAATCCAGCAATACGACTTGCTTGTCTCAAAAAACAAAAATCGGATCGTTTCTATCGAAAACTATATAAAGAGAACCAAAAATAAAATTCATCGGCCAACGAACGCGCGATCAAAAAATAAATGAAACAAGATGAAGAAGAAATCCAATCACCCCATGTACACAAATAGCGACACAAACGAGACGGAAAATAAAACGAAAAAAAAAACAGGACTGCGCGTCCACACAGGCACCGCACTACTGATGCCATTATTTAATTATAATGACCAATCACCCCATGCACTCGAACAGCGACACAAAAGAGACGGAAAATAACACGAAAAAACAGGACTGCGCGTCCACACAGGCACCGCACTACTGATGCCATTATTTAATTATAATAGCCAATCACCCCATGCACTCGAACAGCGACACAAAAGAGACGGAAAATAACACGAAAAAAACAGGACTGCGCGTCCACACAGGCACCGCACTACTGATGCCATTATTTAATTATAATAGCCAATCACCCCATGCACTCGAACAGCGACACAAAAGAGACGGAAAATAACACGAAAAACAGGACTGCGCGTCCACACAGGCACCGCACTACTGATGCCATTATTTAATTATAATGACCAATCACCCCATGCACTCGAACAGCGACACAAAAGAGACGGAAAATAACACGAAAAAACAGGACTGCGCGTCCACACAGGCACCGCACTACTGATGCCATTATTTAATTATAATAGCCAATCACCCCATGCACTCGAACAGCGACACAAAAGAGACGGAAAATAACACGAAAAAACAGGACTGCGCGTCCACACAGGCACCGCACTACTCGCCATCAAATCGGGCGTCTAATTTTACACAAAAGTCCCTTTGACACAAAATTTCTATCTCATCACCGTTTCAGGCTGCAAATTATTAAAAAACACCTCTTTTTTCACATGTTCAAAAATGGAAGGGGTCGTACCACCCCTCCGTCACGAGATATCAAAAAACGGACCTCGGATTCGTGATCAGGGACAAAAGTTACCCCTTAGGACAAAGTTTCACGCAAATCGAAGAGGGGTCGGGGAAACTGCTGTGTGAGTTGGCGGAGAATTACCCATTGTGTATTTTCAATTTCATTTCTTATTTTCTTGTATTTCAAAAATATTTCTTAAAAGAAAAACACTTCCGAAACAAAAATTTATACAATTTTCTCATTGAGTTTTGCAAATTAGATATTAAGTTTCTGAGATACAGTCTCACGAAGAATTCGAATCGATGAAAATGAGTTTTCTAAGTGTCACCTTATAAGGTGATTAGCCTGTAATTGTCAACTGACGATTTTTCGGAAACGAAATTTTCCTCCACTTACTATACAAATAATTTAAAATAATAAAATGGTTCTAGAATTGTTAATTGATTTTTTTTTTGCTTTTTCTATTTTTCATTCATACCATCTCTAACTTTAAAAACATTTCTTTTTTTGAATAACTTTGTTATCTTTAAATGCAGATGCCCAGACAAAATAACTCCCTTCTCCAATGCCACGAAATAGTTTTTTGGGTTATTTAGTATATGTGCCAATTTTGAGCAATTTTGGTAAAATATTAACCCATTGATACCCTTGATGATTGAAAATGGCGGAATCATGACTTTCAAAAGAGATTACTTTTTAAAATGCTAATAACTTATCAGGATCAAGTTGAACAGCTTTGATCTATTGGACAAAACATCAAATTTCATATGGGAATCTTACATTCAAAAAATAAATAAACACCACTTGCTAATAAATCGTAAAAAAAAAACTAGTTTATCAAAATGTGTTCCGATCTTTTCCCATACATACTTCACCCTCAAGTAGCAATGGGTAAATGTTGATCAATTTCGGAACAAAACTCAGCTTTTGGAGCAAAGTTTTGAAGTTTGTTATCTGTCATTTTGTTTTGCAATTCAGACTAAATTTTGTTCGAACTTTTAAAGCATTGACAATTTCTTACAATGAAATTTCCATTTAGTTATAATCACGAACAGATATGTTATAGTTTGTTTCAACTTGTTACCTTAAACAAACCTTATCATCTTCACACATTGAAATCGCACCTGAAAAGATAAGAAAAAAGAATTTTAAAACGATGCCATCGAATTTTTTAGGATCAAAAAAAAAATCAAATTGCAAACTACCCCAAAAACAATAAACGAAGCTTATCAGGTTGGTGTTGGTGGCGTGTAAAAAACGAAAGCCAGCGCAAAGATGCCGCTCAGCTTCGGAGAGGATCTGCCAAAGATCATTTTCGTGACCTGCTCCGATGATGACTGCAGGCACCCAACGCCATCTGACGGGGTGAAACTTGTCCGACACAACAAAAAGACATCCAAAAGGTGTAAAAAGCCATTAAGGTTGATGCAATTTTCTGCTCGTTTTTGGCGGTGGTTGGTGCGACAACTTTTTTTTTGCTGTCAGAAATTTGTTTTTTTTTTTTTCTGGGAGTCCATCAACGGTCGGAGAGGGTGATCGGTTCGACAGCCCTTAACAAAAATGAAAGGCATCAGGCTGCTGCTGCCAAAACGGACAGCTTAAAATGATAAGACGATTTTAATAATATGTGTTTTGGGTACATGCATGGAGCCATGTAGGTAAATTTTTACACGTCAGTGTCGACCTAAATTGTTTTCTTATTCTTTTCGACCGTTGTGGCGACAGATGTTGATTTTTTTTAAATCGGTTAGCGAAAAAGACTGGGCTGAAAATAGCCAATAAGCGGAGGACTGAAAGAAGTCATAAACATTAAATATCAGTAATGTTTTCGACAACAATGTTACGGCTTAACCCTTAAAATACTGTAATTTTAAAATCATGTTGGCAATTCTTAAATTGTTATTAAATTCAATAAAGTCAATTTTTCAGTTTTCGATCCTCTTATTTTGATACTAGCAAAATTTACCTTCAAATAAATCAAAGTTTTGGGTAACTTTCGATCATATCCAGCGACTATCAACTTATCAAAAGATATAAGTATGTTCATGCATAACCAAACCACACGTCTGTGGTTAAACTTTGATTAGAATCTTGCCTTTCCAAATCCACTTCAACTCGCTGAAAAAAGATGAACAAAAATCCCTCAAACTTATTCTTCGCAACGCCCTTCCAAACTGGGGAGGAGGTAGCATGTAATGTGCACTCTTGGGTGCTAATTCAATTTGGCGGTTTCGGATCGAATCGAGACCTTGCATCACCAATCGCTGCCCATCACTTGGTCGGTACTGAAGATAGGGGGTTGGTACTCTTGCTTTAATCGAATCAATATCTTCATGAAATATTAAATTTCACCGTCCTCGGACCTCGGCACAGTTTCTTCCGACACACGCCCTCCAATCTGGCCGGGCCCGCACTGTGTGCCGCCGGTTCATAGAATTTTGTCTGGCCAACTCCCGTGGAGGAACCGTCAGTCAGTCAGTGCCCTGTGCCCTCTGCGCGCGATACAGCATTGATAAGCAATTTTTCCTTCGTGCACTGACTGGTGCTGCGGCCGCTGTAGCACCAACTTCTCCCCCACCTTCAGCCCTCGCCCAAACTGTTCCAGAATGGGTTAAGCTAAAAGGGGACATCCGCAAAAAGTGTAGA